>NC_085873.1:16397585-16407585 GCF_034702125.1 Engraulis encrasicolus
GTGTGTGTGTGTGTGTGCATCTGTGTGTGACAGAGAGAGAGAGAGAGTAAAAGAGAAAAGGAGAGAGAACGAAGGAGCGCATGAATGCATAGCAATAAATGTGTTGCTCAACAGCATTCCAGCATGCGTGCGTGCGTGCGTGCGTAAGTATGTGTGTGCGTGCGTGCATGCCTGTGTATGTGCGTACATGCGTGCGTGTGTGCGTGTGTTGGAAATTAAAACAGTTTTAAATGTGGAGCAGAGTTAGCTTGGGTCTGGCTGTGCCGCCTGTGTGACGCTGTGTCGAAATTCCCATTCAGGTCCGTCTGGCCAACTGGCCTGCAGTACAGTAAATCTGGCTGTCCTTTTCGCTCCTGAAAAAGGGAGCGAATGAAAAAGGTCAGTGTGCATAACATCATCCTAATCAGTGGCCTTGATTGGTTGCAGGTCTGTACAGGAGAATTACAAAAGTATTTTTGTGACCAGCTAACCTGAGAACGTCTACGTCTGAAGGGCTTAGCTGTCTGTTTTGTTTAAAGTCAGTCAAAAGTCAGTCAAAGGCAGCTTTATCATCAATTTCTTCACTGCTACGAAAGCAACAAAAAATACTTTTCTCAATGTCCTATGAGTAGATAAATATAGGAAAACTGTATACTGTAGTAATGAAATATATTGTGTCCCAAGTGTTGTCATAAATAATGTTTGAAACGTTGCGAGAGCCAGGCTAGACCTGGGGATGTCTGTTCATTTTGTGGTGTCAATTCAACCGAGTAGGACAAACTAAGACAGTTTTAATATCAAATCTCGAAGTGTTGAAGTAAAACTGCAATATTTACTGGCATTTTGGCCAGGAGTATGCCTGTTGGCCAGGGGGTGTCTGTTGGCCAGTGGTATATCCAAGGCAACTGTTAAGGTTTTGGAGATCCTAAACACAACTGGTCAGGAAACCCCCCTCATACTAACAATATTAAAAACAGCAATAATTCCAGTATTCATAATTTCAGTTTTCCTGAAAAACAATGGTCCTTTGGTTTTTTAATGTAATTTAATATTTTTTTCATGACGTCTCAGTTTAGGAGGCCCCAATTTTGGGGGCAAAGTGGTTGAGGCCCTAAGCATTTTGCATACTCTTGCGGCGGCCCTGGGTACATCTCTGGCTGTGTCTGTGGGCTCTTAGTGTACGTGCCTGTGGTCTGAATGTACTGAAGAGCAGCAGACGGTTGGAGCTAAACAATAAAGGGCTCATTAATCCTAATGGAACTAAGAAGATCCTCTGGGAAAAGTCAACCTCCTTTACAGACACATACACACGCTCGCATGCACACACACACACGCGTGCACACGCACACGCACACGCACACACACACACACACACACACACACACACACACACACGTGCACGCATGCATGCACACGCATACACAGACATATACAGGACACACACACATACCAGCACCAATGCACACAGACACAGGCACAAATGTACTCACTTACACACAGAAACACACACACACACACACGTACATATTCACACACACACACACACACACACACACACACACACACACACACGTACATATTCACACACACACACACACACACACAACCACGTACATATCTACACACATGTGCACGCACACACGCACACACACACACACACACACACACACACACACACACACACACACACACAGGCACAGATCATCACACGCACGCACAGAAACCATCACCAGACAGTGACAATAACATTTCCATACCACAGGCAGCTGCCAGGAGTTGCCGAGAGTTCTTCTGAACGGCCACATTTCCACTTGGTGCCGGGATGCCCGGAGCGCTGTGGGAGAGGCTCCCAAACCCACCTGTCAATGGGAATTATCCTGAACCGGACACAGAGCACACGCTTGTTGCTGCTGCCGGGGATGGAACATGTGGAAATGAAGTACTACACACACTGCATAGCCGGTTTACAAAGAGTTTTTCAACTCATAGAAACAATCTGACAAATCTGAAAAATGTATATGTAAAAATATGTATACATACAAAAAAGACAATCTGAAACTACAGTATACTATACGACTTACCATAAATGAAGAGTTTTTATTTCAGATATTGTATATTGGCTACAGTATATACACTCACCTGCCACTTGGTACACCTTGCTAATATCGGGTTGAACCCCCTTTTGCCTTCAGAAATGCCTTAAATACCGGCAGTACTACTCGGGTAGTCGGTCCCATTGCAACAATGCTGAAGTGCATTTCTCAAAAGTGTAGTTGTTAGCCAGTTAGCAACTTGGGTAGTTAACAGTGGGAAATTGCGTTGAAAACAACAAATAATCTAAGGAAGTTAGCAACTGTGGTTTCGAGAAATGTTCCCTGAATTGTTACTAGGAGCCCTTAGTGTGCCAAGAAAATATCCCCAGACCATTATTCCACCAACCTGAACAGCTGATACAAGGGTCTATGTTTTTATCATGTTGGCAACAAATTCTGACCCTATCATACAAGTGTCAATGCAGAATTCGAGACTCATCAAACCAGGCAATATGTAGCGATCTTCTACTGTCCAACTTTGCTGAGTTTTTGAACATTGTAGACTCAGTTCCATTGCTCTGAGCTTACAGGAGTGGGACCTAGTGGGGTCTTCTGCGTCTGTAGCCCAACTGCCTCAAGTTTCAATGAGCTGTGTGTTCAGGTATTGTCTTCTGCCTACCTCAGTTGTAACAAGGGGTTATTTCAGTTACTGTTCCTTTTCTATCAGCTCGAACTCTCCTTTGACCTCTGAGCTCAACAAGGCATATTTGCATACACTAGATACGAATCAAAATCATTCGAATTACAAATCAAATACATTCAAGACACTCTATGAACTAATGATACAATATGACTCATGATTTCACGAGTTTGTCCTTGAGTGCTTGGTGTACAGTTTACATATAGTATATGCATGTTTGGCATGTTAGCTGGCCTCGGTCCTGGGATGCTTTAAACGGAGCTCATGCGGGATGAGATCCGCTTCCCCCCTATGTGTAGTATAGAGGAAGTGTAACTGGGTGTTCCAGTGAAATGGGGAGTATGGGAGGTGGGTGGACATTCGGAAAGCCTTTACTGTGTGGGGCACTGACAGGCGAGAGAGGGATGGAGGGATTTAAATATGCGCGAAGGCGGGAGAAGTAATGACTAGCTGTCACTCACTCTGGACTCTCCAGAAATACGTTTAATATATAAACAACCATTTCACGAGTTTGTTCCTTGAGTGCTTGGTGTACAGTTTACATATAGTATATGCATGTTTGGCATGTTAGCTGGCCTCGGTCCTGGGATGCTTTAAACGGAGCTCATGCGGGATGAGATCCGCTCCCCCTAAATGCTGAGACAAACCAACTATGCCAGACGATGCACTCAAGACGAGGTCCGTTTACCTCCCAAAAAAGCGAAGTAGTGCGCAGTGACTAGAGGAACCCGAGGGCCAGCTTAAAATAAACAGGCCTAATTAACCAAATAACAAATAATTACAAGATAATAATGACAATAGGCTACGTAACGCAGCGTGGTTGAAACGGTGACGATCCGATGCGGGGCCAATGCTAGGAGAGCTGATGCCGAGACAAATGCCTATAGGCCTACCTGCGAGGTTCGCACACATGCGCACAAGCGCTAAGGAAAAGCAGGGGAGTTTTAAATGCTGCCCTGATTGGCCATGTTAGATAGTACCCTGTGGTGGCTGCGAGTCTGTCACTGTAACGTGGTAGGCGAATGCAGGTGAAACTAGATATTAACCTATGCGGCACGCCAGCGATGGGAGCGTAACCAACTGGTTTGGAAAAGAATGAGTGACTGTAGCGAGAACGTGTGTAGGCCTGTAAAAGCTCAGTTATGCTTCCTACTTGTGCCACAGAGTGAGCTTGACGCAGCCATGATGCAGTTAATTCTTGTTTATGCCCTGTTTTGAAGCACGGTTGGCGATGTCATTCCACGTGAAACTGCCTTCAATACAAAGAGTAAAACTAGACGTGCGGTTGTTTTATAGCATCACAGACTCGGACGAGAATGAAAATTAAACATTAATTTTATAATCACGTGCATGTTTGATCGGCATGGCAGCCACTGTAGTAGTTTGGTACAAAAGAAGTGGCTCATTTGTCGAGGACGAAGCGGAATGTTTTCCTCGACCTCGGAACCACTGTTCCAACTGTCCAAAATATCTTCAGCGTCGTAACTTGCAAGCCGCATGTGTTGTCGTTGGTCGTGTAAATAAATCAAACAACAAAGGCACGGGCAACTTATTTAAATGAAGAGCTCACAGTCCGTAGGGACCGACGAAGGTTAGAACAAGGAAGTAGCGCTTGTTTTCGACTCGAGGACAGAGGCAGGGCTGGTCGAGTGTCCAATCAGAAGGACCCATTGTCGCCCTGTCACGCCGTCGCTCCTGCGTCGAGACCAATTTTGGGGAGGGTGCCCCAGAGTACCTGCGTGATGGGGGGGGCTTCACTACGTTAAACTGCTGCGGCTCACAGCATCTTGATGCTGTGACGCTGATCTCGAGGCATAAAACCACCCTTAAGGCGTTTCCGCCTTCCTGGTAAAACATCTATGAGGGTATGCGAACCGTTGTCAATAGCAGATTTAGGTGAACGAGATCTGATGGTAAAACTGACGAGGGTTGGGAGTAAAACAATAAAGGGGGGCGGCCGTTGGGCATGGACTCGACTCTAGGTGTCTTAAAATGGATAGGGTGGCGAAACGGAAAAGGAGGTCAGGCTCATGAGCCAATGTCGCTGGACATGGAGCTGATTCTAGTGTCGGGAAAAGGGATACGGGGTTAGGCTACAAAAGAAAACGTTGAGGACAGACCAAGCCTAGTTGGGCGTGCGTGTGTGCAGTGAATTCAGCGAAAGCTGTGGTAACAGCGCTGTCCATGGTGCTGGCAAATTCGAAATATCATGCGCGTGGCTAGGCTGTTCGAGGCACAGTGGTTGTCCATTCGGAGGTGGCTACTGATATCTCTGAATTCAGGTAATACCTACGTATCATGAGGGAGTTGTGACTGAGCGAAACCAGATGGCGAGTTGCCCTTGGGTGGGTGGATGGACTTCATAAGTGCGCTATCTGAAATCAGAATTCAGTAGCCTAGCATTACATCTTAGTTTCTCGCTGGAGAACGGGTTCTCGTGGTCGTCGCGCGGCGAGCCGAATCTGGAAGTGCTTAACGGGGTCGTTGGACCACGCACTCGAGATGTCGTGAAAGGTGCTTTTCGGGGTCGTTGGAACCACTGCTCTCACTTCGAGGAAACATGAGTTAAAAGCGAAATAGCAAAATTAGCGTGTTGGGCAAAGGTTCGCTGGCCGTGGTGCTGAATTACTGCCGAGCGGGAAAACTGTTATAGATAAAATCTGATGCGTGGGGGCTCCACGAGATCTCGGACGATCCGCGCCGCGAAATATGTGCGAATAAATACTGGTTGATAATTGAGGGGAATGAGATTCAGGTGGATTGGTAGGCGTGCCTTGTACTAGCACGCAAGGAAACTGGACAAATTACAGACGAGCAGGAAATACAGAGCAGATGTTATTTTAGAACCTGTCAAATTTCATACGGAGACATTAATCGTGCAGGGTTCCAGCGAGGTGACCTAAAGAAGAGCTAGTGGGCTTCAAATGGATGGCAATCCGATGCGCGCCACAATTAACGAGGACGAACAGGAAAATAAAGCAAGCGACGTATGAATGTATGGCCATCAGAGGTCTGAAAAATAGCCGCCAGCAACGGTGGGCTGTCCAACTGGTGTCAAGGATAATCTCGGAAAGGCATGTTTTAGCTTACATGCGTCTGAAGGAGTTGTGAATGAGCCAAACGTCGGGCGAGGCATTGAGGCTGAATAGACAAGCGACCGTTGTTTCTATTGATGTGACCAGGAGACACGCTGTGCAATTGGCCCGGGCAGACAGACGGACAATCCTATTGTAGTTCTAAATAAATGCGATATGCGTTAATCCTCTTTGAATTGCGCCAGGAGTTTCTTTGAGGAGGAATTCAGAATGAATGAATTACCGAATCAATGGATGTAGAATGCTCTTTGAAAGTCGATTTGGTTATAAAGCGTCTGCAAATGCATATAATAAATAATTTGTCAATCCAAAGAGGTAAACCCGTTAAGTGGTTTAACGTGGTACTAAGGCGAGTACAGGGAGATGTTGCAATATTGATCCAGCGAGTGTTCTGAGGCATGTTAACCATTACCCGTGTGATAAATCGCCTATGCGCGCTGGGCTGTTTTGGGTGGGTTGCCGTAACGGGGGTAAATGTTTGAATAACAATTATGTGGGCTAGGGTTCGGCGCTACGGGAACCGTTGCGCTTGGTTACGCTGGCGCAGTCTTGGAAAACAATGGCTGATCTGTGGCAACAGGGCCCAAAGGGTTCAGACGTGCTTCCGCAACATGTCTATATCTGTGGGATGCGAATGTGAACCGCGGAATTTAAGACGGATCACAGCCTAGCTCTGTTTGCATGGCAAAACAAAATGTCAGCTTTAAAAACCATGCAAGGTGTGTCTGTGATGTATAATGCGCAGACTACCTAACGCTTTACGAATAGCATATGTATTACGTGAGACAACATGATGACGGCCGAGCTTTTACCGCTTATCTGTAATGTGACTTAATCTTAACGTGCCGATAGCAAAAAAGGGTGAAACACATGAGGTATGAGAACTAAAAGCACTGCAGCATGAGTAGTTGGGGTGGCGAGTCGTTACGAGCGCAATAGCGGTGAGGTTGGTGAGGACTAGTGTGAGTCATATTCGGTCCGAGCGGGCGGCTCGAGTAGCCTCCGTGCGCACGCGGCGCGGTATGGAAACTGCCTGTGGTACTGAATGGTGGTGGATGCGGGCACAGGCACGGGCACTCCTATGCATCGAGCTGTCGATGTGGAGCCGCCTGGAGATAACTCGCTTTGAGTCGCGGTCTTGCTGACGCGCGTAGATCCGGCACGAGCACTCCGAGGGAGGTTGAGGGAAGTTGGGTGGGGAGGGAGCAGCTGGCGCGGGGCCACCGAGAGGTGAGACGACGAGGGCGCCTCGGCCGGGGAGGTGGAGGGGGGAGGGTTGAGGGGGGAAAGGAGGGGAAGAAGTGTAGCGACGCGGTCGCTAACGAGCCCTGCGATCTGAGCATGTTTGGTCCGGCAAATGGAACCGGTGGCGCTCCAGCGGGACGCGGACCCATGTCGGACGGGTGATGAGGGAGGAGAGAGAGGAGCAGGTGTACAGTTGCCAACGGATGGGGGATAGGGTGGGAGGAAAGAGGGGGAGGTGGTGTAGAGACGCGGGTCGCCACGACACGGGGGTTGAAGGCAGTTGCACGATGAGCTTAGCAGTGTGGGCCGTGGAGAAACGGGCAGGGGGGTGTGCGTCGTCCAGTTGAGGTGGATTCGATAGCTGGGATTGAGGAGAGTGAAAAAACTGGGTCGAAAATAAAAGGCATATGCGTGGCCCTGAAATCGCGTGGGAATGCATGAGCAGGCAGCAGGCTGTTTCGAGGGAGGCATGGAGTTGCGACGAGTTATGGGAGAGGGCAGGAACTGAGATCTGCGAAAAACTGGTTCTGAAATAGCTACGGGTTTACAATGATGGCATGATAGAAATGGAAAATAATGCATTCACATCGAAGGGTGGTAGCTAGTGGTGGCTACAAGAGCAAGGAGCTGGGAGTTGAGTTCCGTGAAAACTTTAAAACGAGAAGGGTCAATGGATACGTGACGATTGAGGTGCAAAATAAGGGGGTTGGCTATTATGTAGTCGGTTCACTGAAGGGTTGTTAGACGGGCTGGAGATGACCGCTGCTAGGGAGGTCTTGGGGTCGCGCGCAGATCCGGCACGGGACTCCGGGGAGGTTGAGGGAAAGTTGGGTGGGGAGGGGGGCGGTTGGGCGGGGCCAACCGAGGAGCGACGAGGGCTGCCTCGGCCGGGGGAGGTGGAGGAGGGAGTGGGATTGAGGATGGTGGGGATGGGGGAGTGGGGGGGGAGGGGGGGGGGGGTATAGGCGGTGGGGGGGGAGGGGTGGCAGGGTGGGGGGGAGAGGGGGTGGGGGGGGGGAGGTGAAGGGGGGGGGAGGGGGAAGGGTGGAGGGGCGGGGGGGGGGGTGGGGGGAGGGGGGGGCGGATGGGGGGGGTGGGGGGAAGGGGGGTGGAGATTGGATATTGGGGTAGGGATGGGTGTGGGGGGATTGGGTTGGAGGGGGGGTTGGGGGGGGAGGGGGGAGATGGTGGGGTGGGGGAAAAAAAAGGGGGGGTGGGGGAGGGTCGGGGGGGGGGGGAGGTGAGGTGGGTGGGGGGGGGGTTTGGAGGGGGGGGGTGGGGGGGGGGTTGGGATGGGGGGGGCGGGGGGGGGGGGGGGAAGATGGGGGGGGATGGTGGGGCGGGCCCCAACCACCACCGTGGGCGTGGGGCGGGGAAGGGTGAGGGGGCGGGGTGGGGGGGCTGGAGGGGGGGGAGGGAGAGGGGGAGGTGGGGGTGGGGGGGGATGGAGGGTGTTCGGGGGGGGGGGCGGGGAGGGGGGGGGGTGGAGGGGGGGGGGGGGGGCGGGTTAGGTGTGGGGTGGGGGGTGGGACAGGGGGAGGGGGGGGGTGGAGTGGGTGGGGGGAGTGGATGCGGGGGGGGAGGGGGGAGGGGGGGAGGGGGGGGTGGAGAGGATGGGGGAAGGGGGGGAAGGGTGTGGGTGGGGGTGGCGGGGCTCAGGGAGGTAGGGGGTAAGGAGGGGTGGGGAGGGGCGGCGAGGGGGGGGTGAGGGGGGCTGCGGGGAGGGTGGGGGGGGGGGGGTGGTGGGTGGGAGGATCGGGGGGGGGGATGGAGGGGTGGGAATGTGAGGGAGGGGGGGTGGGGGGGGGGGGGGGAGAGGGGGTGGGATGGGGAGGGGGGGGGGAGGGGAGGGGGGAGTGGCGAGGGGGAAGGGGGGGCGCGAGTGGGGTGGGAGGGATGTAGTGGGGAGGGGAGGGTGGGGGGCAGGGGAGGTGGGGAGGGTGATGGGGGCGGGGTGGTGGGGAGTTGGAGGGGGTGGGATGGGTGAGGGGGGAGGGTGGAGTGGGGGGTGGTTGGAGAGGGTAGGTAGTACGGAGGGGGGGGGGGAGGGGTGGGGGGGGGAGGGGAGTGGTAGGAGGAGGGGGAGGTGGAGGGAGGAGAGAGGTGGGGGTTGGGGGGGAGGGTGGAGGGGGGAGGGTTGGAGGGAGGGGGGCCGGAGTTGGGGATGGGAGGGCGAAGGGTTAGGGGGGGGGGGGGGGTGGGGAGGGGGGGGGGGGGGAAGGTGTGGGGAGGGGGGGGAGGGTTGGAGCGAGTGGGAGGGGGATGAGGGGGAGGGGGGAGTAGCGAACGCGGTCGCTTCGGAGCCGCTGCGATCTGACGCATGTGAATTGCTGCGTGGCTTGTTAAAACAAATTACTGTAGCGTGGAAAGCCAGTGGGGACTTTGCTCGGTCACTTTAAGTGGCTTCAAGCTAGGTTATGGTCCGAAGGTAGCAGCGGTAGCATTTAAGTCCAGAATAAATCTAAGCCTGTAAAAGTAGGGCTACCGGGGGGACGGTATGAGTCGGCGGACTGTCGGCTTTACTTTAGGCTACTGTCTTCCGGGCTTCGGTGGATAGAAGTGTGAATGCTGGATCGGACAATGGAAAGCGAAGTATGAAGAGCCTGAGCCTCGGGGTCTGCTGCTAGTGGGCAGGCGTTGGCGCTTTGGTGGCGGGTGCTGTATGTGGCGCGGTGGGTGCGGCTGCAGCTTCAGGCAGTGTTGCATTGCTTGGGTCGCGTGCGCGGCGTGCGTCGGTTGAATGGCGGCTGTCTTGGGCTCGAATCAGAGGTCATCGATGTCTAAGTTTGCGAAGGTCGGGTATGGCGCCATGGTAGCGTGATGACGGTTTCGGGCTGGAGTCAGTGGTGAGTAGGGCCTCGAGGTGGAGCGGGAGAAGGGTTGAGGACGCGAGAGGGAGCGGCCCGTGACGGCTGGCAGGGCTTGGGTAGTAAAATCTGGCGGTCTTC
>NC_085873.1:16415085-16420085 GCF_034702125.1 Engraulis encrasicolus
CTGCACTTCAAAACAAACTCATAAACAGCCTCCCTGCCTCTTTTTATCGCTTCTTTTCTCTGCCGCACACTCGTTTTCATTTTCACACTACCCTTCATCTCATCTCTCACTCCTCTATCTCCTCCTCCTCCTCGTCCCTATGATCCCCCTGTTCCCTATACCCAATGGGATCTAGTCCCCATCCTCTCCTCTCTCTCCTTTCATCTCCCACCTCTTCTCACTTTTCCCTGCCTCACTGTCCAGAGGTGCGTTTCTCAAAAGCGTAGTTGTTAGCCATTTAGCAACTTGGTAGTTGTCAATGGGAAATTGCATTGCGAACAACAAAGTAGCTAAAGTAGTTAGTAGATGGTTTCGAGAAATGCTATCTGTGCTCTTCTTTATTCACTTCTCTGCTCCTCTTTTTCTCTCCTAATGTCTGACTCCATCTCCATCCATCCTTTTCCTATGATCCTCTGTTTCTTTCCTTCCTTTTCTCTTCTGTCTTCCTTCCGCTCTCTCCTTCGTGACATTCTCTTTCCTCCTCTTTTCTCTTCTTCATGCTCTTCTACTTCTACTCTCTCTTCTCTTCTCTTCTCTTCTCTTCTCTCCTCTTCTCGTCTCGTCTCGTCTCGTCTCGTCTCTTCTCTCCTCGTCCTCTTCTCTTCTCTTCTCTTCTTTTTTTCTCCCTTTTCCTCTATTCTCTTCTCTTCTTTTGTCTTCTCTTCTCTCTCTGTCTCCTGCCCGCCCCCCTCGTCTTGGCCCCTCCACTGCTATCATGAGACCCAGAGAGGAAAGTGCTGCTACAGATCTGTGGAGAAAAGAAAAGCACCACTACTACTGAATTCTCTATTTGTTTCCCTCTATATTTTGCTTTCTTTTCTGTTCATTCTCTCTCTCATTCTGTGTGTCTACTCTCTCTATCTCTCTCTCTCTCTCTCTCTCTCTCTCTCTCTCTCTCTCTCTCTCTCTCTCTCTATATATATATATATATATATATACAGTGCCCTCCATAATTATTGGCACCCCTGGTTGAGATGTGTTAAAAGCCTTAAAATAAATTCAGTGTTTATTGCAGAAGAATACTGTCACACTGAAAATTGTAGGAAAATGTAGCCTTCAACTCAAATGAATTGTAAGAAAATAAAAAAATCCCTGACTAAAAAATAATTCTTTTTCATTAAATCACCTGTTCCACAATTATTGGCACCCTTAACAATTCCCAGGAAATAAATATAATTGAAGCATTTCTGTCATTTCTACAGTAGTTTACAAAGTTTACCAGAGTATGTAGGAACATTTAATTAGTAATTCATCACTTCCTGTTTCCCTGGGGTATAAATATGACGTGACACCGAGGCCATTTCTCTTATCCACTCTTAAACATGGGAAAGACAAAGGAACACAGCATACAAGTGAGGCAGATGTGCGCCGACCTTCACAGGTCAGGCAGAGGCTATAAGAAGATTGCCACTCAACTGCAGCTGCCCATATCCACTGTGAGAGGAATAATTAAGAAGTTCAAAACAACTGGAACAGTGGTAAACAAGCCTGGACGAGGACCCAAGTTTATTTTGCCACCACGCACAGTGAGGAGGATGGTAAGAGAAATCAAAAGATCTCCAAAGCTCACTGTTACAGAATTACAACAAATGGTAGCATCCTGGGGTCACAAAGTCTCCAAATAAACCATCAGGCGCTGTCTACATGCCAACAAGCTGTTTGGGAGGCATGCACGGAGAAAACCTTTCCTCACTCACAATCATAAACGCAAGCGTCTGGAGTTCGCCAAGCGGTATTGGGGCTTCAACTGGGACCGTGTGCTTTGGTCAGATGAGACCGAGATTGAGCTTTTTGGCAACAAACACTCTAAGTGGGTCTGGCGTACCACGAAAGATGCGCATGCTGAAAAGCGCCTCATACCCACTGTGAAGTATGGGGGTGGGTCAGTGATGCTGTGGGGCTGTTTCGCTTCCAAAGGCCCTGGGAACCTTGTTAGGGTGCATGGCATCATGAATGCTTTGAAATACCAGGACATTTTAAATCAAAATCTGTTGCCCTCTGCCCGAAAGCTGAAGCTGGGTCGTCACTGGGTCTTTCAGCAAGACAATGACCCTAAACATATGGCCAAATCTACACAGAAATGGTTCACCAGACACAAAATCAAGCTCCTCCCATGGCCATCTCAGTCCCCTGACCTCAACCCCATTGAGAACCTGTGGGGTGAGCTGAAGAGGAGAGTACAGAGGAGAGGACCCAGGTCTCTGGATGATTTAGAGAGATTCTGCAAAGAGGAATGGCTGAAGATCCCTCTTTCTGTCTTTTCCCATCTTGTGAAACATTATAGGAGAAGATTAGGTGCTGTTTTGTTGGCAAAAGGGGGTTGTACAAAATATTAACACCAGGGGTGCTAATAATTGTGACACACATTATTTGATGTCAAATAATTATTTCTTTATGTGGGATTTTTTCCCCACTGAATAAATGCACTTGTATTGAAGGTTGAATTTTTCTCTTTTTTTCCATTAAGGTCCCATATTATTTAAAAAAAAATAAAAAATAATTGGAAGCTAAAAAACACATCTCAACCAGGGGTGCCAATAATTATGGAGGGCACTGTATGTATATATATTAGGGGTGGGCAAACATGAAAAATTTTAATCGCATTAACTCAATGACTTTCTGTGATTAATCGCGATTAATCACATAGCGCGCGAAACCCAAAAATAATAATAATAAATCACAAATAAAATAAATAATAAATAAAATAAAAATATTTTTTAAATTAATAAAATAAAATAATTAATAAAAATTTGCATATGAAGAGTTCTAATGCAAAAACCCCTAACTGCATTTCTGAAGACCTGCACTTCTATATTTTTAGAGAACCAAGTTGTTGGTTTGGTTTACATTCATGTACTTGATAATACATAAAATAGTTATATTACATAAATAAAATTTAAAAAAATGCAATTTTGATAGCTTTGTATTAAATAAAAATGAATTAAGATTATTTTCTGAAAAGGCATTTAGGGGTTTTTGCATCTGAACTCTTCATATGTACTGTGTAGGTAACCTATGTAGGTCTAATATAATATTCCACAATGGAAATGTAGGCTATTTGCCAACCTATCAGTCTAAATGTAGTAGGCTATATGCCTATCCAATGTAGGCCTACTAATGAAACAAATTATTGCATACAACATTACACTAGGGCTATTTAAGATTGTAGGCTACTGAAACTGATATATTAGAAATTATAAACTCAAATTAGGATGGTCTACATGGGCCTACAAGAAAAAAAGAAAAAAAAACTTGTCACTTAAAAAAAACTATATGTTAAAACGGCTTGCCATAGGCGTGCGTCTGTGAGATATGTCCCGCCTTCTCTCACTGTCAAAGACTGCCACCTTCTCTCTTATCTGTCGCTATTTTTAAGGTGTTTCAGCGACTAGAAACTAGTTGACTGTCTGTTGGCATTGACAGCAATTACATCTTTCAAAACAATAACGTTGACATGACTAACACTATGTTAAATGCTGACGAAGTTGCAGATGTCGCGAAATCATAGCCCACCATGTTGATGCAGCCTACTATGTACACGCAGCGCCATGTAGATACCAAAACCTTGCGTGAGGAATGTAATATCTCGCGGTTCACTTTTTGATCAGGGCTTTAGTAAGTCCGCGTGGCGTTATTGACAGCTGATAGACAGCCAGCACAACAGTACCCTTTTCATGCTGACCGTACAATAGACTAACCTTGCGAGCTGCAAAGGCGAGCCACATGCTGCTCGAGAGTTGCGCAAGGAGGACCAGAACTGTGTAAAAAAATGTCCATTCAGAAGTTGACGTCCTTCTGTAGGCTATGCCTGTTTTGTTTGACTACTTTTCTAGACATTCTTCTTCTCTGTCAGCAGTCACTGGAAGCAGCAACAAGCGCGCTGACGCTTTCAAAATAAAAGCCACGAACAACGGTCATAAAAGGCAAAAAAAAAAAAAAAAAAAAAAAAAAAAAGCTGCGTTATAGCGTTAACAAAATTGTCGGGCGATATTGACCTCAATAGTTAACGCACCGTTAACGCGTTAACGTTGCCCAGCCCTAATATATATATATAAATATATATATATATATATATATATATATATATATATATATATATATATATATATATATATATATATATATATATATGTATGTATATGTCTGCCTCCTGTTCCTTCACGGTGAAAACCGTTCTTCTCTTGTGTCCCGCAACAAGGCACTAATTGACGCAAGTGTGTGTGTGTGGGGGGGGTGCGTGCATGCGTGCATGCGTGCATGCGTGCATGGGTGCATGCGTGCGGACGAACGGGCGTGTGGATGTGTGTTTGTGTGTGTGTGTGTTTGTGTGTGTGAACGCACAAGTGCGAGATGTGTGATAAAGAAGAATTCAGTGGAGGAAGTGAAATAACAAAATCAGATCCTAAAATGGAGCTTTAGAAAGTGTGGGTGTACCTGAGACTATGGGCTATGACACCTTCACACTCAGATATATATCTTTATTACAGTTTTTCTCGATTGCTTACACACATTTTTCAGAATCAGTTCTCTAATTCTCAAAACTCTACACACAAATCTCCAAACCTCACACACAACGGGCAAAACGCCTCACTACCTCTGAAAAATGCACGTCTTGTCTCAAAACAATGTACTCTCTTCTAAAAAGGTCATTTTGTTCTCAAATGACACACACAAGCAGTCATTTTAATACACTCTTATGTGAACCATTGAACACTAATATGCACAAGGTAAAACTCTATACTCAACTTGAAACACAGTAGAAACTTATTTTCTTCAGTGTTCTACTTACTAAAGACGGTATTTTTCTGAAATATTGTTTTTAGACTCGGAGTACACAGATGTGTATATATTTTACATATTTTTCTTTAAAAAATTGCACTAATTTATTGTAAAATATCGGGTAACCACATGAAATTGATGTCTTGTATAACATATTTTTGAGTTCAAAAACTGAACAAATG
>NC_085873.1:16422585-16425085 GCF_034702125.1 Engraulis encrasicolus
TCCTGTCAGATTAGTTGTTTGGTACGGTTAAAAGCACATCAGACTCACTCATAATTTACTCCTCTCTCTCCAGAGGTGGGTAAACAAAATAAAAGTAGATACAACATCCTCAAGGCTCGCCCAGTTTGCAGACTATTTTCTCACATTATCTACCATAACTGTATTCTCTAGCACCCGGATATTTGTTTTATTGTGAATGTGTGTACCCTTCACTTTCAAAAGGTGTCGTAAACAGCACATTGAACTCAGGGCTTATTACAGTGTAAGTCCCAACTGCGTCACAGTATCATATGCAGAGAATATTTTGGTGAATAGGAGGGAAATTCTTAGGGGTGGGCAAACATGAAAAACTCAATGACTTTCTGTGATTAATCGCGATTAATCACATAGCGCGCGAAACCCAAAAATAATAATAATACATTGAATGAATGAATAAAATAAATAAAATAAAATAAAAATATTGTATAAATTAATAAAATAAAATAATTAATAATAATTTGCATATGTACTGTGTAGATAACCTACGTAGGTCTAATATAATATTCCACAATGGAAATGTAGGCTATTTGCCAACCTATCAGTCTAAATTATATGGGCCTAGTAGGCTATATTCCTATCCAATGTAGGCCTACTAATGAAACAAATTATTGCATATTGCACTAGGGCTATTTAAGATTGTAGGCTACTGAAACTGATAGGCCTATATTAGAAATTAGAAACTCAAATTAGGATTGTCTACATCGGCCTACAAGAAGAAAAAAAAACTTGTCACTTAAAGAAAACAACCAACAGGCATACGTCTGTGAGATATGTCCCGCCTTCTCTCACTGTCAAAGACTCCCACCTTATCTTATCTGTCGATATTATTTAAGGTGTTTCAGCGACTAGAAACTAATTGACTGTCTGTTGGCATTGACAGCAATTACATCTTTCAAAACAATAACGTTGACATGACTAACACTATCTTAAATGCTGACGAGGTTGCCGATGTCGCGAAATCATAGCCTACCATGCAGCCTACTATGCACACGCAGCGCCATGTAGAAACCAAAACGTTGCGTGAGGAATGTAATATCTCGCGGTCCGCTTTTTGATTAGGGCTTTAGTAACTCCGCGTGACGTTATTGACAGCTGATAGACGGCCAGCGCAGTAGGCCTACCCTTTTCATGCTGACCGTACAATAGACTAACCTTGCGAGCTGCAAAGGCGAGCCACATGCTGCTCGAGAGTTGCGCAAGGAGGACTGTAGAACTGTGTACCGAAAATGTCCATTCAGAAGTTGAGTCCTTCTGTAGGCTATGCCTGTTTTCTTTTGTTTTGCCTACTTTTCTAGACATTCTTCTTCTCTGTCAGCAGTCACTGGAAGCAGCAACAAGCGCGCTGACGCTTTCAAAATAAAAGCCACGAACGACGGTCATAAAGGGCAAGAAAAAAAAAAAAAACGAAAAAAAACCTGCTGCGTTATAGCGTCAACAAAATTGTCGGGCGACATTGACCTTAATAGTTAACGCACCGTTAACGCGTTAACATTGCCCAGCCCTAGAAATTATACATCATAGACTTGCATAGCTTTAAAAATCTTATAAAAAATCTTCTATAAGAAATGGGGCACTCTCAGAGTATCTTGCCGTCAGATTGTTTGGTAAACAGCACATCAGACTCAGTCTGCTGGGTCTCAGGCAGACAGTTGAGCAGAGCAGAGCAGAGTAGGGGCCAGAGTCTCCCTGGCTGCTTTGCTCACTCCTGCATGAGTCCTCCAGGGCTTCTCTTCTCTTCTCTTCTCTTCTCTTCTCTTCTCTTCTCTTCTCTTCTCTTCTCTTCTCTTCTCTTCTCTTCTCTTCTCTTCTCTTCTCTTCTCTTCTCTTCTCTTCTCTTCTCTTCTCTTCTCTTCTCCTGCTCTGTTCTCATTTAAGCTCCACATGAACGAGGCTGCATGCATTTTTATAAGACTATCATATCTATGGAGCAGCCAACTCACACTGAGCATGTGCGTGTGTGTGTGTGTGTGTGTGTGTGTGTGTGTGTGTGTGTGTGTGTGTGTGTGTGTGTGTGTGTGTGTGTGTGTGTGTGTGTGTGTGTGTGTGTGTGTTTGCGGGTGTATGAGAGAGATAGGGGGGGGGGTGAGCGAGAGCGAGGTGTGTGTGTGTGTGTGTGTGTGTGTGTGTGTGTGTGTGTGTGTGTGTGTGTGTGTGTGTGTGTGTGTGTGTGTGTGTGTGTGTGTGTGTGTGTGTGTGTGTGTGTTTGCTGGTGTATGTATATTTTTGTGTATGTGCCCATGCGAGAGAGAGAGAGAGAGAGAGAGAGAGAGAGAGAGAGAGAGAGAGAGAGAGAGAGAGAGAGAGAGAGAGAGAGAGAGCAACAGAGAGAGGGGGAGAGCGAGAGTGAGGTGTTTGTGTGCATGGGTTGTCTTGTTCTTTGAAGCCACAGCCAAATGTTTGACTCACAAGTCTGATTTTCATTTAACAATTTAACCTGGCGGGGAGGTGCTCGGAGAAATAT
>NC_085873.1:16445085-16450085 GCF_034702125.1 Engraulis encrasicolus
ACAGCGAGGGCCAGCCCATGCTGCCTAAAGCATACCTTATAGAAGCCGCTCGCTCGGGATGTGGGCAAGCGGAGAATACATTGGCACCAGTCCTGGGCTGTCTGAGTTGAAAAAGCACAAGCCAGGAGAAGAAGAAGCTGGCGCTGCAAGTGTCACGTTGATTGGCTCGGAAAAAAGCGTGCGATAGCAAGAACCAATAGGCTGCTGCGGCCCTGAGGAGAGCTTTCTGCCTAAAACCTGAGACAGAGACCTACGAGGAGAGGGGAGAGAGAGAGAGAGAGAGAGAGAGAGAGAGAGAGAGAGAGAGAGAGAGAGAGAGAGAGAGAGAGAGAGAGAGAGAGGGGGGGGGGGAAGAGAGAAAGAGAGAGAAAGAAAAAGAGCAGGCTCTGTTTGACTCTGTGTGAGGCATATAGCCATCGGCCTGTCTGGAGTTTGACAGGCAGGCAGGCAGGAGTACGCTGCTGAGGGATGGGGGGATGGGAGGATGGGGGTCGGGGGAAAAGGAAAGAAAGAAGAGAGGGGGAGAGAAATAGAAGGCGAGAGATGGAGAGGGGGGGGAGGAAAGGGCACTCGTGTGATTTGTGTGGTAATCCTTGGCTTGTGTGTTTTATTTATCAGTGGTGATTATTCACTAAGGAGAAAATCTAACTAAAGAGAACATTTCCCCCTCGCAACGCTCATATTCCATCTGTTGCGCAAACACACACACACACACACACACACACACACACACACTCACACACACACACACACACACACACACACACACACACACACACACACACACACACACACACACACACACAAACACACACACACACACACACACACACACACACACACACACACACACACACACACACACACAAGCACACACACTCTGACACATCAGGGGTATATATTCATGGTTTTGTCTATGTGTGCGTGCCCAAAAGAATTTCAAGGAAAACAGCAAGACACCTAAGCTCTCCTGGTTTCTCCTGCTTTCTTCCTCTCTCCAACACACTATACAGTATGCACTGTATGGACACAAATAAGCACAGTGCCCCACACTGAGAAATCTTACATAATGGTTTCCTTCATCCCTGTGTGTAGATTGTGAGTCGTACTGTAAGCCAGTGAAGGGAAATCTCAAGATCAACATGAAGAAATACTGCAAGAAAGATTATGGTAAGGTATCTCTTCCACACACACTTAAACACACACACACACACACACACACACACACACACACACACACACACACACACACACACACACACACACACACACACACACACACACACACACACAGACGCGCATGCACACACACACACACACAAACACACACACACACACACAAATGTGTGTACTCTCAACCATACCCACACAAGCATGCTTTGACACACACGTACATATAAACACACACGGACGGGCGCACACACACACACGCACGCAAACAAACATTCCAACACACAGTTAAAACACACACACATACAAACAGTGGAACCTTAAATCCTGCTTCATTTGTAAGTAGTCCTTGCCCCCCACTCCCTCTCCTCTGGGGGCTTGATAGAAAGCAGATGTTGATCTTTTGTGATCACGTCGTAATGATGAGTGACAGGATTTCAGATGTGCCATGCTGGATTACAAGGCGTTCCCGCTGACATATTACAACGATACAGTAACAGCGGCGCTTTTGTACGGCAGCCAACTCTGCCATATTGACTTATAAAAATATGTATACAAAAATACCTCTTTTAGAAAAAAAACTTGCTCATTTTCAACCAATTTTCAAGCAACATGCCAAGTCCAACAGCTGTCAGCGATCTCCAAGCCCGTAGCATGATGTCTTTGTTCGGTTTTGGGAAAGGTGAGAACTATGGAACTGCCACGGCCAATCCACGCTGAGCCTCAGCAGCCTCCACTTAAGGACCCCCATTACCTTTATTAAGGCGCTGCTGCTACGGGTGTCCGTGGATGTGCCCGTTTGCCTTGGCATCACCTGCCGGCTCGCAGATACAATGACAGTAAAGATTCAAGTGTTGCCTTAACTGCAGCCTGGAGAGGCTCAGCAGCAAGGTGTGGAGCTCTCGACCGGAGACAGCCGTAATGGGGGAGTAATTGCAGGTGATGGCCAGTGGAAAACGGAGAAGGGAGAGTGAAACAGCACACGCCTCTTGCAACGATGAGCAGAAAGCTTAGACAGAGGGCGGAGGCCCTAATATGTAAACTAACAACGGACTTGAAAACAGCTGAGTCCTTCATTCTTGCCATTCTTGCCTTAACACCTGTACAGTACCTTGGCATGAAGTCATTTTAATAAGAGCTGAATCCAGTGCTTTCTAGTTCAAGTATGGCATTCAGCTCATCATCATTGGTTAGAATTCAGAAAGAAGTTGTATGAGACTTGAATATGAGAAAAAAAATCTACCGTAAATATTCATCAAAAATATTGCATGGAAAACAGCTTCATGACAAGCAACCTGGCTTCAGTTCAATTCCATGAATTTGTGTTGCAATTTTCTTAAGTCAGTGTTAGTATTTTGTATTAGTGACTATTGAACTGTAATTACCTGTTCAACCCATTTATCCCCAAAGCACCTGCAAAAAATGCTTGCTAAATGTCCAAGCTGTTTTTAGGAAAATGTGCCCTCAGCCAGTTGGTGATGCAAAGTTACAGAATATTGGTTGTAGAAGCAGTTGAAACCAGGCCATATTACTTCCACCAAGGAGGTTGTTTTCAGTGGTATTGGTTTGTCTGTCTGTGTGTCTGTGTGTCTGTCTGACTGTCTGTTTGTTTGTTTGTTTGTTTGTTTGTTTGTTTGTTTGTTTGTTTGTTTGTCTGTCCTCTGGATAACTCAAAAAGTCATAAACGGATTTGGATGAAATTTTGTGGAGTTGTTGGAAATAACAAAAGGAACAAGCGTTCAAATTTTAATGGTGATCCGGATCATGATGCGGATCCAGAATTTTTGTTAAAGATTTTTCACCATTGCAGGATAGGGCGAATCTTGACATTCCAGTTTCTAACTCCACAAAAACAAGGCAGAAAGACTTGAAAAAATTAGGGTGTGATGTTCTATCAAACAGCTTCCTTGGCGGAGGTCTGCCCTCTCTGAGTGCGTGTCTAATTGTCTGTGCAGAGCAGGTGTTGTTGTCTGACTAACATGATGCCATGCATTTGTCTCTCCAGCGGTGCAGGTGAATGTGCTGGACATGCAAACGGTGGGCGACTGGGCTAAGTTCACCGTCAACGTGGTTTCGGTCTACAAGAGCCGTGGTGAGCCCCTCAAGCGCGGTGACAACCTGCTGTGGATCCACATGAAGGACCTGGCCTGCAAGTGCCCGCGTCTGCAAATGAGCAAGCGCTTCCTGGTGCTGGCGACCAATGAGAACACGGCCAGCAATACAGGGGCGGGTTCTGGCTCTCCGCCGGGGGCGGGGCTTCTTGCCGACAAGAACAGTCTGGTTATCCAATGGCGGGACGTGTGGACTCGGCGGCTGCGGAAATTCCAGCGAAAGGAGAAGAAGGGCAAGTGCAGCAAAGCATGATGGGGGAAATGTGCCGCCCCCAAACCACCCAAGACTTCTTCCCTGCCCCCACCCCACCCCCCTACAAATGACCTATGACCTACCACAACCTACCCCCTCCACCCCCACACCCACCCTGGAGCACATTACAGAGACTGTGTATGTACTACCCTTCCTTAGAGGGACCACTATGTGTATATTGTACGTATTATTATTTGAACTGTCTGTTTTTTGTTTCTTTTTTCTACTGGTCTGCCTTGTGAAGGGACCATAAAAAAGGGGAAGATGTGTGTGTGTGTGTGTTTTGTGTGCCACACCTCTCGACAACGACAGCGAAAATGTCCACTTATGATTCTCCCCTACGGTAGTTCCACATTTCAGTCCCTTATAAAAGACTGGACCAATTCCCTACCCGACCCAACTCAACGCTGGTGGGCATAGTCTCATCAAACACTTCCCCCTCAGATGGATGGATGACCTCTGGGTCAGAGATGCGAAACGAGCTCTTCTCAACCTGAAGGATGGATATCTGCACTCTCTCAACAACCCCTGCTGCCTTCCACCCTAGCCAATGAAAACTGCACAACCTGTGTTCTTCTGCCTCCTTCCCTGTCCAGTAACCCCTCTTCACCCATTCCTCTGCCAGGCCGTTCCAGGCTCCCCCACCCTCCTCCCTGGCTGTGCTAGTGTTCACACTCCACAGTCACCAGTCACCTGCTGTCTGCCTGTCTATTTAAAGTCTGTCTCTCTGTCTCCGCTTCTATTTATAGGACGGCTCCAGCCTGGACCTGTCGATGCCCCCTGCTGCTTCTCTTCCCTGGTGCTATCTCTCTCTCTCTCTCTCTCTCTCTCTCTCTCTCTCTCTCTCTCTCTCTCTCTCTCTCTCTCTCTCTCTCTCTCTCTGTCTCTCTCTCTCTCTCTCTAGTTCTGAGGCTATTCACAGGCTGCTTTATCAAACACCAAACAATCCCCCGGTTTCCAACACTCTCGGGCCTGGCAAAGTGATTCCTCCCTTTTGATGATGGATGCCTCAGACTGTCGAAAAGGAACCTGAACTTTTGATTGGTTCCCTCTTCAGCAAAAAACACTTCCAGGAAGAAATTACATCATCCTCAGACAGATGGACATTTGTTGTTTCTTTGTTTTTTTGTTTTTTTCTAAAGACTGATCCTTTTACTCCTTTTAGTAAGGTCTTCCAATAGTGGTACATATCATATAAACATATGATTACGAGTGATTTCTGCTAATACTGCCTACTTTCGGAGTGCATGAGTGAGTTTGTACGCATGACAAATAGGGATATACAGAATTGAATGAACACACTCACACTCACACACACACAGACATACACACACACACACACACACACACACACACACACACACACACACACACACACACACACACACACACACACACACACACACACACACACACACACACACACACACACACACACACACACACAGCACCCCCGAACCTGCCAG
>NC_085873.1:16465085-16467585 GCF_034702125.1 Engraulis encrasicolus
ATTACAAGATTAAAAGCAAGTGCAGACAGATTTAAAAGTATCATTAAGATAGGCTTTAAACTCAGCTACAGACATAAAAACAGCAAGCTTAAGAGATTTCTGAAGCTCATTCCAGTGAGTTGGGGCACAATGAATAAAAGCAGTTTTACCAAATTCTGTTTTTATTATGGGGACATTTAAAACAATGTAGCTACTTGAGCGTAGGTTATATCCTTGATTGCTAAAATTTGCTAATTGATCGCTAATTTTGTAGCTTCTCTCATTAAATGTGTGGTACGGCGGCCCTCTGATGGTCGCAATGAAAAATGTTCGCCCTCCTCATCAAGAAAGTTGCCCATCCCTGCCATAGATGATATATAGATTCTTGGAAGAAGCCTGAGGTTTTCATGAAGGTTGATCAGAGAACCCAAGATGAGGAACTTTCAGTTTGCCACTGTGAGGAAACGCTAGGGATGGAGCCTTTTTCATTCGAAGGGTCACTTCAAATGTTGTTAAGTCCTCCAAGGCCCATACTATGAACACAAATTAGGATGTCTCCCTGCACTATATCAATCTATCTATCTATCTATCTATCAATCAATCAATCAATCAATCAATCAATCAATCAATCAATCAATCAATCAATCAATCAATCTATCTATCTATCTATCTATCTATCTATCTATCTATCTATCTATCAATCTATCAATTAATCAATCAGTCAATCAATCAGAAAATCAGAAAATCAATCAATGAATCAGAAAATCAATCAATCAATCAATCAATGTTATTTATATAGCACATTATCATACATAACTAGGCCCGTGTTAAAAAAATCGATTTTTAGATTCTGGATCGATCCCCGTATTAATTCCGTAGGATCGATTTCGACGTCCAAAGATCGATTTATTTATTTATGTATTTATTTATTTTAGTAGGCCATGTCATTTCCAAACGTCCTGCAGTACACGGAAACCGCCACAAGAGAGCAGCGGTCAACAACAAGTTGACCACAGCTCGGCGGAAAATGGAAAAACGGGGTAGAAGCTTTTTCCCTGACCGACGCTGAGATATAGCCAAATTGCAAAGGGTTTGCGTCCAAATTTCCGAAATATAACTCTACATCCTTTAATTTGAACACTTACTTTGTGCAATTAATCAAGGAAGAGTTTATATTTTTACACCGTGTTACAAATAAGCACCATCCGGCGGTGGCAGGAAGTCAGCCATCAACGCATTTTGCCATAGGGAAACTTACAAAGCATACCACGACGATCATTTAACAAAACACACAAGTTGTTTTACTTCAAGACAAAGATATTGCCTTAAGATATTGCCACTTTCCCATTTGTAAATAAGTCGCTATTTTCAATGCAACCGCTGTGTTCAAATAGTGTCTCCGTAACGCGTGGGATTTGTTTTGGATCAACCAAACATGAAGGCTTTGTGCGTCTCACGGAAACGTCAGCCTATTGGCTGAAAAGTTGCCAACGTCATTTTTTGGGAAATTGCCACTGGCTTCCACTGCTGTCAATCAAACGTGTGTACTGCAGTAGTGGCAGTGATGAAGTTAGTAAATTACACGATTGGGAGTTCAAATACACTGTGAGGAAAGTACGTGGTTTAGAAGAAAATGGACTTAATGTGGCATCACTATGGATACTTGGCGAGCGGTACAAAAAGTCCAGAGTGATACGATCGTCTTTGGTGGGAAACGGAAGACTTTGAAAAAGGTATGCTGACGTTTGCTGGGATGCTAACAGCTGTTGCTGAGCTGCGGCTGCTGAGCTAACAACTGTTTCGGTTTTGTCTGTGATCAACCATTTGATTCGTGACTGGCCTTAAATGAGGGGACAGTCCCAGCTAGTTTTTATTAATCAAAGCGTCCAGCATTACACTTCTGTTTTCAATACTGCCGTCAGTCGCACTTAAAACATTCTTTCATCCCCCATTTCAAAGTATAAAACTATCTGGCAATAACATAAAATATATGTTTTAAAAAAATCTTTGTTTCTGGCTTTCTTGGTGAACACAACCTGGCTGCATACCACTGCGACAGTCTTTTTAAAAATTATTTAAGAACACCAACCCGAATCGGATCGAATCGGATCGTTTTTGATAGAATCTAAAAAAATCGATTCGTAATCTTCAGAATCAAAATCGGATCGATTCTTAAAGTTTGGATCGAATCACACCTCTATACATAACTGTCATTCAATGAGCTTAAGACTAAAGACTATAAGAAATAACTAACTATTACCAAATGCAGGTGAAAATAAAACTGCTTAATGTTCTTGCAAATGCAATTTCTAAGATTGCTTTAAAACACGTCATATTTCGTGCAGAACAGCATAACATTAAAATGATAGAGGGGGCTGGATAAGACAGGCCATAGGTTCCCCAACCCATGGCCTAAAGGTTCTCTTAAGAACCTTGGGGTTGTTCCTGGAACTTCTAGAGTAAGCCCTCCCACAGGCCTCAAGCAAGTAGACCAGACAAGACCACTTGTGCGTGCTCACGT
>NC_085873.1:16477585-16482585 GCF_034702125.1 Engraulis encrasicolus
ACCAGCATGTGTGTGTGTGTGTGTGTGTGTGTGTGTGTGTGTGTGTGTGTGTGTGTGTGTGTGTGTGTGTGTGTGTGTGTGTGTGTGTGTGTGTGTGTGTGTGTGTGTGTGTATGTGTATGTGTATGTGTATGTGTATGTGTATGTGCATGTGTATGTGTATGTGAATGTGAATGTGAATGTGAATGTGTATGATTGTGTACATGTGTGTTTGTGTGTGTGCATATGTGAATATGTGCTTGTGTTTGTGTGTGTGTCTGTTCATGTGTGCACGACGCGTGTGCTTGTTTTCGTGTGAAGATATGTAAGCATGCATGTGTGCGTGTGTGATGTTAACGTGTGCCTATGTGTCTGTGTGTGCGTATGTCCTTGTGTTTGTGTGTACTGTATGTGCAGATGTGTGCGTGTGTATGTGTGTGCGCACAAGCCCCAGTTTGTGTGTACTGTATGTGCAGATGTGTGCGTGTGTATGTGTGTGCGCACAAGCCCCAGTTTGTGTGAGCTGCGTATGAGACTGTGAGAATGTGTATGTGTTTTGGAGGGGCCTCGGAATCTCCCAGCTGTCATATCTTTCTGGATATTATTGCATTGTCATCAGGTCCAAATATGGGCTTTGATCTCTCAGTAACCTTTCACTTGCATACTGAGAGAAAACAGCAGGATCAAACGAAGTGAGAGGTGGAGAGAGAGAGAGAGAGAGAGAGAGAGAGAGAGAGAGAGAGAGAGAGAGAGAGAGAGAGAGAGAGAGAGAGAGAGAGGGAGAGAGAGAGGGAGACTCACCTGGCTTGCTAGGTGACTATATACTGTAGTATCAGTGTGGGTACCTCAGAATGAACAGAGTCTCAGTACATGCGCCCCTGAAAGAGTGACATCATGGGAATCACACACACACACACACACACACACACACACACACACACACACACACACACACACACACACACACACACACACACACACACACACACACACACACACACACACACACACACACACACACAATTATGGCTTGTTCAGACCGCACAATATGCAGTGATCCATGTCAAACCATGCAATTGTAGAACCAGACGACAGGCCACACTACAACACATGCAAGTCTTTTTGCTAGGCTGTTGTAGCAATGACAAATCACTATATATAAAATTCATTCCATATTCAATATTGTGTCTGGTCATTAAGAATTGGTTATGATATTGCAAACTTGACAAAAGTTCAGGACAAAATCTAATCCGACCAAAGCAAAATGCAAAATGTAATCTATAGGCCTACTTTAACACACTTACACGCACACACAGACAGACAGACAGACAGACACAGACAGACAGATAGACACACACACACACACACACACACACACACACACATACACACACACACACACACAAACCTGTCTCGTGTTGGATTCCCTGCTCTTTATCCACATATTTTTTTGTATTTCCTAAAGGGAAGGAAGCAAGATTCCAGGGAATTAGTGTTCTGTTTCACTGTGTCTCAAGAGCATTAGGGTATATAGATGGGAAGATTTTCTCAGAGTATTCTTACTTTCAGACATGCACTACACAAAGATACACACACGCAGACAAGCATGTACTCCCACACAAGCATGCAAACACACGCAGGCACACAGACGCACGCACGAAGGCACGCGCACACACACACGCGTGCGCGCACGCATGCACGCACACGCACACAGGCACGCACACACACACAGTGAATGGAACAGTAAAATGAACACTTGTGGCCAAACCCAACAATTCTGACAAGATGTCTGTTATTTCTCTTTAGTAGTTTTGGTTTCCCTGATTCAAGTCAAATGCAGTTTTTCGGGCCACACTCTGACACAGACAAACCAATAGACAGACTGAAAAATAAATATGGCCAGACAGGCCAAGAAAAAAAACTCACTTTGTATCAGAAGTTTTAAGGCACCAAAATACAGTTCATCATAAGCACCAGTACGTGCATAGAAACTGAGAAAAAATGCTACTGTTAATATCACCAGTATATCACCAATATCATTGTCGTTGTTGTTACTACTACTATTTTTATTATCTTTTTTTGTGCTTTTTATTACTATTATTATTAAGCGGGCTTGCCACGCTTATAGTAATCTCTAAGTACTGTTTATTATTATTAAGCGGGCTTGCAGAGCAAGGCCCGATTCTAGTAATCTTTAAGTCTGTTTATTATTAACCCTTATGTTGTGTTCGGGTCATTTTTTACCCGTTTTCAAGTTTTAGTGTGAAAAAAACACACTTTCCTTTATTTTCTTGGAATAAGGCTTCATCTAATCCTCAGTCACAATCATTTCAACACAAAGAAAATATGTTTTATCATTTTAGTAAATTTTAAAGGTCCAAAAAAAAAAAAGTTACATCTGTGGTGTTCGGGGGTCAAAATTGACCCGGTATAGATTTTTGGTTGTTTTATGCATTTCTGAAAAGCTGTTGGTTGCCCTTTGTCTTCAGTTTGGTGATTTATGGTGAGGAAAATATATTTCTTGCCTGAACTTTTTTTTTGCCAGCTTTTTGATATTACAAATCCAATATGGCCGCCGGACAGTCCCATACACTACAATATGTCATATATCCTGTTGTGAAAGGAGTACAGATGTATTTCTGGTGTCTACTCATATGTTTTCATGGTCAGGGAATCCATTTCTGCATTATATAATGAGATTTTTTGCACATTTGCTTGCAAAATACATTTTTGCACATTATTTTTTCCAAAAAACGTATCAAAAATTCATAATGGCACCCAAACCTGTAGAAGTGGTCTTATACTTTCCATAAAGTTGATGTGGCAATGACATAATGGTCCATGTTCATGGCATAGGGGATTCAGATGAATAGTGTGACTTTTTTCATGTTCATTGAGGTGTTCATTTCCAATACCTTTGCATTAGATTGGCGGAATAGCTGTGACTCTGACGGAATTGTTATTTTGTATATTTACCACACTAAAATCATATAAATATTGAAAAACACCAAGTCAACATATTTAAACATTAATTTTATGCACTGAAAAATGTATTTAGTTGACATTTGGTCTTTATCCTGCTATAAATCTCTTTGGGTTGGTTTGGACCCGAACACCACAAATGCCACTCTTGATGATATTTTTTAATATTAGAGAAAAACTAATAACATAAATTTGGGGATTGTTGTACTCTCATATCAGCTGTAATACATGGACAACATACTCACTAATTGTAGCAGTTTGGGAGGTATTAATAGTGAATTTATGCAGATTTTGATAGTTTTGGTCATCAAAAACGATTTGCATAATGTAAGATAAAAGATCTTTAAAGTCAAAAAGATGAATACATCAAGTAATATTTCCATGGATATGAATACATACCAAGTTAGCCATGAGATGAAAAACAATATTTGATGATAACTAGTGTTTTTAGGTATTTTATAGCTGAGTTTTGTTATCACGGGTCAAAAATGACCCGAACACCACAGGTGTATGCAGCTTATGAACACAACACAAGGGTTAAGCGGGCTTGCAGAGCAAGGCCCGATTCTGGTAATCTCTAAGTACAGTTTATGCTTGCTTGCTTGCTTGCTTGATTCTCTTGTGCAGGGCAGTAAAAATTGAGAATGTATCTCCTCCTAGGCCTTTCGGGACAGAGACACCATTCAAACACTAAAATGACCGTCTCGGCTTGGAGATGATTTGTTCTGCTATAGCGTGTCCGTGTCTCTTGTCTTTTTTTCCTTTTTGTCAATTTTGTGCAAGTTTGGGTCCCCATTGAAAACAATGGTAGAATCTTCATGAACCAAGGTTCCGCCACTCTAGAGAGCAGAGTGTAGGAGGCTTTTTCGTTCATAAAACATCAACACTTTCACCTAGAAGTTTAGTTGACGCGTTTTTAGCGAGCTCTATGGGATGTCTCCAAATTGTCAAAGTTTTATTTCCCAACTCCCATTACTTTTTAAATGGCAGGTGTGTAAAAACGACACGGCTTTTACATTGGTTTTCCCATTGAGGCTTGAAGTGCCTTTTTCAAGAGGTCAGCGCATGTCCCACAAGAGGTCCATTTGTGACCGAACCGTTTAACCTATAAACTCCATTCAAAGACGGGTACGCGGATGGACATGCCTAAAATCCGTCCGCCTACTTACAAGTGATAATAGTTAATTATGTATCCACTGTTTGAGTCAGGAATGGATATCGACATGATACGAAGTTTGTAGGCTATGCTTACAATTTGAAACGGTAATGACATTTAAAACAGAGTCAAACGGCCATAAACAGCATTGTAATGAAGGGTGTCGTAATGGCAGCATGAAAGAGATGGAACTTTTCACGACGACATTCTGGCTAAAAACTCGCCCTGGCCGCTTCCCTGCTTTGCTTAAGGACCAAAATTATAGGCCTAATATAAAAATGGAAATAATATAAAAACACCAGAGGACTGGAATGTGGTAGTGTCCTTTACTTTCAAGCGTGGGGAAACACATTAAAAATCGCAACAAAAATCGCACCTTTCACTTCATGCCGCAACAAAATCGCAACAACACAGTAAGAAGCCCCGCAACTTTTATCGCGATTTTCTGGAAATCCTCGTGCACCATCTGGCAATTCCGACCGCGATTTTTTGAGAAAATGCCCGCGATTTCCTGGTGGGACTGGATTACAGATATGGAAGTTGGAAGTTCGAATCCCACTTGAACCCATGTTGATTTTCAAAATTATATCATATGCAGTGTTCCTTAGCCAACTTCAAATACCATGTATTGTATGTCATTTAATATCAATGGCAAAGGTGCTGGATTACCGATATGGAGGTTGTGAGTTCAAATCCCACTCGGACCCATGTTGATTTTCAAAATTATATCATATGCAGTGTTCCTTAGCCAACTTAAAATACCTAGTATGTCATTTAGTATCAATGGCAAAGGTGCTGGATTAGAGATATGGAGGTTGTGAGTTCGAATCCCACTCGGACCCATGTTGATTTTCAAAATTATATCATATGCAGTGTTCCTTAGC
>NC_085873.1:16500085-16587585 GCF_034702125.1 Engraulis encrasicolus
TTCTGCCAGAGAGCCCTTGTCAAAATGGCAGCCAACAAAATGTTCCATGCAATCAAACCGTTCAAGCAAGTTCAAACTGAACGAAACAGGTTCAAAACAGTTCAAACAGGTTTGGTTCAAACAAATCAAGTCAAGTCAAGTCAGCTTTTATTGACAGTTTCTTCAGATGAGGTCATACAAGGAAATTGAAATTATGTTTCTCTCCCATGGCTCAAACTGGATCAAACGGGTCTAAACTGGTTCAAACTGGTAAAGAAAAGGATCCCAACAGACATGAGTAGCCCATATGTCACTGCCCAAAATGGGTTACTCAGGTGATAGGCTACTCTATTACTACTTTACTACAACTTATTTCACAACTTAGATCTCTTTAAAGACTCTTGCTCCAAAAAGACCACATTTTCTGAAGATGTTAATTATATTATAGCCATATGTAAAATGACTAACTTATTTTTTTTTTTTGCCATATTCAATTTTTTACATTTAAGTATTTCCTCATTTGCGTATATACCAGTCCCTCCAGTTTTTCGCGATTCAGCGATCGCGTGGATTCATGCAAATTCAATGATATTCCGCATAATTTCACGATGCCGCGTAATTCCTGTAAAGCCGCATTTTTCCCGCAAAATTTCAACATTCTGTGGAGTTTATTGATTTATAAAATGTGACTACAATACCACCGGAGACAAAAAACAATACGAAACATTTTTGTTAATATGTCACTGAAACATTGAAAAAGAATTGCCTGCTATTTCGGAAGTCGCGACCCTCATCTCAGCTGTTCCGCGTCTCTCCTCCCCTCCCTCACACGCAGGCGTCGGTGCTGCACACTCATGACCTTTTTTTAACAGCAGTAGCCTACTTTTCAGTGCAATCCTGGGTGGAAAAAGTATTGTTGCCCATTTATCCATGACGAAGAAGTGTATGCAGTCATGAAATAGTGGCGGTAGGCTACTGTCGCACAGTAGCAAACATCTTACGTTAGGCTACATGTTTGCGGAACTTCTCCACTCTCCCCTGTCGCTTTCATGAGCATGCTACCCGACGGTCGTTGTCTGATCTTTTTTCAATGTTCGCTAATGTTTGTAATTTAAGGGTCTATGTCTATGCGTAGGCACAAGCCTTCTGATAACAATCACTGTAGTGCCGATCGCAAAGGTTTCGGAAGTGTGGAGTTTTGCAACTTGTTTCAGTCAAGGACACCGAGATAGGAAGTGAACGGCCCTTCCACGCTTTCACTGTGTTATTGCAATAAAGTCTTGCGAATCCATGCAACCATGCACACAACCATGTCAACGAGAGCGTGTATGCCATCACAACTTTGCATCAAGCAAATAATAGGCCTATGCAACAGCTTGCAATACGAGCACGAGAGAGAGAGAGAGAGAGAGAGAGAGAGAGAGAGAGAGAGAGAGAGAGAGAGAGAGAGAGAGAGAGAGAGAGAGAGAGAGAGAGAGAGAGAGAGAGAGAGAGAGACGCGTCTTCCAACAGGTGACATTGTAACGCTTGCATACAGCCTGGCTACTGTACCCCGCGACGCTCTTCATTAGGCCTAGTGGTAGGCTATACCCACAAGTATTTTTTCATAACGCGCTGTCCCGTTTTCCCCCGAAGTCGTTCTAAAATATCGACAGAGATTTATGAGTGTCGCGGCCATGATTTTTTTTACACATTGGACGCACTGGCTAATAAGACGCTCTGACAGCTTTTGACAATATTTTATTATTCTATTATATAGGAAGTGTGTTTCTGAATCTCTCTCTCTCTTTTGTCTTAAGCCTGCTTAGACTGATTGTGGTTTTCAGTTACCAAAAAAACCCAGAAAGGGATGCAAAATCTTTGCAAAAAATGAGAAAATGCCGCAAAATCTTTGCAAAAAATGAGAAAATGCCGCCACAAAATCAGGCATTTTGACCGCAAAAATCACAAAATCCCAGTGCAAAATCCTGGAGGGACTGATATACTGTTGAATGTTGTATTCCATGATATTGGGTAATTTGTAGGGTCAGACAAGAGCTTTCAAACAACGTCAAAACCATTTTTATGTGAATTAAAATTGACAGCAATAATAGATGAATGCATAGTGTCTTGAACGGTTTCCTGGTGCCAGATTAACCCTATTCAGACTGGGCTTTTTTGGCATTCCTGGGCCTGGGGGGGGGCTCTTTTGACCCCCCCCCCCTCATAACTCATGAACGGAATAAGGTATGACCACCAAACTTTGGGGAGATGATCTACATATGGACATCTATGAATGACATAATTTTTGTGTCATTATCTGGTATTATGACGTCATTATGACATCATCTGTTTATAATACCCAAAATCTCGCCATAATGTATTTTCCATCAAATTTAGGTAATGCACTTAAATTTTAATGATTATATGCTTCAGACCACTTTAATGTTCTCAAAGCCGTCTGATGCTAATGGAAATAACAAAAAAATATGAAAAAGGAACAATAATGAGACTTACATCAGTGATTTTCGGTCAGACATACCTGTCAGAAAACCGTTGCCATGGCAACGACAAAAATGATAAACATAATCTTTTGGTACTACACTGTAGCCAACTAAATGTTAGGAAAAGTCACCAAGTTTCGTAGTCATAGCTTAAGTCGTTAAGGAATTATACTACATCAAAGTTGGTGCGGGCACTTTTAGCCCCCCCCCAGTCTGGATAGGGTTAATATGAATGCAGTTTTGGGGCTCTACCTTGTCATTAAAAAGGCATACCAAGTTTCATTAAAATCCGAAAGTGTCTAATTTCACAAGGAATGACCCTTATAATAAAAATAGGCGGAGCAGTGCGTCTGGCCAGCATCTCCGTTACCATAGGCAACATATGCAAAGAACCTTTCATAGAATGCACTGGCTCAACACAAGGGTTTTCAGTCTCAATGGAAATATGCCAAAATGTATTTTGAGAGTGTGAGACATATAGGGTGTGCTATCTATCTTGTACAAGTAAACATTTTGTGCTCAGCCTTAATTCTGAATGGAGCATGTTCCTCAAAGCCCAGGTGCTCCGAATGAGTGGGCATATGGTTGTGCGGGTTACAGGTCCAAGTTCAGTCTGGTTCCTGTGTCAATAGGTTATATCATCAGTCACTGAACTGGCTAAGTACCGCCTGCCTCCCTCGCTGCAACCCCAGCTCATTTTTCAACCAAAAAACCCCCCCGACAAACCCGGTGCTTTGGCCCGGCGCACTTGGAAGGTCTTCGCCCGAGCCCTCCCATCCCAATGTTTATACATTCCAGCCTCCTATGCGTCCAACCTGTCACATGCGATTCCAGGCTATTAACAGCCACCTGAAGCTCATTAAGCATGGGCAGGAATAAAAATATTTTTGGCTGGAGGGGGACTTGAGAAGCAGGTTCTTAAACCAGCAACGTTGAGGGCTGGGTGCACAACTCCTTCTCTATCGCACTCTCTTGCATTTCTTTCTTTCTTGCTCTAATTGGCATCTCTCTCTCTCTCTCTCTCTCTCTCTCTCTCTCTCTCTGTCTCTCTCTCTCTCTCTCTCTCTCTCTCTCTCTCTGTCTCTCTTTCTCATTGTTGTTCTCCCTCACCTGTCTTGGCTAAGCCAAGCCAAACACACGGTGTGTGTAAAACAAGCTTGTAAAGAAGCCGGGACGGCGAGGAGTAAAAAAAAAATAGGGGAGAGAAGTGTGAGGGAGAGATGAGGAAGCCTGTGAAAACACGCACAGCGGCCCAGAGCCGAGTGAAAGGCCTCATGGGTAATAGCGGAGAGGTTTTATGGTGTGTGAGGTAATACCAGGATAAGGCCAGATCAGGGTCTCTTCTCTCCCTACTCTCTCTCTCTCTCTCTGTGTGTGTGTGTGTGTGTGTGTGTGTGTGTGTGTGTGTGTGTGTGTGTGTGTGTGTGTGTGTGTGTGTGTGTGTGTGTGTGTGTGTGTGTGTGTGTGTGTGTGTGTGTGTGTGTGTGTCTGTCTGTCTGTCTGTCTGTCAAAGATAAGAAGGCCTACATCAGAGCAAAGACTTCAATGTGTCCACATCCTTACCCTATGTCAGGCCAATGTCAAAACAACATATGCACACAAAGGTATATAAGGTAATAAATAATATTACTTTATGTGTTATGGGCATTGCAAACTACTTGTCTTTTGTCCGTCTGTCTCTCTCTGTCTCTCTGTCTCTGTCTCTGTCTCTCTGTCTCTCTCTCTCTCTCTCTCTCTCTCTCTCTCTCTCTCTCTCTCTCTCTGTCTCTCTCTGTCTCTCTCTGTCTCTCTCTGTATCTCTCTCTCTCTCTCTCTCTCTCTCTCTCTCTCTCTCTCTCTCTCTCTCTCTCTCTCTCCTTTACCACACCTCACCAGCAGCAGCCGCATGTCTGGACCTCCAATAAAGCCCATTAGTGTTTGAACAAGCAGCCGGACCTCCCTGAGGCACACACCTGCACACGCGCACGCATACACACACACACACACACACACACACACACACACACACACACACACACACACACACACACACACACACACACACACACACACACACACACACACACACACACACACACACACACCTCCACGCACGCTATTCAGGTGGTTTCAGGTGCTACAGCACCATATTGTGTTGCAGGGCAGGCTGGCCATGATGTAATGTGATTTTTACGGCACACACAGGCAATAGCAAGAGTGGCAGCAGTGTAAGTCATTTAAGCCAGTCATTGAATTTACAGCACCCCATAAAACAAAATGATCACATGAATTAAATGACGGGTACATTAGCTTTTTATTTAAATAGCTTTCAATCAAACACGTGCCAAAAAACATGTGTGTGTGTGTGTGTGTGTGTGTGTGTGTGTGTGTGTGTGTGTGTGTGTGTGTGTGTGTGTGTGTGTGTGTGTGTGTGTGTGTGAGAGAGAGAGAGAGAGAGAGAGAGAGAGAGAGAGAGAGAGAGAGAGAGACAGAGAGACAGAGAGACAGAGAGAGAGAGAGAGAGATCTGGACAGAGTAGAGAAAGAAGAGTATTCTGAGACTGACATTTCCCATACACACAATATGTATCCAACAATCTGGTCGATGTTAGCTCTCTGTACATTCAAAATATAGACAAATAGTGGTTTACATTATGCGGTGGGTTACATACAAAAACAATACAAAGACATGACAAATAAATACATGTTGTATAGCAATATGGGTCTGTTGGGCAATAATGCTTGTGTTCCATCATATCATTGAAGAGTTCAGATGCAAAAACCCCTAAGTGCTTTATCAGAAAATAATCTTAATTCATTTTTATTTAATACAAAGCTAAAATTGCATATTTTAAAATTGTATTTGTATAATACAACTATTTATATGTATTATCAAGTACATAAATGTAAACCAAACCAACAACAGGGTCCTCTAAAAATATAGAAGTGCAGGTCTTCAGAAATGGAGTTAGGGGGTTTTGCATCTGAACTCTTCAATTATATTTATAGACTTTTTCATGATATTACTACAATATTAAGAAGTTGAGTATGAGACATACACCACTGTTCCTCTGTATCAGTCCAATAAAGGCCTGTAAAACTACAGAACTCTAGTGCCACCTGGCGGCCAAAAAATGAGAGGCATGGCAGTGAAAATTACAGCAGTTCTGAGACTGAAAATGTACTTACAGTAATACATTTATTATTATTATTACTATTATTATTATTGTTATCATTATTATAACAATAATTCTATGCCCATTTCATCACCTTCGAATCGAATTGAAGAAAGGAAAAGTAGGTAACATACGGTAATTGGGCAACTATGGCCTAGGTCTTTGGGTTGCTGGTTTGAATCCCACCCTTGGTGCTAGAAGGAAGAATGTTTTAAGACACACACCGCCATCCATGGCTGAAGTGTCCTTGCCACTATATTGCTGTACTGTAACCAAAGAAAAGTAAGAAAAGCTTGCATAATGCGTCAACTTTGTTTTACTATTACGCAGATGATCTATGTAATAGTAAAAAGAGATGCATTTCAATAGCCTGATAAACCAGCCTAAATGTGAGACCGAATCTTCGCCGTGGCACTGGTTTACCAGGCTAGCATTTCAACGTTCTGCCTCAGTTTTACATTGCTTTGGTCAGCACCCTACAGAAGGAAAAAATGTGTTTTGGAGAAGCCTATTCCAACCTTTATGAACCATTATCCACTGTAGCCAATACCATGGAATAACCAACCTGTAGACCTACATGGCTTTGAATAAAGAAACATCAGCAGTAACATCAGCATTACAGACAGCAATGTGATGACATAATTATGGCATGAACTGCATCACTTTTTCTACTCCACGGGTGGGGAACCTATGTCTCGAACCTATGTCTCGTTTACGGCCCTTGAGACCGTCTTAAACGGCCCCCGACATCATTTTTAATGTTATGCAGTTTCACATCTGACACGTAACTTTTTGTAAAAAATGTTCGAAATTACATTTGCAATACAATTAAGTTATATTTTCGGGGGAACAACTGAAGGAGGGGTCTGTTGTAAAGGTGGCCGCATTCAAAGGCCTAAAGTGAAGGGGGAAATCCTAGCTTGATAGTACGGCCCTTTGAGGACTTTATAAAGTGGCCCCTCAAATGAAACGGGTTTCCCTCCCTGTTCCACTCTATTTGCCTGTACAGTGGACAGCGTCAGAGGGCAGTGTGTGCTGGCATGACTGTGCATCAGACTGCTGTGACAAGATGTAGAGGGTAGATCTCAGCTCACCAATAAATCTGCAGATGACTCACTGAACCCATAACATCTTGTGACTCCCGTGTGGTTCTAATGTACAAAGTTCGTCCCCTCTCTGCTCTCCCATCGGACTGCCAGTAAACTCCATCAACACACACACACACACACACACACACACACACACACACACACACACACACACACACACACACACACACACACACACACAGAGTGCATTTAGTAGTACACTGTAGTGTGGTGTGTGCGTGTGTGTGTGTATGTGTGTGCATGCGTGCATGTGTCTGTGTGTGTCTGTGTACAAAGTTTGTCCCCTTTCTGCTCTCCCACCGGACTGCCAGTAGGCCTAAACGCCAACACACACACACACACACACACACACACACACACACACACACACACACACACACACACACACACACACACAAGCAATTCAACCACAACACTGATGGACATACAGCTCGTTGCACAGTTGTAGTTGTTGAACAACCTGCTGATGGTGATATTTTCTTTTGTAGGATCTGTCTGACTGGAGACATCAGATGCAGTCCTCTTGACAGTGATTCATGCCAAATGTGGAATTCATGGCAAAACAATGCTGTCCCACTTTAACAGCAGACATGTCTCACTTTAGGCTCCCACTTTTACATCACATTACATTAGCAGTTAGCAGACGCGACTTACAAGGAGACTTCAGCTTGATTCTCAACTTAAGTTACTGTTTAAAGCAATATTATTTCTACTGTAATGGACATTTTTTTCTTTTTAAATCCGTTTGATTTTGAAAACAACACATAGGCTATTTTACAGTATAGGCCTACTGGCATTTTTGTACACAAGAACCTGCAATTTTACAAATTGTCCTACTTTACCAATGTTCACCCTAGATTAGTTCCTTTGTAGCTTTGGTCAAATAACAATAGATGCAAAAGATAATGTTTTGTTGGCTTTTGTGTCTGTTTTCCCTTTCCACCTTCAAAGTGCTGGCCTTTCCATTTTGCGTAGCCTATCTGTCTGATATGCCCATGTAGCAGATGATGGGCCTGTTATAGCCTGGTTTGTTGTTTCCCTCAGGGAAATACAGGAGCTGATCAAACCACCTCCACAACAAAACCCGCTTATTACATAGTCTTGTTGCTGGTTGGCCTAAGTAAAGCAAACCCAAATTGAATTAGCTATAATGACGGTCATGTGTCTGATCGTTCATGGATGGCGCGCTTTCCATTGGGACAAAGCTGAGCGTTGTCAGAGTTGCTACGGAAACGTCCACTGGAGTAAAGCTCGGTTTTTTTTATGTTAAAAAGAATACGGAGTAAACAACCTCGAACAAGTCAGGTGACGGTTAGGCCTACAGTATATCATATTCCGCGTTTTGGAACAGTGACCTATAGGGATGTTTAAGTCTCAGTGTGAGAGTTTCTGTAATACAGAATTTGAGTCTCGGGTGTTTGGCTTGTTTTTATGTATCATATTTCTAGCCCCTGTATCACAGGCAGGCAGTGAATTTGCTTTCAGTTCAGCGCGCTTTGCCGCGCCAGATGGGAACGCCTTGCGCGCACATATGGCACATCTCTCCACATTCGTATGACCTCACAGCGCATGCTCAGAAAGAACCTAACGTGAATTTCAGCTTGAAGGAATCTGACCAGGTAGGACCACTTTTCTCTCACGTCGGCAACCAAATATGCATGTCTTGATTCATACTATAGATGCACGTGCAATTGTGTCTTCTGCTATTTTAAGACTAGTATACCTTTGTTGCTTCGCGGGGCGTTTTCCAGAGCTCTTGTAATTTCACTACAGTAGAAGAGGGCTGCAGTCGGCTAGCGTGCTAACGTTGCTACAACTGTCACTGGTTTAAGCCAGTCACCTGAATGGACCTGTCAGTGTGTGTGTAGAAGTCTGGTCAGCTTCTAACAGCTCGTTTTGCAGGTAACAGTGGCAGCACATTTGGGTTAACCTGACACTGATGTTGACTATCAGGTTTAAGCTAGTCAGCTGCACCCCCATTCATTGCCACTGAAGCGTAGCTTGCTTCTTCTTCGACCACTCTCGGGTTCGGTTGGCATGTCTCGGCGGTGTCGTTGTACAGGTAACAAGCAGTGTAATGGTGCATAGCATTTTAGACTATATCATGAACCTTTGCTACTTCTGTACGTTATAAGACAATCAATGGTTTAATAATTCGAGCTAATCTAGCTTTTCAGTGAACTGGGAAATGAAATCGCGCCTGTCATGAGCGGTGTATGGGAAAATCTGTTGTTAATCTGTCTAACATTGCATGTGCACAGGGTATTATGCCCGTTAGCATAGCCTTATAATGCTTGCTAATGAACGTGACGTTTGTCGTGCTGTCATCGTAATGTCGTCCCCTGTCACTAAATCATGCCATCATCCTGACTCAGGCATCAAACATGCAAGGTAAACGATCTACTTGACGATGCAGAACGACGCCCAACAGTGCACTTTCTACTTGTTTATGTCAGCAAAGCGGTAAAGGAACCTAATCTATTCTGCGAATATGCAGGTACACCGACGACTTTACCAAAGTTGCATGTTTGCGAGCTGTTCCTGGGATATCAGTGAGAGTCTTTGACAGGCAAACCACCGCCCCTTTGTAAGAGGCTTATTCAGCAGCAAGCTCCTAAGCCCCGGGGTCTTCTACTGGCCCCGTCACAGTGCTGTGAGGTGAACTGGTCATCGCTTTGTAGGAGATTACACAGCTGCACAGTTCGTGTGTTTTGTATGCATCACCATTTGGACGTCAGGTCAGGTCATTGGTGTGTGTGTGTGTGTTTGTGTGTGTGTGTGTGTGTGTGTGTGTGTGTGTGTGTGTGTGTGTGTGTGTGTGTGTGTGTGTGTGTGTGTGTGTGTGAGTGCGTGCGTGTGTGCGACAGTTATGAGTCAGTGAGCAGAACTCAGATGTTGACATGGACCCATAATTGGTTAACCTAGTACTTCTCTGCACCCTAAATCCGTTGTGTAATTTTGGGCCAGATGTTGACAGACAAAGGGGCACTTTGCCTTTTGCATAGTCTTTGGGGAAGTCTGAATGAGTTTAGGAGAGGAAGCTCCTGGTATACACAGGACATGCCTGGAGGGAAGAGAGTGCCTGGTGGGTCAGTCAGTGGATGGGTGGTGGTTGGCTGGCTGGCTGGCTGGCAAAGGGGCAAGGGCGAGTGTGGGAGAATTTCCTGTCAGTGAAAAATTGAATTAGTATAATTGGCTAATGCTGCGTTCTACTGTAGCCAGCCTGTCACAAGCAGTCACTGTGCTGATAAACACACAAAGCAGAGCACTCACATGAAGACCACAGACTGACTTGCATGCCACCACAAGAGACTCTTTGCAATAGACAAACACGCAAGCCCCACTGAAAGTGGCCAGCCAATGGTGAGGTCAAGGCACTTTTGTAATACTATCTGTGTGAAATAACCTTTTAGTAGAGTACTTATGTTTTATGTATCCCAGAGAAAAATTAAGGTGTCTGTCATATTAAATGAATGAGAGAGAGAGAGAGAGAGAGAGAGAGAGAGAGAGAGAGAGAGAGAGAGAGAGAGAGAGAGAGAGAGAGAGAGGGAGAGAGAGGGAGAGAGAGGAGAGAGAGGGAGAGAGAGGAGGGAGAGAGCGAGAGAGAGAGAGAGGGGAGAGAGAGGAGGGAGAGAGAGAGAGAGAGAGAGAGAGAGAGAGAGAGAGAGAGAGAGAGAGAGAGAGGCTAATCAGTGAAATGTTATGCACAGGCGGAAGGAATCCATAGTAGGGACTGAAGTTTGTGAAGCTGAGATCTCTACCTCTTAGGGTATGTTGGTACAGCATGTAGGGATTGGAAAGATATGCCCCAAACAGTGTCACAATATTTCAGTATTGAATAATGTGGTCCGACTGGAATCCGCTGTGCTTGGGATCAACATCCTCCCAGCCCCAACTGACATGCATTTTTCATTAATATGCTTACAATGATTTCGTCAAGACTTTTGAATCTGATTTACACAGACCACCTCGATAGCAGTGACTGCAGGCTTTTGCAGTTTCTCAGCGTGTGTGTGTGTGTGTGTGTGTGTGTGTGTGTGTGTGTGTGTGTGTGTGTGTGTGTGTGTGTGTGTGTGTGTGTGTGTGTGTGTGTGTGTGTGTGTGTGTGTGTTTGCTTCTTCTCAGTGTTACTATGGGTGGCTAGTCGTCCCTCTCCTGTCCTCTCTTGACCTACCAAGTGACTGCCATCTCCGCAAAAACCCCAGCCCCAGCATCAGTCATCCCCGGTGACTCACGCCGCCTCGAGTCATGGCAGACGAGGACTACGGCCGCTATGTGGACTGGGCCCAAATGGGCGAGGGCTCGGCAGCCAGCGACAGCCCGATGAAGGGCGACGGCAAGGTGGATCCCCGCGAACTCAAGTCCCAGGCCCGCTCGGGCGCCTGGGCCAAGAGCCACAAGCAGCGGGCGCTGATCTACCAGCAGCTGGTGCGCGCCATCCCGTGCCGCACGGTCACGCCCGACGCGGAGGTGTACCGCGACCTGATGGGCGACGGCGGGGGCAAGCCGCGCCAGGCCTCCTCCTTGCCCCTCCCGGACTTTGTGGACGGCACCACGGTGCCGCACTACTGCTTGAAAGCCGAGGCCATGGGCCCGGCGCACGCCGTCATCTCCTGCGTGGCGTCGCAGTTCCCCGACATCTCCTACTGCCCGGCGCTGCCCGCCGTGGCCGCGCTGCTGCTGCACTTCAGCCCGGACGAGGCGCGCTGCTTCGAGTCCGTGAGCCGCATGCTGGCCTGTAACGAGCCGGGCCGCCGCCTGCTGGACCAGACCTTCCTGGCCTACGAGTCCTCCTGCATGACCTTCGGCGACCTCGCCCACAAGTACTGCCCCGCCGCCCACAAGCTGGTGGTGGCCACCGCCACCGACGTGCTGGAGGTCTACTCGGACTGGCAGCGCTGGGTGCTGGGCGACCTGCCCTTCGCGCACGCCGCCCGCGTCCTGGACGTGTATCTGGTGGAGGGCTACAAGGTGCTGTACCGTGTGGCCCTAGCCCTGCTCAAGTTCTACCGCAAGCAGAAGACGGCAGCTATGGGCGGCGGCGGCTCGGGGAAGCAGCCTGCCGTCCAGCAGCAGGAATCGTCGGTGGTGCGGGACGACATCCAGGCCTTCGTCAAGGGCATCGGCTCCAGCGTCACGCCCGACAAGCTGCTGGAGAAGGCCTTCTCCATACGCCTGTTCAGCCGCAAGGAGATCACACTGCTGCAGCTGGCCAACGAGAAGTCACTGCAGCAGAAGGGCATCACTGTCAAGCAGAAACGGTACTTTAGTCGGAGCTGTGGGAGCGCTCGTAGATCAGGTGTACACCACACGTGCATGCAGCTGCTGTGGTGCATCAATGAATTGCATTTTGCATTGCATTGATGTTGTATAACAATTGTGTTAATGCAGGTTGATGCATTGCATTGGATTGATCATAAAAAAGTTTTTTGCTGCAGGTTTATACGTTGATGACAGAAATATCATAGTAATACAGGTTTTATACATGTATATATATATATTTATATATTTTTCCTATACATCACATTTTTTTAATTGAACATCAGACATATAATATCAGACGTGCTGAACAAGTGGTGCACTCTTGCCATCTTGCATGCTTTCCTCCATACTGTTTTTCTCTCTCTTTTTAATCAGTCTGCACACCATTTCTGTTTCTTTTATTCTTAAATATGAGTTTCGATTATTGTGTGTCTGGCATGGTTCTCTTCACATCCGTTTGGTGTTTCTGTCATGATTTTTATTTCTCAATCACTTTCATTTTTCTCCACCATTTCCCACTCTCCTGTCTCTTCCACTCCACTTCCATCCTGCACTCGTCTGTTTGCTCCTTCCAGCTGTTCTCTCAGGAGGTAGGTCCTGCTCTCTCTTTCTTGAATGGATGTTTTCTGGCTGACTGGTAACCGTGCCAGTGCCGGTTCCTGCCCCTAATCTTGAAAAGACCAAGCCAAAAAATCAAAGAGTTCCCGAATCGAAGAATGGTTTCCAACAAAAACAAAGTAAATTGGGTATTTCTGAGCAATTAGTGACGATAAAGTAGATGTCTGAATGGAAGCTTTATGTGGTAAGCAATTTCTCAAGATAACTGCTTTGGTTCCTAGTATAACGGGAGCCGGCACCTGCACCCTTTTGTTCGGCCTGAAAACAGCTTCTAGGGCACAAACATGCTGTTGTCTGATGACAGTCAGAGGTGGAGAACCTGGATTCAGAACATAAACATGCTGCCACAAATGTAAACCTCATTTTAACCAGGGTATCTCATTGTGCGCGCACTATCTGACGGGTAGATTAGCAAAATGGTAATTTCACTCATATGCAACTACATACACAAGGACAATAGCTTTTACTCTGCGAAGCTCCACCTCTGATGGTGCATCCACAGCCGTTATGTGTTCTTCCAAGTGCCAAAAATCAATTGTGCGATCGATCAGAAATGCAGCTTCCTTTTCATCACTTTTAGTGGATCTTCCTCATTCTTTTTAATTACTTTCTCTGACCATGAAACGATGTCAAAACACATGCGAAAAAGCAACATGTATAACAAGGTCATTTATTTTCATGATGTGCTCTCATTGACTGCCTTTTGGACTTAATCTCTATCTCTCTCACTCTCTCAGACGTAATGTGCAGCTAGCAGTCAACGCGGACAACTTCTCTTCGGAGATCGTAAGTGCGAAAGAGATCCGGGACATCTGGTCGTGGATCCCCGAGCGCTTCGCCCTGTGCCAACCCGAGCTCCTATTCACCACCTCAACACACGGCTGCAGTCTCAACAGGTCCGCACTTATCCTCCCACCCACGCTGTGTTTTCTCTATTGTGTTAACTTTTATTTATATTTTGCAAGGCAAAAAAGAAGGAACATTTAAAGTGTCTGTGAGGATTCTTAGACTTCCTGGTCATCTTTGTCAAATGAGTTAAGTTGTTGGTAACTGGGCTTCTTTTTGTAGTTTGGTAGCTTTCGAGCTCCAAAAAATAAGTCCAGTTGCCTGCAACGGCACTCTTTTAACTTTTAAACTCTCTTCACAGAATCCAAAGCCAGGGAGAAATGCTATACCACAGTAAATAATGAAACTTTGGCATAGTGGAAAAAGTAAAAATAAACTGGTGTGATTTAAATGATGAAAGACCTCTCAGTTTCAAATAACACAGCATGAGAATGTTAACCTTGTTTGTGCATGTGCACAAAACTAGGTGGGAAGTTGTGGTAAGTTGAAATGAGGTGAGCTGTCGTTGCTGGGCCTGCTTCTCTGCGCCACTCAACAGCATTTGATGTGAGAGAAACTGAATGATGGGAGGTTGAATTTAGGACACCAGTGGAGTTCACAAAAAAGAAGATATGTAGTCTCTTAGATTTGCTCTGGCTATGTTAAGAACAAAACCTAGAATTTAAAATTTCAGGACTTTATTCTTATCGTAAGATAGAGATAACATTAGTCTCTGAGAGATATAAGACTGTTATGTGGATTTACTACTTAATTTGGGTCAATATCTGAGTCATTGAACACACAGTGGGTTGTCATGCCTGATGTTATACCTGGGGAGTATGCCAAAGCCTTGGCTAAGTGGTGATCCAGTGTAAGTCAACCTTGAGGTAATGGTAAATCATCTAATAGAATAGCCTGGAGACCTTATTTTTTTTAACTAGCTGACACCTATGAGCCAACCATGTGCAGATTTACCACTTCCTACTATGTTAACTTGGCCCGGTTTATCACTTCACAAATGTCCCTGGAATACTCCCCAGCAGTATTTGGGCAAGGGAAGTGGCCTTGAAGCATTGAGCAGGGAGGTAGAACTGGCAGCGCAGTTGGTTACTTGTGTAGCAAAGCCCTCCTGCATACCAGACATGACTACATGAGTGGGGAATTGATTTAGGCTGCCTCGAAAAGGAGTCACCTGTTTTTCTTGGGCATTTTTAAACTGGTTTGCTTCGTGGTCAGACCCAATACATTGCACTCTGTCGCTCCCTGGGAAGGAAAATGTTGCGTGCACAGATGGATGAATAGGCTTTACGGTGGATATTCAAGAGTGCTTTCGCTAGCTGAAATGGATGTGTAGCTATCGCAGCACAAATTGAAACATTTTTCATGCGCATGCACACACACACGCACACGCACAGACACACACACACACGATGGATTATAGTGTTACCGATCAGGAAATGTGAACAGGGAAAAAAAATAAAATGTTGCATTTGTTGTACTTTGCTTCTTACCCAGACTGGCAGGCATTTTGTCTTGCCAACCCTCTCAGAGTGGCCGAATTTTCCTGTGAGTCTTAAGTCCATGGAGTCATACTGCTCCGTCTCTTAAATCAATCCAGTTTTATGCCCACAACCAGAATTGCCATCCGTACTTTGTTTTCTCCCAAAACATGATGATTGATTTCCAACAGTTCAATCTGAAGTAGATGGAAGTGTATTAACACATGTAACAAGAGATTTGGTAGACACTAACCCTAACACAAATAGAGAAATGAGATGAATAACAAAGTATATGATACTTGTCACTAGACAGTTGTGAGTCTTTGTGCTGCTAGTAACTCGGGTGATGTGCGTTACTTCTAACTGCTGGAAATTGCGGATGTAACCCTAGATTAGCTCATTTGTCTTGGCAACAAAAGTGCACAAACCTAATGGACGATCTGTAACGAGATTAACAGTTACCTAAATGGTCACACATGGTACGGCCTCAAGATTCAATGTGTTTTGCACAGCCGTGTGTGTGTGTGTGTGTGTGTGCGCGCGTGCGTGCGTGCGTGTGTGTGTGTGTGTGTGTGTGTGTGTGTGTGTGTGTGTGTGTGTGTGTGTGTGTGTGTGTGTGTGTGTGTGTGTGTGTGTGTGTGTGTGTGTGTGTGTGTGTGTGTGTGTGTGAGTGAGAGTCCTTTGAATGAGTTCCTTTGAATGTGCTGAAGTAACACATGTCTGGGTGTGATGTCTTTGCAGGTTCTACTCTCATTGTGAAGGCCACGAGCCCACACTGCTTCTACTGCGGACCACAGGTGGAGAGGTGAGCTCTCTCTCTCTCTCTCTCTCTCTCTCTCTGTCTCTGTCTCTGTCTCTCAGCACTTAACATTTACGGAAGCCACCTTGACAACAAATACCTACCGCCTTGACTAGTTTCCTTGAAAAGATGTCGATTTTTTTTTATTGCAAATGTATTTTCTAAACTTTCTTTACAATGCACAGTATATGCTATTTATTTATTTTGGAGGAGGGAGGCGCTCATAACAGGGCCTTTCCCCATCAACATCACATCTGTCGGTCATACTGTCCAGCCCCCCACCTACCCACCTTGACTAAAAATGTTCTGCAGTAAACAGTACACACACACACACACACACACACACCCTTGCACTTCATCAGTACCAGTTGCTGAGTCACACAGTAGCACAGTGGGATGTGGGCATGCATCCCTAAGTAAGGGGTATTGTGAGTAAGTGGTTTAGCGGCTAACACAGATCACTCAGCTTAAAGTCCGTGGGGAACCTAATTGAAGAGCCATGTGGCTTTGTTTGGGTGCACCACCCATCCACCTGTTTTCACTTCCGATCTGATCCTAATGAATTTGAATATCTACCAATACGCCGATACTGTTCAGATCCAAAACCGGAACTGTTTGTTTTAATATTGTCATCAATATAAAAAAGTGAACTCTAAACAAAGTAGACCATGAGGTCAGAAGAAGAGGAAATCATATCAGTAACAGTACAATCATGAAAACAAATATGCAACTATAATTTCAAAATAACATGATACGTGACTCGTGGTCAGGATCGTAGATCTTGGGAAGCTTTCAATCCGATGCGATGTCTGAAATATGTTGATATCAGAACCTGATACCAATACTGGATCGGGTCAGCCCCATCCCTAGTTTTGCGATGGGAATATGAGTTATAATGGCTTTACCTCTTCTCCACTTGCTACTTTCTGGGGATCTCACCTGGGCTCTACCAAAATCAATGTATGTTACATGCCAAACATATTCTTGGTTTGAGAGTGTAATTCAATGCATATCAATGAGAACTTGCTATAGTCTACTGTACTGGAATATATATTGGATGAGATGGAGATTTCAGCGTGACAAAATATTTCATAGTAAGATCATATTAAATATAAGGGTATGATAGAAGAATATGTTTACTTTCTGAAACACTTCTCTCCACCTCTGTATCACTGCACTGTACCCATAGGTCCTGGAAACTTAGCAGCTGACTATCCAAATGAGTTCACATTTTAAAAAAAACAAAATTGCAGCTAATTCGATTCGGTGCCGAATTTGCTTTAAGCAATTGGATGGGACCCGAGCCTGTGGTGAATCTTCCCAGCTTATTTTGCGTAGCCTCTCAGCTCTTGGTTGTGTTGTTGTCCTTCTACGGGACCAGAGCTGGAGCCACTGGCATCCCTGTTTGTTTGTGAGAAAGTGCGCCTGGCTATCCTGACCTGTCTAGTATGAGCGTCTCCTGCCTTTTGAAAGCGGCCCTGTCTTTTTTTCTGGCCATGCCCTACATACCAGTCAGGCGCAGAGAGGGTTTGGACTTAATTCGGTTAGGGCCTGTTTTTGTCCTGTTGTGGAGGCTCCGTGATAGTGTAATTGCACTCTGGCGCACTCCTTTTGAAAAGATCCGTCTCTGTGCTAAAGTTCAGATGGCAGACGGATTGCTGTGTGTTTGTCCCTTGCATAGAGGCTGACCTTAAGGGTGAAAGCAGGTGAAAGGGTGAGCAGAGGTGTCAATATTAAATGGCTTCAGAAAGTGAACATCCCACTGTGTTCTTCTCCTGGTTATGGTACCAGAATAGACAGATTTTTTCAACTTTTAAGATTTGTCTCATTGTTATTTTGCTGATTAGGATAGACTGGTTTAGAAAAAAGGTTGGATACTGGGTGTTTTAACTTACTGAAATGACTTTCCCACATTAAAAACATTGTGGTAGAAGGGTAATAACCACAATAAAGGTTCAGTCAACCTCTGCGAAGGTGTAGCTGTGGAAAAGCTGATGGCATGTCCACTGTCATATGTGTCTTTGCAGGTGTGTGGAGCCTTCCTGTCCACTGACTGGGAGGAGCGGAAAAGAGGAGGGAATAAGCTCAGCTTCTTTGGCACAGGGGAGTGCTTCGTCTTCAGAGTGAGTACTATTGAATGTAGTCAATTAGCCATTTCCAGGCAAACAAACCGGCGGTGACAAGAGAATCGCTGAACTGTGTAGCAAGAGCGACACGAGCGACAGAGTATTCCTGTTAAAATTAGAATGCAAGCATTCCGACATTCAAATTGGCTGTGGCGCCTGTCGCCAAACCGCATCATAGCTCATTTGCATAATATTCGCTGATGTCCAACTACAAACTGTAGCTCAAATCGCCTCTAGTCGCCCAAATCACTTTTGTCTCATCTGCCGCCAGCGACTTTATATAAAGTCAATTACTTTCGTCGTCCGTGTCGCTCAACTCGGGCCTGGTCTATGCGTGCCATTAAAGATCTCCCATACCGTCGCTCCTTACCTATGGGTGTGAGTCAAACTACTTTCTCCTGTGTTCTCCTGGTCCTCCCATCCTTTTGTCGCAGTGTCGAGAAAGTTTCCTGGGCAGAGCGACTTTTGAGGGGCTTTCATTCAACATCTTCCTTGCAAATGAGTGTCATACGTGTGACATGACAGTATCATAAAAGTGTCAAAACAGTGTCATATACATGATGTCAATGTCATAAACGTTTTACGGTCATGAAAAGTTGACATTTTTAGGGCTGTCAATACCTTAACTGAATGTCACTTGGACATAGTCATAAAATGTTTGACATTGACATAATGTTTGTGATGCATGCATGACTATGTTACGACACTGTTATGACATAGGTATGACGCCGGCGTCAAGTAAATTGTTAAATAAAACTGAAATCCTCAGTGACGTCGAGCCTCACATCATGAGGCAGGAGAACGGAAGGGAGGACTGGAGGAAGTGGTTTGACTTCCACACACAGTTTACATCTGGCATTATGATGCTGGCAAGTAATGGTGTATTTTAAATGTATTTATTACTGATGGGCAGCAGGTGGCGCCATTTTCCATGTTTTTTTCTCTCACTCATTGTAGTTTCATGTTCTGTGAGGGTGGTCTAGGGTATCATTCTTGCTTGTAGGACAAAATTGGGTACAGACGTAAACACTTAAATAAGCATCTGCAGATAAGGATAGTGAAATAATAATGGTTTGAATATAATGTTTTCAAATGGAGAACAAAGTTATGATGGAGTCAAATGGAATTATGATTGTATTGAAAAGGAAGGTGTTTTGTTCTTGTGCATTTTGGTCTGCACTGCAGGTGTTGAAAGAGAGTGGAGCATGTATAAAAGTATGTAGGTCATGTATCTAGTTCAGTCTGTGTCTAATGCGAGATAGGAAACTGGTGGTGCAATTGGATACACTGTGTACTTATTTACCTGAGCAGTAGGATAGCTGACACCTTAAACTTGACACACTGTAATCTCTCTCTCTCTCTCTCTCTCTCTCTCTCTCTCTCTCTCTCTCTCTCTCTCTCTCTCTCTCTCTCTCTCGTCTCTGGGACTTGCTCTTGCTAATACACACAGGGCAGGGATAACCTTACAATTATCCCTAGTGGCAAAACCTGTTTGTAAAACAGTTTGACCACTCTTATTTTACGTGTGTGTGTGTGTGTTTGTGTGTGTGCGCGCAGCTGAAGCCAGAGATGGAGCGTTTTGAGTGGGTGGTGATCAAGCACCCCGAGCTGGCGTCGGGCGGCCAGGCCCAGAGTCTGGACCTGTTGGATGACGAGCAGCCGCCCGACACGGAGGCCAACTCCAACCCTGACGCCAACAACATGCACCACAACACGCTGCCAGTAGAGTCTGGCGGCCCCAACGGCGGCCTGTCGCCCTTCCTCTCTGCCCGACACTTCCACCTCAACTCCCGCAACACCTCCATGTTTATGGCCGGGAACTTTGACTCCATCATCATCGGTAAGCCAGAGCTCATCCCAAATGCCTCGGAGCTATAACTCGTCTAAACTATAATCGTTACCATTTTTTTTTAAAAACACCCAAACAGATAAAAGTATGTGTCTAAAAACTCATCTTGTGAACAGAGGTCAATATGTCTTCTACAGGGTTCCCACGGGTCATGGAATTTCTGGAATATCATGGAATTTCATGAAAGTTTTTCCAGTCATGGAAAGTCATGGAATTTTGCGTAAAAAAAAAAAATGCGGAAAATTGTGTATAACATTGTTTCTTACTGGTTATACTACAACGCTTCGCCAGAGACTGTTTGGTTTCGTGCTGTAATGTGCAACATTCTAGAATGCAATGAGCCCACTTAAGTCTGGCAGTGGCTCGGCAGTGAAGATAATCTTCAGTTTTTACACTTTTTAAAACATTTGAACTTAATTTCTTTTTCCGGAAGTGGTCATAGAAATTCGTTTTTTTGTGTCTCGAAAGTCATGGGAAATCATGGAATTTCATAGCTGAATTAGAGTGGGAACCCTGCTTCTAAAACGCCTGACTGCGCGTTGATATCCATGTAAACAGAATCAAAATGTCTTCTAAAAACACCTGACTCACAAAATTCATGGAATATGTCCAACATGGCAATACCAAGGGTATTTTTTATGGTACATTATCAAACAATAAAGTATGACTGTGGAGATAAATAACCTCAACCAAAGGCAGATGGAAATAAAGCTGTTTATTCAACAGGACACTGGTTCATAATGGCTAAATGCTATTTCACCCTGTCTGGATTTTACCCTAAGCATAATCAGTAGAGGAGACTCTGAAGACCTAAGATATCTTTTAGGATGATCTTGCTTTAGCATATCTGCAATATATTTAGGACCGAGGCCATGGAGGGACTCATAGACATTCGCCTGAGGTGTACAAATCACAACTGTGTTGTCATCTGCCTGGCTAAAATGACTTGGTAGTTAGAATAAACTATTTCAGTGCATTGTCTGTAACAATATTTGTTTAAATTGTTGTTTTTTAATCCAATTATATTTTTGATGCCATTTAGCGAACATACGGATGATTTTTTGTTTTGTTTTAAATTGTGAACAGAAATCGACAGAGAATATGAGATACCTTGCCTGTTTACCAGTCACTCACGTTATCATAAAAAAAGAAATATACAGATATCTTGTATTTTTCTTCTTTACATGTATCCATTTCAGACACGTTTTTTTTTGTATCTCCAACAGAAACTCTGGTTTTAAAAATATCAGCTAAAGGAAGCTAAAAATCAGTTTACATGTATATGAAAGACCCAAATACATAAAAATATCATTTTTTCAAACAAACAAAAAAGTCCACATATGTGTAAACGGGATGATATAATATAATATAATGCATAAATCTTCTTCAAAACAATCAGTGAAGTGCATAAATTCTTCTAATGCATAACTCATAGCTGGTTGTAAGTTGGAAACCACTTTGAGGATGTTGAGTGAGTGAAGATCTCATGACCAGGTCCTAGTGTTTTATTTTTTGTGTAATGCCAGTGGGAAACTTCCTGAAAAACAGCTCAGCATGATTTCCAAGCTAAAACCTGCTCTATGTACTACCGTGTCTTGCGCACTAGCAGATTTTAAAGGAACAGGGACGTCTCTTTTTAGGAACTTGGTTTACGTTGCTTCAACCGCACACTCGGATAAGGGGACACAGGATATATGTCTTATAGTAGGGTCTTTGTCTCTGTGTGTGACGTGCCTAACACCCCTTAAAAAGTCACAGGCAATGTAGCTTCAAATTTTAATGGTAAATTATAAATGACCGAGCATAGTATAAAAACATTTAGCCAGCAGGCTGTTTGTCCATCTGCACACAGATTCAGCCCATAAAACCATTGTGTAAACATGGAATTAAAAAGGGAGAACAAAGCCCCGCTTCTGCTTTTCTTTTTGCTTCAGACCATATCTGTCTCCGCGTAGCCGTGGACACATCCAGACCTCCATCTGTACTCCCAATCGGCTCATTCCATTCGCTCTTTACACTGGTAGATGATTTGATTAACATAATCACTTGTGTTAAGCATACAGGTTGAACCAGCTGATATTGGATCAGGTGGTATTAGATTATCATTAGCTTCTCATCCGGCTTGTTCATCACTGACCTAAGTTCTTCCTACTAAGTTGTTCCTACTTGTGCTCACTAGGTACTGTCTCTGGACTCTGGAGCCTTATCACTTAGTCATAAACCTCAACGCATGATCATGTGCCTATGATCAAGAAACAAGTCCATGTAATTATAGAACATCTAGGGGAGTGTGCTCAATGAGTAATGCCCACCGCACATTGACAGACTTGCAGCAGTGCTCTGCACTTTGTCGGCTCTGATCCAATTCCATTTTTTATACACTTCTTCAAAACCATTGTTGAATCAACCTGCTACTATGTTGGTTTGCTACGAGTGTGGGGCCAAGCAAAATTGTCAGATCCGACATTGCTCTCCACAATGTTGTCGGAGCCGGTGTGCGCAGGCCTTTTGACATCAAATATAGTAATCATCCAGGATAAATATGGCAGTCAATCACCAGCAGACTGTGTGTACTAACACCGATTATTTTTTTTCCTCAGGGGGCGGTGAGGGCAACGCGCTCTACATCGACGCCGAGCTGAACCACGGGCGCTCTGCTCGCTGTGCCACCTTCGACAACCCCCCGCTCTGTGCCGAGACCTTCCAGGTGGCGCTGCTGGAGGTCTGGGGCTTCCAGGATGCCATGGCCGGCTAGGCACAAAGTCACCCTTGTTTGTACGTGTCCATGCAGAAGAGACACGGAACCTATATTTGTATGTGTCCACGCAGAGGCGAAACGGAAAATGTGGTTGTGTCAATTATTGGTTTGCCAGGCTTCTGACAGTGCAGCTGTTGTTTTCAACCAATCCGTCCAATATCAACAAACGTCTATATCAGTGTTCCATGCTTATTTTATTTAAAGAAAAGATCAATATCACATTGTAATATTCACCATGTATACATGTATTTCTAACCCTGCTCTATTACAACTCTGGCCTTATCTGTACAGGGGCAGAACTCAAATGGTTTGCAAAGCCAGCTAACTGATTCCATGAGTTTATAGTGAGTGATCTATCAACTGGATGTGTCTGTTGATGCCTCATAAGATTTGGCCTCCTCCTCCCCCCCCCCCCTCCATGTAGAAGTGACATGGCAGCAAACATCTTCTAGTAGAGTAAGATAAATCAAACCCTGAATGCCCGATGCAAAAGAGTGTGCTCAAGTTCGTTCTCCTAAGGGAGCGTTGTCCCCTCCTTCTTCTCTTTCTGTGGTGTTTGGTGGCGGCTTGCCTAAGGTGTGTGCAAGATGTTACCGCCATCTACAGCGCTAAGGGAACTCCATTTATTCTCAACCTAAAGTCTCCTAAAGGGGCGTTCACCTGATGTCACATGGGTCCCGGAAAAGTACGAGCTTGATTTATCTTAGTCTAATAGATGTTTGATGGCAGTGTGAAATTATTGGATGGGCATGACCCAAAGGTCATACAGTCTCATGTTCCACAAAGACCACGCTTATGAATCCGTCCTGCTCAGTATATTTCATATCGTGATGTAAATAGTAGCTGTCCACTTTACCAAAGTTTCATCTGGCTTTTTTTTTTTTACTTTATGTCTGTCAGAACATTTTACAAAGAAAGCTTCAGTTTTCCGTCTAGTGCTTTACAGACACAACAAGAAGTTTCCTCTGAATTGTAAATGCGAGAGTAATTCTCTTGATATGTATCTTGCCATCTTTCGGTCATCTGTGGTAGTCCAGTGATCAACAATGTGGTCGTATTAACCCGCTCAGAGTTTACAAGCTCACTCCGTCCAGTGTGCTCCTCCTCTCAGGGGCCAGTTTCCTAAAAGCTTTAAAGTGCCACAGTCTTAATAAATAAATAAAAAGGCCGATATCATTAATAGGTTTCTGAAAACCTATTAGTTAATAGAGTCTTTTAGATTCTATTAGTTTTACAGCACTAACAGAGATTTAGGTATACTGGTCTCGTGTGTTTGTGTGGTAGTCTTAAATGTGAAAACGCTGTAGATCAACTTTAAATGTAGTGTTTTTTCAAATGTTGTCAGGGCTTTTTTTTATTTATGTCTTATGATGTACCCAACGCTTGGGTTCTGGTGGTGAAAAATCCAGCACTGAAGGCAAGACCCTGTGGAGAGTAAGATTACGTGCATAACTAGATGCACAAATGACTGGGGATAACATGTTTGCGTTCTCTCATTATATTGGCACTTCCTGCGTCCGTCCAGATGCGCTCTCGCTTGCATATCAGCCCAGCCAGTTTTGCACACTGTCCGCCACTCTGGTCACTCACCAGCAACGGCTGTTTCTCTTTACCCCTCACTGTGAACTTTTCCAGCGGTGTGGTACGCAGTCTTTGTACATACAGCCCTCTGAACATAATGGCACCCCTTTGTTGTGTAGCTGTCTGACAGGTGTGTGAAAATGTGAATAAGTGTGTGTGTGTGTGTGTGTGTGTGTATGTTTAGGTGTATGTATCTTTTTGTTAAGATGGCTGTAGTTGCCATGAAAAAAACTACTATAGCGAGCAACACTAAACAACAGAGAAGATGATTGTCCAGAGTTAGGACTGAAAAAAATTGAGCTATAATTAGCTACGATAAGCACAAGATGCATTTGTGTGTGTGCGTGTTTGTGTGTGTGCGTGTGTGAGTGCGAGCGTGTTCACACCCTCCCAATGTGTAAACTGGTTAATCTGCTTGGTTCTCATTGTGCTGAGCCTTTAGTCTAGCTGTGTGTCAAAGAATGGCTGTAACTTGTTCTTTGACACCTTATCTGAATATTCGTGTGAGTGTGTGTGGATGGGCTGTGTTCTCCAGCAGTAATGTGTTAAAAAATATATGTAATACTCAACTGTCACATGCAGTAAAAAGATGTATTTAAAAATGAGACGTGTGCGTTGATTCATTCCTGGATTGTCCCACTAGATCAGTGGTTCTCAACCTTTTTGAAGAAACACCCCCTGGACATCATCATAAGCCTGCCAACTCCCTCCATTAGCATTAAAAAATAAAATAGACTAATGACCCTCAATGGCAACTAAGCACCGCCCTCCCTTCAGCTGTATCCTTCTCAATGCCCCCCTCGGACGCCCCAACGCCCCTGTTGAGAAGCACACTGCGTTAGATTTACACAAAGATAGTGTTCCAAGATAATGATTTATTAAAGAGTGAAAAGTGAAAGCCTATAATCAACCATTTTGGAATGCCTCCCCACCACTATGCGAGACTTTACTTGCCACACCCACTTAGCAGGCAGCATCAGCATCAATCTGAATGCTGAGCATCAGTGGGCCCAAATCCTCTTAAATGCATGCACTAGTAACATTATTAAAGCCTTACGCTTGTCTTATCGGGATTATCCGCATGCATTATCAATGGAATCGTTTGTCAAGTTTGCTTACCCATGTTTTTTTTTTCTCAGCTGGGTATACCTACAAAGGAAAATGAAGAATCATTTGAAAGTAGGCCTAGGCTATATAGTGCATGGTATCCAACTGCATTTTTTCTGAGATGTCTTCGTTCATGAAAGCTGAGTTTAATTTGTTTTAAAAAATGTGTGTCGTAAAATATCTCGGGGCACTATAATCCCTGATTTGGTTAAGATCGCTGGAGCATCACATTGGATATTGCATAACATCTCTCATCCATTCACTCGGGGAGAAGGGGTGTTTCTTTCAATGACCTTCACGTGCGCGCTCAACAGCCTAGAATCTATGCACACCACGAGATTCCCTGGGTCCCCGTTCCGAAGTTAGACGAGCACACAGCATGAAGCATGAACGCATCCGCTGCAATGCAAGGAGATAATTTTACTAGATCCTCATCGCATTGTCAGCGTTACTGTATTCACACAAATCTGAACCCCCTCGCGTGAGCAGCGTGCCTTATGACAGATGCCTACATGATGCGATCCTTTGCGTCGTGACTCGTGACCATATCAGTCAATGGTCGTGATCAAGTTGATTGCATGCTATATCTTGCTTAAAATAATTCGTTGGTACGCTTCGTATTAAAAGAAAACGGTAAAAACAAAAACAAAAAAACATCGAAGCACTGTCTAGTCAATGCTGCAAAAATGTCAAACAGACTAGACAGAAGAGTTCTCTGTAGCTCTACTTTTAATTCTTCGTGTGTCCACACCCTAACAATCTTCATATCGTTTACCACAGGGAAGTGTTTTCAAATCAAAGGAAAGCCAAGTAAAAGAAGGGAGAGCCTGCAGTGGATTGCACCAAGATGGAAATGGGGTTGAACTATGACATCTCATTAAATGAAAAAGACTACATTCATTTTAATTCAGGCTTATTGCCATAAGTATCGATGGCGTTTAATAATTAATTAGTTTGCTATATAGAGCTAGCTGACAAATATAAGTTTGTTCTTCGTCAGTCGTGGTGGACACCCCCATATAACGATTGGTCAAGCCCTCATTGCTTGTCAGGTGATATTTTCCCCTTCGCCATTTTGTGTGCTACTGCGCCGGGAATCTTATAAGAGAGTCGTGACTAGTCCTTTTCTTGCTGCTCTACAGAGTGTGTCGGCGTTATCTTGCTTGAAATTTCACTCAATAGGACCGTGGTCTTTGGTAGTTGAGAGAGCCCACTAAGGGACACCTGGCCTTTAAGTCTTTTTTGTAATTTTTGTACTGTGTGAGAGGAAGAATGTCTGGCGAAGGCCCTGAATACTCCCCGTTCTTTGCTGTGATGGGCGCATCAGCAGCCATGGTCTTCAGTGGTATGTATTATCAATGTGTAGTTGTTATAAAGCTTGCCACTACTTTTTGTGGTGTAATATAATCCAGTCAACATTCCTCTGCAGTTCCGAACCATGAAAGTGGATTGTTTGCTCTTTTGACTGCGTTATGTCAGTGGGTGCACTGGCAAACTGAAGTTAGCCAGGCTAGCTGCCAGTGATAACGAGTCACCTGCCACGCAAACCAGAGGGAAGCTATAATGGCCTATAGTTGGGAAAGTTAGCTGAGGTTGCTGTAAAGCCAGCGATGAACACCAACTTGGTTCGTTTGTTCACACTAAAGTGGTGCCCTTGATTGACTAAACCCCACAATAAAGTGTATGGATACCCTCTTTTGCTGACTACCAAGCCAGCTGTTGGTCTATCCTAACAAGCTGGTGGACCACCGTGGTTTGCCGACTACCTGATAGCACTTAGAGCTCTACCAGAGGGAACAATTGGGCTGGATGCGGCGCCTATTTTTCTTTTCTACAGACAGTTTGCCAAGCTAATAATAACTAGAATTATATTGAAAACCTAACAAACATGACCTGTTCTATCAAATCCACACCTTTTACCCTAACCAGCGACGAGCCAGCTGTAATGCTAGCATTAGCCTGAGTAGCAATTAAGTCGGCGTAATGGTCATCGAATACTACGCATTCGGCGAGTTATTATGCTGTTACTTGGCTGATAACACCATAGTTCTAGCTCTAATACCTACATGTTTACTGAATAGTTCTAAATGGTTGGAGTCGGATAGCCAGTCACATATACGTAGTGTACTAGTGATACTTGTGTGACGAGGTAATCTAGCCATGGAAATGTACGTGGTTGCCACTAGTGCAATAAAGTAGCTGAATAGTTTCCAAAATGATATCAAGTTGGGACTCACTCACTTGTTTGGCTGTTAAACAGCATCACATGGTTATTTATTTGAGCCCATTGCACCCACTAAATAACTGTTGGGCGTCTTTATCTCTTTTACCTGAGAAGAGGGAGTTGATTCGCCTTCCATTCCTCAACGTTGTGGTATTTTAACTTGAAGATGATGAAACAGGCTTGAGACTGGGACAGACTGGATGATTGGAATATCGGCTGCTGGCTGCTAATTGGTTTGGTTGGTTAGTTGTGACCCAGGGGGTAGGCCTTTTGTCTTCATGCATAGGCCCTATGGCTTGACAGTAGACTATTTGAACTGTATTCTCTGTCCTAGGTTATGCGTCATGGTAGGATAATAGTTTTCTGAAAATTGTTGACACTGGAATTTGGCTGTTTGAAGGGTTAAATCATGATATCCGTGTCGCCTGTTTGTAAACCCATTGTTGAGCTAGCTCTGCCTTCTGTTATGATTGCTCTGTCTGTAGATGGCCAGATTAATGCCGTTTCCTCATGTACTTGTTTCATTTGGAACTGGGGGTGGGACTTTCCCCACATACACCAGGGCCTTCTAGACAAACGGGAGGTGTGCAGTCATGCCACGAGCCAGCTGTCCACAGTCAGGTGACTAGACGTGATGTTCTGTCACATGTCATGTGACAGTAGTTCATGCAGCCTCTCACCGGCATCTGGGCTTGGTTCAGTCACCTTATTTAAACTGTTTGAAGACAATTTGAATCACAAGTATCTTCATGAGGGAAGTAACTGTTAAGTTGAGGGGTGAAAAAAAGTGGGTCTACTACTGTTGGTTAGGCACACAAGACATTGTGGTGGTTACATGCCTGTTGATGCGTACATGTGTGCTTGTGTGTGGTTGTGGCGTCCCGTGACTCACAGGTTGTTAAAATTTCCCATTGTTGAAGCAACTGATGATTGAGCTCACCAACTTAAGACTTTTACAATTTGCCTTTCAAATCTTGCATCCAACCCTACACAAGAATGATAGATTGTAAAAGAAATGTTAAAGCACTATTCTTGTCTTGTGACGGGTATGTCTTGTTCTTCAGATTCTTTGTTTTTCTTTTCTTTTTAACGTTAATTCTGAAGGGCCAAGGTAACTAACAGGAAACGGTCCACCGACTGCTGACAGTCATGTGACAACACTGACTTGAGCACAGCATGAATTCTTGGTCACTTAGTGAGGACGTGTGTTTGTGGGAAAATGTGCAGTTGTTGCAGAGAAAAGGCAGCATCAGCAGTAACTTCGACGTGTGTGTGTGTGTGATGTGTCGCCATCACCAACCCATCACTGTGCTTTTTGTAGCCGGTTGAGAAATATGGGTTTTTTTTCTCCTTGCCTCATTTTACATGCATGTCAGTTAACAGTAGAGGGTAAAAGGCAGAGCGCAGCAATAAGACCACCCTCATGAAGCAGGATTAGGATTAAATTATGGTTTCATTCCATACATAAACACGCACGCAGCCATGCTGTACAAAGTTCTCTGATATTTCCCTGATCTGCCAAGACACTTGCTCAGAAATCCCCTTCAGATACTCTCCACTACATTGGACTTAATAAAATTCGTGGTTTCGTTTTTTGCTCTATCTGAATTGTCCAAGTCTCACTATTATGCAGTTGTGGTATTACTGTAGTATCTCTGATGTAAAGTGATTCCTCTTTGCCAACAACAGATGGCTTTTTTGAAAAGCCATCAAGATGGCTTATGTCAGAAAGACAGCTTTTTAAGCACCTTTTTTGTCCATGATGAATGGGGGTGGCCTTCATGGTGCGGTGGCTTGATGGAGAGAGCGCATCACATCTTGTCAGTATCATACGAGCAGTGTGTTAAACTCCTGCAGTGTGACATGAAATCAACATCTGGATTCTCTTGGCCAAACGCTTCCCTGGGATCGTCCTGCTTACAAGCAGAGTTGGTAAATGTTGTGCCCAACCTTATCAGATTGAAAGGCCTTCCTACCAGATATGAAATTGGCTCCAATTGGCTTCGTTCCTACCAGTATTATGTCCTCACTCGCTCAGTGATAAAGTTGCGCTGATTGCGTAGGCAACTTAGAGGTTGCATGTCCAGGCAGGCAGCACATGCGAAAGCTTTGGGTGCGTTCCAATATGCGACCTTGCGTCCTCCACTTGTGCTTGTGGCCTCGTACTAGGAACATCACTGACAACAGCATTATATTTCAATATCTCGTAAAAGCTTGATTGTAAAGTCATTTTCTCATTTCAAACAGGATGGTAAATGAAGAATAGTCCCCCAAAAATGTTTTTGGCTTGGCTGACAGCAGGGAAACTTACTTGTTTTCTCCATGGAGGCGGGGCATCAGAGGCCACAAGCCCAAAGTGGAGGACAAAAGGTTGCATATTGGAATGTACCCCTTGATATTGTATGAAATGTCCTCTATGTTTTCTCTGTCGTCACCACATCTTTTAAGCCACGTGCCATTTTCATTTCCCCTGACCTGCATCCACGCGCTTCCTGCCATCGTTGTGCTGCCTTATGCTGTGTCTCAGATGGCGCACTTGTTCACTTTTGGGCACTATGTTTTAGTGTGTTATGAATACACCATACACACTAAAACATGAACACTTGAGTGCACAAGTGCAACATTTGAGATCCAGCATTAGTCTGGGATGACCAAGAGAAGTGCTGTGCTTTCCATCCTCTCCACCTAGGTTCCCAGTTCAACCATTGGCCGTACAGCTCACAGGGCCGACCTCCCCCTCCAGTCAGTCTGCTTTTTTTTTGTGGGCGTGTCGTCCTCTGACTCAGAGACTCATCTCATTACAGCCAAAGGGAAGAGCAGCGACGGCGTCCAATTGATGTATCTGCATCACGACGACGTATATTGATGTAGAGAAGTGAGGGGGGAGTGAGTCAGAGAGAGCTGGCTGGGTGGGTGGACGGATGGCTGTGTGCCATCTGCACTCTGCTAACCACGTCTCTGTCTCCACCTCCATCTCAAGCCATCTGTCACAACATCAGAGGCGATACTGCACACACACAGCCTCTTTTGAGGAAGATGGAGGATTCTAGCATATCGGGCAATAGCTGGAGATTGAATGTTGGCCTATGTTGTGCCCTTTCTGCCCTTGGCGTTTTATCACCATGTTTAGAGAAGGGATGTTAAATATCAGTGACGTGACCTCGAGATTGGCCAGCCAAATGCTGTCACTGTCCCGGCTGCTTCAATTTAGCTAATGGACGTCCGTCTTGCTGCCAAGCCCATGCTTAGCTGAGCTCAGCATTTTATTTTACGGTTAAATATAGCTGCTCCTTTTTTTGGCTAGCAGTGTATTTTTTCATCTTGTGCTGTTTGTAGATAGATAAGATATTTGTGGACATCTTGGATATCTGTGCCTCTTTTTGCGTTACCGGCCATCTGGGTTTCTCTGCTCTTGATGCAGGAGTAATAAAGAGCTGACTGGGCACACAGCACCCATCAGCCCCCTTTCTTCCTGCTGCATCCCCTCCTCCCCCATTTTTCAATCCCTCTCTCTCTCCATCTCCACTCACCCTGTCCTTCCTCCATGGTTGACGTCAGCCGCTGGCTCTCTCTCTCTCTCTGTCTCGTCTGTCTGTCTGTCTCTCTCTCTCTCTCTCTCTCTCTCTCTCTCTCTCTCTCTCTCTCTCTCTGTCTCTCTCTCCTCTCTCTCTCTCTCTCTCTCTCTCTCTCTCTCTCTCTCTCTCTCTCTCTCTCTCTCTCTCTCTCTCTCAGTCAGGGGGCCTGTGATTTAAAGCACTGCAGGCCTACTCAAACATCAGGCCAGGCTACAGGGTCCTGCTGGTGGTGGCATGGTAGGGTGGGCGAGCGGTGGGGAGGGATAGGCAAGGGGGAGGTCTTGTCTCTCAGTGCTTGACTGATGTGGAAGGCAGAAGAGGTCACAGCTGGCTCTGGTGGCCTAAGAGTAACGCTGACCTCTCTGTTGGGCTGGAAGGCACTGGCTGCGACATTTGTCATTGACCTCAGCCTGAATTTGTGTGGCTCACGGCCTGTCACCCTGTCTGCTTCCTCAAATGCCATCAGCCTTGAGGGGAACATGTGATTTCAACACGAGTGGCAGTGGGGAGGGTAAAGCTTTTGGAATTATAATGACCAGCTTGCCTACATGACAAGTGTTTCTTTTTGTCGGAATATGCTAAAATGGCATGGTAAAGGAAATGCAGCAAAAGATTGTCTCCCTTGCCAGAGTTGCATTTCTTTACTGCGTCTTTAGTAGCTAGGTGCTTTGGTTGGCATGCAGTTATCCCTTGCCAACCAGCTAAGCTGGCCCAGAGCACCTAATAACGCTCTGAAATTTGAGGAGATATTGAAAGGAGAGCGGTTTTAAGAATAGAAAACCAAGTTCTGCTACAGTCATGTTGCTGCTTTCGTGTTTTGGAGAGATAAAGCCTTATCAAGACGGCTGACTTGGCAAAGCAGTTTTCCCTGAAACTGTCAGTTAGGTGGTCATACAATGATATCCTCAACACTGATACACTTTAAGCAAGCTGCGTCTCCACTGTTGCCCCTGATTCAGCTATTAGCCTAGTAAACTAGACGAATCTGCCTAGCAGCCATTAATGCTTTTGCTTGGCGAGTTGGTCTAGCCCTGCTCAGAGCCATGGAAATAAGAGTTAGGCCAATCCCATTGGCCTTTTTGTTCCCTTTTTATACAAAGATGGCGGGTCATGTAGCCAACACACAGACCATCATTGACGTAGTTCTAAAATAGTTCAAAGACGTCAGCGTCGAACTCCAAGTGCATTTAAGGCAAATATACAATCCATTTTTTGGCGTCATCTTTGTTAGTCTCTAGTGAAAAGAAATCCGCTGCCTAGAATTATTGGAATCCATGTGAAATTGTCATCAACCGACTTCCTGTAACCCGGTTGTCACAACTCTGAGTTCCATTAGCCAGGTCACGCCCTCCTAGTGACGCAACACCTTCAGTGTTGCTACTAGTCAGGCCAGAAGCAATACAAACATTGTTTATGGGCTCCAGAGAAATCGGGAACTCCTCCCAATTTGTCAGGAAGCAAACAAAAAGTAGCAAACCAAGGCAGTCAAATCAACCATGCCATTTGGGAAATGTTAATTGTTATGCTCTTGGTCCTACCAATTCAGGCTGGAATTCCATGGCTCTGGTCCTGCTCACCTCAACAGGCCCTGGCCCAGGCCCACCAATCACAACACAAGGTTTTCATCCCCCTCTGTCTGAATCTTTTGGGCAGACTTTGGCAGGACTGGAGACAGCAGAATGGCTGAGACTAGAAAACGGCTGTTTGATTGGTTATAGTGTTGGACAAGGCAGTGCAGAGGCCACAATGGTTTGTTCCCACCCACCCACAGCCCTCAGCTGTCTGAATGGAGTGGTTCCAGACGAGTATGTTCATGTTTTTCTTGCTCGCCAGTCGCCAGGCTAGGCACTAGGCAGCCATAGTTGGTTATGAGAAACAAGAATTTCTTTGCTCTCTCTTCCCCTGTGCGAAGACCCACTCAGCACTTTGTCTTCCTCTTTTTAATTAACTGAAACGGAAAACCCTCAGGCTTTACTCTGGAGCACTTCTTCAGCTTGTCTGGCTCTCGTACTCCTTCCGTTCCATTCCTCCTGAATGATGTTGTTGTAGTTGGGGCCCGATCGATCTGTGTGGTCTGTTAACGTGTTGTGCTCAAGTGCTCTCCCTGGATTTCCTTTGATGCATGAAACCAATGCCCTGACTATTTCTCCCTCTGTCTTGCTCGGTCATGGTTCAATCTCTCTTACTCTGCCTTGATTACGGGTAATGGTACTTTATCCGTTGTGCATATGTAATCATCTTGATCTGCCCTGAGAATTAAAAGGCAGCAGTCTTAAATTCTTTGTCTGTCCAAAAAAATGCCTATTTTTCATCATTGTTTTAGAAGCGTAACGTGAAATTGTACCTGTCCATGGTCACATTTTCTTCATTAGAAATAACTTTAATACATTTCTCTCTCTCTCTCCCTTTCCAGCGCTGGGCGCGGCGTACGGCACGGCAAAGAGTGGCACGGGTATCGCTGCCATGTCGGTGATGCGGCCGGAGCTGATCATGAAGTCCATCATCCCCGTGGTCATGGCGGGTATCATAGCCATCTACGGCCTGGTGGTGGCCGTGCTCATCGCCAACAACATCACGGAGAAGGCTCCCCTATACAAGTCAGTCACCATTATCTCTTTAGATAAAACAAACAAAGTCAGCTTCAACCAGGATTTTTCTGCTCCCATTTTTTTTAAATGACGTTTCGGTTGAAAACCTAGAAAAGACCTGGTTGAAGTAGACTTTATTATTTTCCTTTTTATCTGGTCATTCGGTTGTCATGTTCCCAGGTCGGATATTTGGATGTGCAGGCCTCAAAATTACCCCTTCAACGATTGTTTATTCAGCTCTGTCCAAACCTCCAATTTCCATAAAAATGCCAGGCAACCTCTTTTTCTGTAACTGTAGTATCAGAGTTTCTCTGTCTTGTATTGGTTTCCATCAACAGCAGCTTGGTCTATTATCTATGTAACTATTTAAGGTCCCAAAAGGGGAGTCTTTTGACTTGTCTTGCCCTTGAAAAATAAAGCCATAACATGCCATGTGCTGTATTAAAACTACCCTCTATAAGTGAGCGCCAAAGATGGATAAGTCTACTTGCTGTGACATCCACAGTCTATTCTATTGAAATGAGTTCCCCAATCGCTGCCATCTTTGTAGCCAGTGGAGTAAGGCTGTTTGAATGAACATCAGTTTAGTCCAAGGCGACAAATCATACTGTAGGTGCTGGTAATGTAATGTCTTAATTGATGCTGTGAAAAAAGTAGATATAACTCTGTAGTAAGATGGTGCTACCCTGTATTAACACACGCCAAAGGACTCAACATGCATTTAGTGCATCTATGAACAAGTGAGTATGTTTCTCACTCCTAGTATTGGTTTCCATCAACTGAGTTATTTAGTCTTGTTGACGCAGTTACAGTTAGCCTAGACATCTAGATGCCCATAGCGACCACAGATTGACTTTGCTCCCAGGGGCAGTCTAGCCACCCCTGGTCACTTTGCGAGGCTGAAAATCCAAAGACGACAGGGCCAATCAAATTGTGAGGAGCATGATGGGGGCCGGGCTACCTAGTGACGACAGAATCATACAAAACTTTCTAAGAAACATGGCGGCAGTCCGTACTACTTCCAACATGGACAGTTTTGCTTAATTTGGCTTGACACAAATAGGTCATTCCACGTTACCATTTGACCACTGTTTGATCACAATACTAGTACTTTACGATAATAGTACTGCGCTGAAACCCATACCCACAGGTGTCAACTGTGTGTGTAGAAAGAGACCACAGCTGGTTTCGTAGGGTTAGCCACAGAGGTCAAGGCCAAGCACTCACTTTCTTCTCTCTGTGTGTGTGTGTGTGTGTGTGTGTGTGTGTGTGTGTGTGTGTGTGTGTGTGTGTGTGTGTGTGTGTGTGTGTGTGTGTGTGTGTGTGTGTGTGTGTGTGTGTGTGTGTGTGTGTGTGCGTGTGTGTGTGTGTGTGTGTGTGTGTGTGTGTGTGTGTGTAGGAGCTTCCTGCACCTGGGCGCAGGGCTGAGCGTGGGCCTGAGCGGGCTGGCTGCGGGCTTTGCCATCGGCATCGTGGGCGACGCGGGAGTCAGGGGGACGGCTCAGCAGCCCCGCCTCTTCGTTGGCATGATCCTCATTCTGATTTTCGCTGAAGTTCTGGGACTCTACGGCCTCATCGTGGCCCTTATCCTGTCCACCAAAGCATAAACTTCCACCTTCCAACCACGCTTTGCAGAAGGAATGGGATGGAAAGCACCGGGCAAAAAAAAAAGAAATCTGGGAGGGACTGTGGAATGGGCGAGGGAAGTCTGAAGCCTAAATAACTATAAAAAAAAGGAAAATCAAACATGAGATTTAAAAAAAAATCTAGATATTTAAAGATATAAACACAAAGCTCCGTGAGAAATATGGTCTTTCAATGTGTACAGTTGTCTTGATTTGATAGTTGACTTCCTGTAAATGCGCAATGTAGTGATTCTTGTCTGTCCTGTGTGTGTAAAAACAAAACAAAAAGAAAAGAAATGGATGATTCTCCTCTCTTCCGCTAACCCCCCCCCTTCTCTCTCATTCCTCTGTCCCTATAGCAGCCAGGCGCTGAAAGTTCAGAGCTGTGTCTTTGATTGTGGCAGCCTGACAGCTTGGTGCCTGGTGGCTTCCATCTTCTTTCTTGTGGTCTTTCTCCTGTGCCAGAGGGGCCTTATTAGTTGCTCCATGCTATAAGAGACGAGGCCTCCTCTCTGCGAGGGGAACGTCGCTTTAGTAAAACTGATATTAATGGTCTTATCTGTATGTGGATGATATGAAATGAATTGTATGGAGTATTTTTTTTCTTTTTTGGTAATTGTTTTATTTTTTTCACTGATTTATTTTTTTATTTATAAGGTAATGAACATTTGTGTACAAATGGAGCGATAATACTATTCGGAAATCCCCTTAGTACATATTCTGTATACATATATACAAAGATCTACATATGATTGATGACTTAGTTAGCAGACTGCACTGTGGGTTAAGTGTGTTACAGTGACTGGACATCTTTATGGTTGTGTATAATGGTTCTACTGGGATTGCCTCTGCTGTGTGTGTCTGTCAGACTGGGAGTGTGTAAGTTCGATGTGTATCTGTGTATTGACTTTCTCGCACACGTGTGTTTTCTCCTTTAGTAACTGCTGTCTGGTTGTATATTAAAGGTGTGTGTGTGTGCCCTGTTGTGGCTCTCACAAGTCCAATTTCCAAAGAGTCTCCATCTTATTCTGTTTTGCACGCAAGTGACGCTGTGGAGTAAAATGTAATGTGGAAGCCAGTACCTATCTTAGTATTTTTTTTTTGTACGACTTCTGTTTTCCACCTACAATCTGTAACGGGGAGTATTCTAGGAACCTTGCTAAATTATATTTTGGGTTAAGTCAACCTTGAGGTAGTGGTTAATCATCTATTACAAGAGCCGGGGGTCATTATTTTCTTTACCAAATGACAACTGTTGGCTATCTTAGCAGATTCACCACTTCATGCAGGTAACCTTGCAAGGTTTATCACTTAACCATGCTCTTGGAATACTCCAGGGTCTACTTTGGAATGCTGTGGCCTATCCAACGATTGATTCTCAGTACACTACACATAACTGACAGGCCATGTCCTTTAAATTTTGCAATGTTGATTCTACACCATATAATTTAAATGTATCGACTTGTATTCTCAATCTTGTAGGAAGGACAAGTCTAATTTTTCAGATGTTACAATTTGTGAGTTATATGTTGCTACAGACACCTGTGTGTTGCTGTATAATCTTTGTCATTTACTTCTTGCCTATGGGGTTGTTCTAGTATGACTGGAGATTTGTACTGGGGCTGGTTTGAGTGTAAAATGTTTTCCTACATTTGGGCAAGAGAATAGTTTCACCACTACGCTCTCATTCTAGACAGAAGGCTGTTTCAAGAACTAGCTACTTCAAATCAAACCACATTTAGACCGCCTTCACAGCTTGTGGGAAGTGTGAAATCTGTGGTTCCTTATTCCAGTAGTGTGGGGTTGGAGATTAATAATTAAAATATTAAAGCTCCAGCAAGCTGTCAGATGCTGTAATTCCAGTTGTTTGTGTACCACTCATTAGGTGTCAGAAAGGGGGATGCAGTGGTGCATTTGCATCCCCACTTTTGGGCTCCCTAAATGAGGCATTCTCAACATTTACTACAAACGTATGGAGTGCAGCAGCAGCAATATTAAGACATAAATAATGAAGGAGGGGAAATGCACCACCACTTTAAAACTCGTTATGTCTTCCTTGACCATTCTTTGCCTTCAGCAAAAACGACATAATTTTGCATTTTAAAAAAAGGGGTTGCTTTGACATTGTGCTGTCGGAGGAAAAAGCTCAGTCGCCCTGACCACAGCATCTCAAGGAAGACGCCGCACCAGCTCATGAAATGGAACAAACCAGAATTATTTACAAAAAACTTTAATTTAAAAACCCAAAATACAAGCAGAAATATATTACACCTGCACAGAGAAGTGATTATGAGACAATGTAACTACAATGTAACTGAAGCAGTCAACTCAGTTGTCCTGTAGCTTTGTCAGTAATGTGGTTGCAATAGCATTGATGGAACTGAAGGTGGCGCTATCTGGGAACGCCTCAAGGAAGTCTGTGCCCTCCTCAAGAGAGCGGGTCAGCAACGGATCCAATGGCACGGCACCTGGAACAACAAACATTACGGTAAATAATATTTAGTAGTACCATTGTAAATTATGTATTTAATGTGCACGGTACACAGAATGTGTGAATGGGTCCACTAGAATACACTTAAACCGTAGAGTTCATTGACAATGGTTTGTTCAATTTTGTACTGTACCTACAATGCAAATACAATGCAGTTTACAGTGAAAACAGAATTACATTCCAGTAATGTAATTTAAATAGCTATTACATTAGGCCCAAGTGTTTTCTCTAAACTAAGATATACTGAATCTAATCTATCATGTGGCAATGATTTAAATGTGGACAATTGGTTACGGATGGATGGATTTATTATAAGTCCAGTGTAAAAGGAACAATAAGATAATCCTGTAACGGTTTCTATTACTACTGTTGACACTTCACTCCATGCAACCGGCAGTAAGCAGCTGATCAGTATTTATTAGTGATGGCCAATTGATCATGCCGTCTGTCCTGCCATCATGGGAGATCACCCTGTTGTCTGCAGACCCAGAAGGGATGGTTAAACGTCACCTCATTACCGCATGTTAAATCATGGTGTTTCCTGCCAAATGGGGCTGCTTAGGAAAGCCGTCTGTCTGCGGATAATAAAAGGGCATTCTGCACATTTGGGCCCATAGAAATCACCAGAATTTAGTCCAAATTTAATTTAGTGCTTTCAAGTGGATTTTCAGCATTTATTGGGCTGGAAATCATCAGTCTCATCTGGCAACCCTGGCCCCAGCAGAGTAGGACACATCAGTTCTCTGAAAAGCGTGGCTGACCTTTACGTTTCTGGATGACAGCAGTATTGTATGCCAACTAGTGTTGCAGACAACAACATTTGAAGACCTTATATGTGTCCAAGGGTCTCTCCTGCCTAAAAAAAGGTTTAGGCTGGATATAAACATCAGTATTATTGCTGTGTAATGCAGTTTAGTGGGCCTGCACTGACACCTGCTGGTATAAATAGGCACTGCAGCAGCAGAACAGGTTCTTACCCAAAAACTCAGATTCTGTCAATTTTGCCAGTTCTTCACCCCCACCTTTAGAAAATATATTACTGCACTCCTAGAGAGAGAGAGAGAAACACAGAAACATTAGCTTCATTGATTTGGTATTTACGGTGATGCAAAAAAGGGGCAGTTTTGGGACAGGTTTTTATCTGCGCAATGATATTTCAAATACCGGTATACACAATGTTAAGGTGCTGTTGTGTCTGTCTGGGCCTTACCATATTTCCTGTGAAGCTACTAACTTTGTGTCATGTGTCCCACATGATCCCCCTCTGTGTCTGTATGTGTGTGTAAATGCGCATTTGTGTGTGTGCACGCCAGTGTTGTTTCCCACTCCCTCGTGTGTCTTCGAATTGTGAGTGTGTCAATCAGTTTTTGGATGGGTTTTGTTTGGGGGGGGAAGTGTTTTTATGGTTTGCTAAATGGATATGCATGAAGGTGTGTGTGCGCGCGCGTGTGTGTGTGTGTGCAAGGTGTGATAAAGTTCCAATATGGTGAAATGACTAGGGGGCAGAGAGATACTACATGTTTGTTTAAGGCTGGCGAATCCTATTACTTTCCACAGCTGCGTGCGTGCGTGCGTGCACTCACAGAGCAGTGTGGACAGACAAAGCCGCTCATGTTTTCCACAAGGCCGAGGATGCGTATACCAGTCTTCTTGCAAAAGGTAATCTCACGCCGAACATCACCAGTTGACACGGCCTGCAAACACACACACACACACACACACACACACACACACACACACACACACACACACACACACACACACACGCACACACGCACACACATTGATGCTTCATCCTGTACCTGCAGTACGCAAAGAAGTCATATGAGCATTCTGTATATGCAGTACAACAGTTTGCATGTCATGCGAGTGAGATGCCAACTAGCAGAGTGTGGAGTGGGACGTTCGTAAACCTCCGTCCCTCCCGAAGCCTAATACAGTATCGGTAGCACTGAGCGATCGGTCTGGACCTTTAGCTCAGCAGTATTGTGTTGTGCCTCCCATGCCTGAACTGGAGCGTTGACTGGTAGGTGGCGGGGTCGAGTCCCAAGTGCCGAAATATTGCAAATCACTTCAGTTACATGAAAGAAAGCGAAAGCCCATTTGGAAACTCCAACTCCCATTGTCATTGTGACACAGCACTCCACAGCACACAAGTGAACACTGCACATAACGAAATTGCATTTATGCCTCACCCGTACAAGGCGGCAGGCAGCCCTCAGTGGCACCCCATGGGGAGCAGTGCGGTGGGACGGTACCATGCTCAGGGTACCTCAGTCATGGAGGAGGATGGGGGAGAGCACTGGTTAATTACTCCCCCACCAACCTGGCGGGTCGGGAGTCGAACCGGCAACCTCTGGGATGCAAGTCTGACGCCCTAACCGCTCACCCATGACTGCCCTGACTACATGAGTCATAGTTAACAGGGCTCTAAATTAACAACAAAGACGCTAAAGAGAAGACAGTTTGCTGATGTCATAAGTAGTTCATAGTACGGTATGGCCACGAGCAGAGTCACTTTCTTCTACAGACAGTACCAGTGGCATGGTAACTGCAATGCCACTACCGCCAGGACTGGAGTGTGGAACAGGTCATAGGACACCGTGAATTTTTGACAGCCGTCTTTAATTATCCCCCGCTGAACAACTGCTTTAGTTAATTTGGCCACAAACTGAGCATTGACAACCGCACATCCTCTTTTTGACCAGGGCCGGAACTCGCAGTAGCCGCTCGCACCCACAATGCAATTAAAATTCCAGACATCCAGAGTGATTTTGCGGAGTTTCCGGTGTCACATTTCTTTTATCCATCATGCTATCGCACCCACTGCCCATGCGCACCGTCTCCTCAGGCTCCACCCCCATACTACACCTTGGCCAAAGCATTTTCCAGCCAGTAATAGTTCTTTTCCAATATAAGTTCTTTGATTAACAGCAGCCAACCACCCAAATGCTGGTAAAATTTCAGTTTGGCTGGTAGAAAAGAAAACTTCATAGCCACTTTGACCCATTAGTGAGTGGGTAATTCTCAACGTGAAGTGTCCTAGCCTTGCTAGAATGAGTAATGTCCATTGGCGCCTGATATAGGGAGGCAAACAATTAATCGGTTAATCGACTTTAATCAATTAATGAGTTAATCAATTAAAAAACATCAATCGTGATTTATCGCCAAATCGACTTACAAGAGACCCAGGTAAAATTGGCATGTGAAGAGTGGTGTGTGTGAATAGGGGTGTGAATAGTGGGAATATTTAAATCATCTTTGGATTAAAGAATTGAAATAGAATTCATTTTAATGTAGTATTTTATCAACATTTTTAATTAAAATTTAAAAATGTTATAGTTTTTTTTTCAGGAAACATTGAGATTTCACTTTGAGAAATACTGAGTGTGTGTTTGGCTTAGCCTGGCGAGCCAGACCCGTACAGCAAAAAGCTGTACGTGTGACTATCTGGTTCTGTAAAATGCTCAAATTAGCTTACCGAGCTAGCTTAAAACATTGAATGATAAAATGGTAATGTGTAGGTCTTAGTGATCTATTTGTCCGATGAGTTCATGGTGTATTTTTACATCAATCCGTGTCAGCCACGAAATGTATTATCATCCAGGTTTTTTAAATTAAGTAAAAACTTTCGTGCTGTAAGTAGCACGGACGGCCGCCATGTTTCCTCTTACAAAGTTTTCTGTGTTTACTAGGTAGCCCGGCCCCCGATCTCGCTCCTCGTGATTTGATTGGCCCTGTCATCGGATAACGTTCAGCCTCGCAAAACGACCGGGGTCCGCTAGACTGCCCCCGGGAGCAAATTCAATTTGCGGTCGCTAGGGGCGTCTAGATTTCTAGGCTATGTTTGGCTGGTAAGATTAATATCTACTAGCCATTTTGGCTGGTAATGAAAAAAGTTAATTTAGAGCCCTAATAGTTAATATAATATAATAATATATAATGTACCTGAGGGGTGGTGACCAGCACGGCTCCATCGACTCTGTGTTTGCGGAGGTTCTCTAGCACGGCCAGGTGCTCGTCTGACGTCCCAGGGGGTGTGTCCACCAGGAGGACGTCCAGCTCCCCCCACGCCACGTCGCTCACAAACTGACCTATGAGAGCTGGAGGAAATACCCAGAGGTCAGCGGAGTATTCCAAAAACCTGACTCAGTAGTAAACCAGGATAAGTTAACCTTGAGGTAGTGGTAAATCATCTAATAGAAGAGTCCTCATTTTCTTATCTAAATGACACCTGTGGGCTATATATTCGCAGGTTTACCACTTCCAGTAGGTTACCTACGCCCGGTTTAGCCACAGAGGCTGATGCCAATGCTGGGATCACAAAAATCTGCTTTCTGTTCCATTCACTTCACATTGGATGAGGTCATGTGCTGCTGCACTGAATTGGGGTCGAGAAATGTTTAACTTTTGAGTTGACATGAGAAATTAAGAAATGTTGAACTTTTGAGTTGACATGAGAAATTGTTTTGCAGTCACCAATTGTTTTGCTGTCATCTGCTATTTTTTTTTCAAAAGCCGTGTTGAATGGAGCTTCATTGGCTCATGCCTTTTGACAGCACCTCTGTCAAACACGAACACCATTGTGCATCTGCAAACATGCGTGTGTAGACAATGTTAAGCCTACGTAAGCAGGATAGTTTTCCCAAGGGAGCATGTGGGAGGAACTGTCCCAGTAGTTACTTCATGGTCTACTTGCCGATTCAGGTGCTACCGTCTATCGAATGCAAATTGCTTGGTTCAGGCCCTGCCGTGGCCAAAAGGTAGGGCACTCGTCTACCATGGGGCTGACCCGGGTTCTATTCCCAGCCCAGATCCTTTGCCGGCCCTTCCCCGTCTCTCTCCCCTCTCGCTTCCTGTCACCATCTTCACTGTCCTGTCATAAATTAAGTCAAAAACACCAAATATACTTTTAAAAAACTAATTGCTTAGTTCTAACTGCAAGGTGATTGACTCCTCTAAGTGTCTGAATGGCTGTGCCATCTGAGAATCATCTGGCCAAACTAATGGTAAGAACAAACAATGGATGGTAGACTACTGGATTTCAGTTTCTGAAGCTGAAAGATTTCCCTGTTGTTGTTAATACTGTACACATTACTTTTGGTGAAATGTGCCCTGAATGGCACTTAATGCCATGTGTTCCTCTGTGAGAGAATTAATGTGAAGTGAAAGTGAAAAGTGAAAGCCCAACTGGGAAACTCCCATTGTCATTGTGACACAGCACACAAGTGAACACTGCACACAACAAAATTGTATTTATGCCTCACGCGTGCAAGGGGGCTGCCCCCCATAGGAAGCAGTGTGGCGGTACGGTGACATGCTCAGGGTAGGCTATATCCTCAGTCATGGGGGAGAGCACTGGTTAATTACTCCTCCACCAACCTGGTGGGTCGGGTATCGAACCGGCAACCTTTGGGCTACAAGTCTGATGCCCTAACCACTTACCTATGACTGCCCTTTGTGGCACGAACGGCATTAATATAATGCCTAATGTGGCATCTGTGCCAAGTCTGTACTGTGTGCGTTTTGCTTAAAAGCTGCGTGCATTTGGGTGAGTGCTGATTGCCACCTGTCTTCTTGGGACCCCTCCACACAACAGCCTCGTCGGGATGCTCCAGCAGGAAGCCGATGGACATGAGGGCGAGGGTCTGCTGCGCGTCTGCATACACGGGCACCCATCCCGTCTCGCACTGGTGCACCTCCGGCCGACACACACGCAACATTTTCGGAATACTTGGTCCACACAGATCCACATCCAGTATGCCCACCTACGACAAACAGACATGTAGCCTCGTGTCAACTAAGCCCGACCCTCTGGTCAAAGGCAAGCACCATTCTGCCAACAGGTAAGTTACACAATATTTAAACTAGTTTATATTATCTCTACACCAACGACCGATTGTACCTTCTTGCCAGCGTGTCGGAAGGCCAGAGCAAGTTCCGTGGTGATGGTGCTTTTACCGACACCTCCTTTTCCTGACAGGACAAGGATGACCCGTCGGACCTGGGAAAGGTTTGTGCGATCTGGAATAGAGTGATGACAATCAACCCTGTTGCGTTGAAATGAAATACACTGAAATAAACATATCAATGATAACGTGGCGATGGAGGGGAAACATTATGCTTTGCTTTCGTGTTGTTTTGCATGATGCACTCCACTACGGGGCTTGTCAATAGAACTCTATTATGTCTGGTGTCTTACACAGTCCAAAGAGGTGCGATGTGATATGTATCTGCATTTTAAAAGAAAGTATTAGATTGAGTAATACAAACTTACCACTATTTTCATCCATGCTGACACACGGATCAAAGTTTTCTTCCTTATTCTTGTGCGTCACTTCCAATCGTTATCCACTCAGGGAACCACTAACGGGGAAAGACCCGCCCTATACTACTGATAGCCAATGAAAGTCAACCTTTTTGTATCTTTCGTGAGCTCATTGGATATTTCGAGAGCGCATACACAGCCAAACAGCGCCACACTGTGACAACTCATCAACTCATAATAGATTGGCTTATTTAGGCCTATTTAGAACTACTAGGCTTGCCCATCATATTCTTTTTCTAACCTTATAACAGAGACTCACACTAAACACCATTGGCCATATGGTTAATGCTCTTCTCAAAGGCATTTTTTTTGTTAAATAAGCATTCTGCCAACTAATCTCCAAATTTGATTAATGTAATTAATGTAATTAAATAGAACACAGCTTTCTCAACATGCACTATCTTTACCCACATTTACCCACTAACATTAGATAGATAGGCTATTTGACTCAAAATAAAATACTTCTGTCAAACAATAGCTCTTGTTTTCTCTTCAAAAAGATACATGCAGTCAACCAAAGAACACCAGGTTTCAAAATACTTAACATCACTGCAAAAACCTGCATGAACTTTTTACATTTCACCAGTAGGCCTATTTGCAATCAAAGCATGCAATCAATTGTATTCACACACTAAGTACTTTGTTGTTAAAACCCCTTGCTATTTTTGAGTGTTTGTGAGGTTTTGCACAATGTCTACTTAAATGGTTCCTGTGCCTGCACACTTTGACCTATCATGAAGTGGCTGGTATCATTTGAAAGTAGAGACTCTGTAGAATCCACAGGAAGTGACAGGAAGATGTTGTGATGTACTGCCAAGGACTTACAGGGGTTTGAACATCTTTTTTTCTGACAGGCGGTTTTAGAAACTCTTGGAAATTACTACATTTCAGCAGTTTAGCCGATACATTTTGCCTTGGAAACAAATTTGATACTTACTCACAGGTCTACAGAAGCTGTTTGTCAAAGGGGATCTTTTTACAGCTATATATGACCTTTCCCAAGACAATTATGTGTGGATATGCACATGCGTTTTGCCATGTGTTTTATTGTAGACCTTTTGATTAGTCAAAATGCACCCCACAAATAAGGTCTCACTGTTCAAGAACATTTTGAGCTAGAAGCCTCATGATGGTCTCAAATGAAAGCTTACCCCTTTAGGTGTTCTACAATCATCTGACTTAGTTGGGTATGCCTTTTGGGTAGTATTACAGAGATGTTACTGTACTGTACTGCACGGCACGGTACTGTACACTATATGTACAGTAAAAACATGGGAAGAAAGGGGCATTCTTGAGCAGATTTGAGATTCCCTGGGTGAAGTCCCTGGGTGTAACACAGAAGAGCTATATGACTATTTTGAAAACCTGGACTCTAGACTATCATCCAGAGTTTCTAGCTCTTGCTTTGAGGGAGCTGCAGTCATTCAAAGCAAATGACCCAACACAAAGCTGCGTAAAACAGGACCTGCCTACTTCTCTTCTAAGGCTTGTCTTTCAGGGCAGGAATGTCACAGAGCCACTCCAGTGGTATCCACGTAATCAGCGGGGTCTGGGAATCATGTGGAATACCATTGATCATATGAAATATATGGAAGTGTAGGCAAAAACAGCACAATTCTTGAGGAGAAAAAATGTGATAGTTTTTTTTCACAATAAAGTGGTTTAATTTGAGTGGAGTTGTAGAACTTGTGGTTGAAATACATACAGAGAATACACTTTCATAAACGTTGTATTGTAACAGACATTTTGAGACCATGGGGATAAGGATATGTTCATGTTTGGATGTCCACTCATCCTAGGAAGGAAGGGAGACATCAGGCGGGGGGTGCTTGGGAGGGTCAAATTTGAAAGGTGACATTGTGTAATAAATTGATAATAATGCACATAAAATATGTTCAAATCCCTGTATAGTAGTGCTAGGTGTGTTCCTGAGGGTCTAAGCTTTCCAATGATATATAATGTTCCTGGGTTTATTACACCACCTGGATTATAAACAATTGCGGAATGAAGATCAAGTTGAAGTTTAAAGTCATTCGGGTCGCCGCCGGGTCGCCTTACAGTCAAGGGGTGAATTATCCGTATGTTCTTATTCATTAAAAAACATTATGGTAGGAAACAGACACGTTTTTACTGTTTACAGGGAAGTAAAATGGTTATAGAAACAAGGTTAGAGAAAACTTGTAAGTATTGCTCCGCAAAATATCCAACAAGTATTCCGAAGAACACATAAAGAATTAAAGGGACAGAAGCACACACGGCTAAATCAAGACAGGACATTTCTTTGTAGGCTATTCTACCGTTTTTGGATGCTGTGCTTCTGTTTTTGGCACACTGTGTAAGTATTGGCAAATAAAGCATTAAAGTATGAGTATGAGTATTGGCAATTGACTTGAGGCATTAAAGTAAACGATGCTGCTGTGGTTATTAATGTTAGGCTAATTGTAGAAATGCATTCATTGAAGGCATATTGGTATTGTGAGCTGTAATAGATAACATAATTTTTAACCATGACATACGTATGTCTATATAGGCTACAATTCACAATTCAAATGATTTATCTTTCCTTATTCACATCTGTATTGAATTTGGCTGTTGCAATGGTGTTTTCTCTACAAAGTCTTACAAATAGATTCATGGTGGTGCCTGATGGTGGTTTTAGTAATGAATGAGGGTACCTCGTTTTAGTCATAGCCGAGTGATGTAAGGTATTAATTAGTCCTAGTTGGCAGTAACTTGATTAAACCTGATGTTAAAAAATGTGATATTGACCATGAGTGAAGGGCCCTCTCCTTACAAAAGCAAATATAACCAGTGCTAGGGACTATATTGACCTCAGCCAGGTGACCTGGACAATGCCCTGTTCACTGACGAGTTGGATCTACTTGTAGGCCTACAGAAATGATAGCAGTCAGTATTGCTGGAGAAGGAGAGGTGAGTGAGAGCGGAACATTAGTAACCCTTCCTCCCAAAGCCTCATACAGTATCAGTAGAGCTGAGCTATCGGACTGGGCCTTAAGCTCAGCAGTATTGTGCTGTACCTCCCACACCTGGACTGGAGCATTGGATAAGGAGCCCTATCTCACGCCTTTCGTAAAGTCTTCACAAAAAGAATAGCCTATGTTAATTTTCGTGGTGCATTCACGTTATTGCCCGCCTTTCGTAAAGTCTTCACGAAAATAATAGATTAATTTTCACGCTGCCTATTCACTTGAATTGCCCCACTGCTGCTATGGTTATCCAAACGTCTGCAGGGGCGGGGAGGGGGTGCTGACAGAACACTGCTGATACACTCGGGACTCACTAATTCGACGCCCTTTCGGTACTTACGCCTTATGTCCCCTAAACCTAAACCTAACCCTAACCTTAACCCTACTTAACCCTAAACCTAACCCTAACCTTAACCCTAACCTTAACCCTAAACCTAACCCTAAATTGCTTGTTTGAAATGTTTGATGGCTACCGAAAGGGCATCAAACTAGTGGGTCGCTAGGCAACAGTCGGGCAATTCAAGTGAAGGCAGCGTGAAAAGTAATCTATTATTTTCGTGAAGACTTTACGAAAGGCGGGCAATAACGTGAATGCACCACGAAAATTAATATATTATTTTCGTGAAGACTTTACGAAATGAGTGAGATACGGTTGGAGCTAAGAGGTGGTGGGTTTGAGCCCCGAGTGGTGTCATGACCCAGATGGCAATGAGGTTTAGGGGGTTGAGTGTAACGGAGGCCAACTAGCAGAGTGTGGCTTGGAACGTTAGTAAACCTTCCTCCCCAAGCCTCATACAGTATCGGTAGCGCTAAATTATCACTGGACTGGTCCTTTAGCTCAGCGGTATTGTGCTGTGACTCCCATACCCAAACTGATGCGTTGAAGGTAGAAGGTAGCGGGTTCAAGCTCCGAGTGGCGGACTGTGCAGGAACACCTGAGTTACACACTATCCCGAGGTCAACATAGAGGAGATCATGGAGGAGATCAGTGATGTATGCCAAAGACAGCACTAGGAGAATCCAACGTTCTAGCATAGTGTTTCTCAAATGGGGGTGGTACAGTCCCCCAGGAGGCTTTGGGGAGCCCTAGCTAGGGGGTGCATTGAGAAAGATACAGCTGACCGGGGGTGGTGTTTATTGCCATTGGGGTTCATTAGTTCATTTAATTTTTTAATACTACAGAGGGCGTTGGCAGAGGTCAAGGGGGCGCTGGGAGGCTTATGATGAGGTTCAGGGGGTTGTTTGTTCGACACTGTAAACACTATTCTAGCAGTTTGGTGAACACTGTATGTCACTAGTCACATTTAACTAAAAACAGAAATGTGTGCATTTGTACAATGATTACATTTACAAGTGTTGGATAGATGTGCTTCTCCAGCTGAAACATGGAATCCTACATGAGATCCTACATAAGAGAATGGCATTACATTACATGACACGGCATGACACTTAGCTGATCCAAAGCGACTTATAGATATTTACAGGGGCAGTCCATATTATATAGGCTATCTAACATGCAAGGCTCAGCACCTACAGTTGGTCTGATGGGGGGAAACAAACAGTCATTGAACCAACCAACCTTATTGTTGTTCACTTGAGTTTATTATTCACTGAACAATAAAATATAAGACAGTAGGGCCTAGTTCAGTGGAATATCTGGCAATGCTTCCCAACAGCAACCTGGAAGTTTATAGGAGGTCAGTTCAGTTTGGAAACATTCTGAATCACATGTGGTCTCCATCATGTGACCATCCTTGCCCTGATCCCACAATCTGGTATCCATGATCCCTATGTGCAGATAGTCAGTAGTGACTCCCACACTGTGGGTAAGCAGCCCATGGCAAGCAGTGTTGCTGTTGCCTTGCCAGTGAGGTCCGGCAGAATCATGGACGTCATTCCTATGCAGAGCGCGCTAGTCTGGCCCCTCCCAACTGACGTCTGTATCCAATAAGGGCCAGGTGAGGGAGGGCGCAGATAACTTCTGTGTTTACGTCTGCCATGAGGAGAAGTGGGTCACGAAGTCTTTGGACACCTGAAAGCTACACTGCAGCTGCTCGTGAGCGGACAAGCGTGACTGAACGTGAGAAGCCAACGCTATTCAGGTAAGCAATGGGAGACTACAATCATGGGAAATCGATATAGTCAATATTGTAGTAGCTCAGGTGGATGGAAATGGGCAGTGTATTAATGAAATATCAGATTTAGACCGGCGTGTGTGCGCGCGCGTGCCCTTGCTTACGTTGATTAATTTGTAAAAGTCAAAATACAACAGTTGAAATCAGACTATTACCCTAACTAGGGGCCTACCTATAGCCTATTTATTTGCTGTTTTGTTGATAGTTCTGTAGGCCTACACCACGCTTTGTCCTTGGGCCAAAGTTTTGAAAATGATATTTACACATGCGCATCCGTAAGTAAAGGAACATGTCTGACTATAAATAAGACTGGTTTGAGCTCGTCAATCAGGTGACAAATGTGTTTATGCCAAGCCAAGCAGAGCAGCGGTCAGAATATCCTGCAGGAAGTGTCTAGCGTCAGCAAAATTCGGCAACATCAGTCGCGTGCGTGTGTCTCGTGTGAGCTCGCCCTCTGGTGGGTTGTTGTCCTAGTTTTGGCATCTCTTCATAGATGAGACGATATTGGATGCCATTAAGAACCACTGCATTGAACAGAATGTAGGCTATCGGCATATTCTTCAGTTCATGTCTGGCAGCCATACCTCTATGTTTTGTGTGTGTTGTGCGCAGAAGAAAATATTGATTCTACAGAGTTGGCGTAACATCTTCGAAATCAGGCCAAATAGCGCTTTGAGTAGAACTACACACAGACCAGGATCCAAATAAGATATCAATTAACTTGCACACCTGTGAAGGGTTTCCTTGCCAGGCAAGGCACGGGGTGGATGCGTGTGTGCGCTGGGTCAGGGCTAGCCTAAAGCAAGCAGAAGGTGTATCAGTTACAGCAAGACAGCTTGAACGGCCCTAATCTATGCCACTGCTGTCGCAAGAAGTTCCAAGAAGTGTTTGCCGCCTGCCTGCCAGGCTGGCAGGCAAGTTGGGAGTAAGGGTCACTGGTTATAGCAATTGGTGTATGTGAATGACATACATTTGCCATATTACATTTCACCCATAGCCTACTAATTATTGGGCCCATACTGAATATCAATTATTGTCAATTTAGTTTGTTTACCTATGCACATTTGTTAGTGAATACGGTAGTTAACAGTGAAAAGGCTTTTGTGACACTACACCAGTGTGTGCATGTGTGTTTGTCTGTTGCATAGAATGTGGCATTGAAATCTGTTACTACAAATGGTTAATAACACATGGCAAAGGCCCATAAATAGCCTAGGGACGGATTATTATTCCATGGGCCCCTGGGTCAGAGAACTAGTAAGGCCCCCCTCAATGGGTGCTGCTAGTGTTCAAAACGATTCAGGGATTTAGGTCAGATGTGAGAGTCTATGTTGTTTGGGTATGGAAGGTAGTCCTGTGAGAAAAAAAGAAAGAAAAAATAGCTGTTACAACTGCGATTTTAACGCAATATGAGAATGGAAATATAGACTCTTGGGCCCCTGGGCCTGGGCCCAGTAAGCCCGTGCAGCAATCTTTCCCTGCCCATAAGTCCATTAGGCATTCATCCATCCATATAATATCCTATAATATCTAAATGCCACGGCATGCTATGTCACTATTTAAGCCACTGTTGAAACTAATGTTTGATCTGTGCATGTGCGCTGGCGAGCCCATGCCATGCCACTATTGAAGCTATTCATACTATTGAAGCTGTTCATGTTTGAGTAGTGTGTGTGTGTGTGCGGTCATGTGTGTCTGTGCGTGCCAATTAGGCTACATGCCATGCCACTATTGAAGCTGTTAATGTGTGTGTGTGCGTGCGTGCGTGCGCGCGCGTGACAATATCATATCATGGCACTATTGAAGCTGTTAATGTTTGATCTGTGTGTGCCTTCCTTAGAACATCGTTGCCTCGTCAATTTCAAGAGTACATCTTGACTCCAAGATGCTTCTGGCGAGGAACAATCCCTGAGTTCAACTTCCCTCATCACCCTTCATGATGACGTGACGTCGCCATAGCCTTCTGAGAGAAAACACATCATGGTGAATTCAGAGGTGGGTGATCAAAGGTCATTTATGTCACCACATACGGTTTAGTCAGGTGCATTTGCCAATGGAACTGACTGAAGATTCTCAACTGCAGGTAGAAATGAGACAAATGAGGAGAGAAACTCTGAATGAATGTCTGCTCATTATACCCTGTTTTGGAAATACATTTACCTTATTTGGCATTCCAATAATGCTCATTTAATTGAATTGAGGACAGAGAGAGACATATGCTGCATTCTCTCTCTCTCTCTCTCTCTCTCTCTCTCTCTCTCTCTCTCTCTCTCTCTCTGACTACATCTACACTTCTCTTTCTCTCTGTCTCTGTGGTGGTATTTTAAGCACATGCTTATTTGTAACAGACAAGCCAGCCTAGCCAATCAATGTGGGAGGTTTTGTGTTCTGGCCTATCAGAGATTAGCTGGCTCTTACCCAAGAAGGCCGCTTGGCAGCAGGTTGAGTTACACCTCAGTTGGCCTAGAGTCGTAGGCCTCCTTTTTGGGGAAAGGGTTGTGTGTGTGTGTGTGTATGTGTGTGTGAACGTTTGCTAGCTGAGGTGCGACACACGTGCTTTCTCAAAGTTTGGATTGAGGGATTTTTCCAGTCTCCGCTTTGGAAAATTCCAGAAACAATTTTCATTCGCAAAAATCCCAAGAGCAAGAGCGAGCTGTGTGCGAGGGGAAGAGAAAAGTAGAAGAAACCTAATGTGTTAAGAAGGGGGTAAAGACGTGATAAAGAAGCTGTGAAGTACGTGTGAGCATGAGCATGTCACAGGCTGTCTGTGAAAGATTCTCATTCATTCAGGTCATCTTGGTCAAAAGAGTTTAGTTGTGAGCAACTGGACTTGAACTTGGCGTTTTGACATTTTGGAGCTTGAAATTTGAAGCTCTGAGAAGGAGTCCAGTTGCTTTCAACGAAATTCTTTCAGACTTTCTGTCTGTCTTCTGCCATAATTGTATGTCTTGAGGCCATTGTCAATGTGTATCAATCTCTGTCTAGTTGTCATTGCTTCCACTCACTGTCTCAGTTTGGGGGCCTCTGCTTTTTTCCTTTTCACGTTTGCTTTGTTTCTGCCATTACGCATATAACCACATACAGTAACTCAGTGGCTCCCAAACTTTTCCTGATGTGACCTCATTTTGGACCTAAGAATATTTTCAGGATCCCCCCCCCATCCCCATATTTCCAACGCCATCTTTTTGTTGTTGCTAAAAGTTAATATATTTGTTAACCATACAAGTGAATTGAATTACTGACCTTTTTATTGAATTATGTTAGCTGTTAACCTGTGGATTTCCTCTCATGATGGAATGCTTGACATGTCTCTAGTCAAAGTCAAAAGTAGTTTTATTATGAATTTCTGCATATGTAATAAGTATGAAGGAATTGAAATTTCTCAATGCACGTGTAGACAAAGATAGGGCAATCATTAACTTGCAAGACAACATGTAAGGCATTGTGTTCTTATCTGTCCCAAATGTAACATCCTTATAATAAGTAGCGTTATGTCTGACCCCTACGGTAACGATGTAACGTAATAGTGTTGAAATATTACACAATGTAATCATGTATTTGTCAGTAGATTTGTAAGAGAGTAGAACATCAGAGTAGCTCTACCCATCTCTACAGTAATGATGTAATGTGATTATAAAAAAATGGTATGGGCTTTTATGCCTTTATTTCACAGGATAGTATGAGATGATGACAGAAAGCAATTTAAGAGAGAGAGTGGGGGGGATCTTGAAATGGTCTTGGAACGTGGGTACCGTCGTAAGCAGTCAATGTCCCAATCTTTTGAGCCACTGCAGGGTCAATGTAATGTTTTTAATATGTTGTTTATCTGTATTGATCTCTGCATAGATTTACGAGTCAGCCTCTGAGTCTGAGTACCAGGCGGTGGCCCTGCCCATCTCTGCGGTGATGCCGCTGGTGGTGCCCGTCCTAGGGGAGTCCTACTGCCGATGCCCCACCCAGACTGAGGTGACCCATGACCCTGCCACTGGAGCCCCCCTCCTGGACTGCGGATGTGGAGAAGAAGACCAAAGTGAGTGTCTGAGCATGTTGTAGTAGTTTTCCAAAGTATGTGTGTGTGTGTGTGTGCATGCGTGCATGCATGTGTGTGTTTGTGTGTGTCGCCCTACCTCTACATGTGGAGTGTGTGTGTATGAGTATGTGCTTTATTTGTATGATTTATTTGAATGTGTGCGCGCGCATATATACTATATGTACAGGCATACTGTGTTGTTGGAATGGGCAGGAAGACTAATGATTTTTAAACAAGTCTCATTTGTGTGCGTGTGTGTCTGTGCGTGCGTGTGCTTCGTGCAGCTTGCGATTGGGTATGGGACGAGGCCTGCAAGTCGTCCTCCACGTATCTGAGCTGCTCTGACCGGAAAGTGAGTTTTCACATGGAGTACAGCTGTGGAACGGCCGCCATCCGCGGAAACCAGGAGCTCGCAGACGGACAGCACTTTTGGGAGATCAAGATGACATCACCAGTGTATGGAACAGATATGGTAGGAACGATAATCAAAGTCTACGTGCATTTGATTTTAAAGTCCCTACATAACAAGCAAAATGTAGAGGGTTGAAATTGTGTTTCACTAGTAGACACCAACATTCACAGACACAATTCACAATTGCTTTTGCTTCATGTTTTATGCAACCTTGTTGGGTCTTAATTGTCTGTGTGTGTGTGTGTGTGTGTGTGTGTGTGGTTAGATGGTGGGTGTAGGCACATCAGAGGTGAATCTAGACCAGTTCAGGCACAGCTTCTGCAGTCTGCTTGGCACAGATGGAGACAGTTGGGGTCTTTCATACACAGGTAAGGCCTAAAAAGTCTTAAATGCTGGTGTACATGTGAGAAAAAAGGACTGGAATATTTACTAAACACCTTAAACACTATTCTGTATACCGATGATCTGTTCCAAAGTTGCTACTTTTAAGTTGTGAATACATTCCATCTTTAATTTTCATATACTGTACTTGATGTATTACAATATTGTTTGTTAAACGTGTGATTTATAGTACAGTATATGTACTGAGATGGGTTTTTTTTTCATAAATACTGCAGTCATACTGCATGTAATGGTGGGGTGGCGTCCGCGCCAATGTATTATCCTGTGCGTATCGCTCGGTGCGTAATTCCAAGAGCAGTATGATAAAGGGAAGAAAGGAGTCGCACACTGGAGCTGGATGCAGAATCAAAAAATGTATTAAACAAAGCCGAAAAAATGTAAATAAAACCGACAGACAGGGGACAAACGTTTCGGGTCTAGCCCTTCATCAGTGTTCCCAGTGTTCCCGAAACGTTTGTCCCCTGTCTGTCGGTTTTATTTACATTTTTTCGGCTTTGTTTAATACATTTTTTGTCATACTGCATGTGTCATGATTGTATAATCTCTTTTTGACATCCTGCCAGTTCTGTTTCCAAGGAAGCATACAGTAGTTCTACATGGTGTTGTTAGGTCTTACTGTTTCACCATCTGATCAGGAAAGTCTGGGCTGAATTTGTCGGAATAGCCAACTGTATACTGTGCATAGCCTGCATAGAACGTGTGTCATGCATAGCCAACCTAGTTTCTGTTTGTAGTGTATTTCATTGGGGACTGTACTGTACTATTCAAACAGAAATCGTCATGAGCCATACCAAGACTTTGCCTCAGGCCAATTTATCTCACAGTCCCCTGGCAGATGGTTAAACGCTGTTCCTCCCGTACAGTGTTATGTAGGTGAATGGAACCATTGGAAGCAGGTTGTCTGCAAATGGCGAAATAGACTTAACTGTACATGAGCTAGTTGAGAGAAGACACAGTTGAGGACACGGTGGAAAACAGATGGTGATGAGGCAACTAAGTCCTCCTAGTTGGGCAGCATGGGGAGTGGAGAGACACGGGAGACAGATGGATGGGACAGAGGAAACCGTGAAGCATGCGAAGACTGCTGAGCAATACTGACCTACTAAGCAAAAAGGCAGTTTAACCGCACAGAGCTCCAAACTGAGTGAAATGATTTAAAAATAACCCTGTAGTAATGTGTAGCATCTTAGTGCAAATGGGGTTGCCGAATGGCCTATTCACTATTTGTTGAAAATACTCCATTACACTCCAAATAACAGATTAGGACGTAGCCATTGCAATGTTGGTTACAGTAAGGTTATTACATAGGAGTTTTAAGTAGTTTTGGGTAGATTATTGACATGTGGCAGTTTTGTTTACTTTATATTATGTTTTTTGTTTTTTTTTGAAGATCAATCATTTTATTTAATTTTATACTTTGATATGTATGTCATTATAGTCACAGTAACTCACTGTCGACAACAATGCAGTTACTGTCTTTTTGAATTATAGGGCAGAATAGAATGAGGGGCACAGCAGGACTGCTGGTCTCAGATACAACTACCCCGCTTTGGAATGCAGTCAGTTAATGAGAGGGGATTAGAGGAGTGGATGCATGGGCCTTAAACAAAGCATGCCAACACACAGTAGCATACTGTATATTATTGGATGTCAGAGGTCAAAGCATCCATTTCTCTTCCTTATTATTTCTGTCAGACTCTCTTAGCATGTGTCAAATTACATTACATTTTTACATTTACAATAGGTTCCCCCACCGCCATCGCAAAGCACCAAAGAGACATCAGCAGCAGCATAGTACGTTTATGAAGGAAAGCAAAAGCATGTGTTGTTGCACATGTACAGTACGTAACTACAAGTATGTATGGACATATTGACTCAGTGTATTGTGGTTGTGGATTGCGTACTGTAGGTCTTCTGCATCACAAAGGAGCAAAGGTGACCTTCTCGCCACGCTTTGGCCAGGGATCAATCATTGGGGTCCACCTGGACAACTGGCATGGAACCCTGACCTTTTACAAGAACCGAAGATGCATTGGTAAGAAATCAGTGGAAATTCATGCATTTGTTTGTCTATCATAGCACAGACCTTTCTCAAGTACTTTAAAGTTGATTTTCATAGAAATGCCAAACACATTGGCTTGTATGGAGGATCTTCATTTTGAATTGAGGCTCAGATGTGAAAAGCATTTTATGACACAGATAATTGGATCAACGTTATTATGATGCATGAATGAAACTCATAATAAGCAATTAATGAAGAAAAATATATAAGCAATTAATGAAGAAATTACCTATCAGATACCTCTGTGAAAAGCATCCTATGAAATTAGTTTCCTGTTCTGTTCTTTCCTTCTAAATGCCTTGCTCTGCCTAGTCTGTGCTATGTGTGTATTTTTGCAGGTGTGGCAGCTCGCCAGTTGCAGAACAAGTGCCTGTACCCGGTGGCAGAGTAGTATAAAGTAGCGGTAGAAGTGCTCTTACAGATGTAATTACAACACTAGTAGTATGATATTACAAAGTTGAAACCATGTAATACCATACCACTTGTGCTGTAATTACATCTGTAAGAGGACTTCTATTGTATAAAACTCTGCCCGATGGGTACAGAGTAGTGCTGTCCTGTCACGCATATCTTCTAGTCCCAACTGACTTACCATATCTGCTGTGTCTTTGTGCTGTGTGTGTGTGTATTATTCCAGGTGTGGCGGCTCGCCAGCTCCAGAACAAGCGCCTGTACCCGATGGTGTGCTCCACGGCAGCCAAGAGCAGTATGAAGATGATCCGCTCCTGCTCTGTGCCCACCTCTTTGCAGTATCTGTGCTGCGACCGGCTGCGCCAGCACATGCCGCCTAACGTAGACGTGCTCAGTGTGCTCCCCTTGCCGCCGGGCCTGCGCCGGCTCCTGCGCTCCCGCCTGGGCTGGGTGCTCAGCCTCAACCAGTCCAGCTCCGCCAGTGACACCGACTCGGATACTGACGAGCACGCAGAAGACAGCGAGTGCTGCTCCAGCTCTGACTCGGAGTATGTGGATGCTCTGGAGTCACCCAGCGTGGATCTGGTGGAGACCAGAACCCCAGTGGCCCTTCAGGAAATCAGAGTGGACCTTCTGGAACCCAGGGTGAACCTTCTGGAAGGCAGAGTGGATCTTCAGGATGTCCGAGTAGACATTCTGGAACCCAGAGTTGATCTTCTGGAAGGCAGACCCAGAGTGGATCTTCGGGAATCTATGGTGGACCTTCGGGGATCTAGACTGGACCTTCGAGAATCTCGAGTGGATCTTCGGGAGCTCAGAATGGACCTTCGCTCGTCCGCTGCTGACGTTCACGTGCCGGCATTGGGTGCTGCTGCGGCGGCATCTCTGCCCCCGTTGCTGTGCCCCTCCTGCCTACCGTCCTTCCCCCTGCTGCCTGACTTCAGCGGGGGTCACCAGAGCGAGGCTGCCACCTCCGACAGTGACACCGACAGCTGTGCCTCCGACCCTGAGACATGCCAGAGAAAACGCTGCAGGTGGACATGAGGATACTGTCTCCTGATAAGAACTTCACTGAGACATGCACGTGCGCGCACAGACAGACACAGGCACAGACACAGACACGCAACATACCTCCTTTCCTATGCAGACTAATCCAACATATGCAACTCAGTCTCTCAGTCATGCGATCTTCATTCACGTACACTCTGACTGGATAGACTGGTTGTTTGTATGATGATTGTTTTACCTGTAGTGTTCAATGATATTAGGCCTGGAATACAGCTGCTGTGGTGTGCATTAGTCAGGCCAAGAGCAATACAATATCGTTTCTGAGCTCCCGAAAAATCAGGAACTCCTTCCACTTTGTCGGGAAGCATACAACCATTAGCAAACCAAGGGAGGAAGGTCAACCATGCTGTTTGGTCAGACCCAGTCTTGAAGAGATTTGAAAGTCAATGATAATCAAGCTAGTGTGCATGGGTGGTGTTATTTTTTTAATGAACACTGAGCACATTTGTGCACAAAAGTCCTTTTGAAGAATCATAATATGCATTAACATGTCTTTTTTTTCACTGCGCTCTAACTTATATTTGCAATCACACAGTGATCATCTGCAGAAATAGAACACCTGCTCTTTTTTAAGTATTTTTTGGGGGGCTTTTCGGCCTTTATTATTATTATGGGACAGTAGAGATTAGATAGGACATGGTTGGGAGAGAGAGATGGGGCAGGCTCGGGAAATGACCCCGGCCGGACTCGAACCGGGGTCCGCGTGGGCAATGTAAGCCCAAATATGGGGGACTTAGCGCACTGCATCACAGGGTCCCCAGTGCACCTTATGCTCTATGTGAGGTTAGGTTAGCTCATTCGTTTTATTCCCTCAAGATCACCAGTTTTTCTCTTCCAAAATTGGTCTAGAGATCTGTGTTTCGCCCTCTTCCGTTCACCATATCACATTATTCACTGTCCGATTTTCCTGACATAAAAAGGGACAATATCTTGGGAGGTGCTGGATTAATGATTGGTCTTAAAGCATCACAGCTCTCCACAGTACCTCTAATTTTAGTGTCTTATGATTTTTCTCTGTGTGAATTGATCTCTTGAGGCCAAATAGTGTTTGCCAGCCAAGTGCTGCTGGTAGGTGACTTTTTTCATATGTATTTGCAAAAGCTTTCCATCTCTTTTATTTGAACTTTTGTGCTTTTTGGGGTGTGTGTGGGTGATTTATGTAGTGCTGGTAATTCTGTGTGTGTTGCATAACTTTTGTACTCAGTGTGATTTTTCTACATTCTGAAAGAGAATGGAATTAAAGGACAATTCAAGATCTAAAAAAAACTTTATTGCCATAATGCCTTGATTCAAAATATCATATACACTGTTCAGTTTGTTAATTACATATTCAACACATTACATATTCAAATGTATCATTAATTCCTTACAAAATATTCACAAACTTCCAACAAGTTTTACAAAAATCATAAAATAATACTTGGTAACATAGTAACATAGATCAAACTTCCTTAAAACTCTTTCTTCTCAACACCCACAGCAACTCCAAGTTTTCTCAGTGAGTGACTTCAGTCCAGCACCAAATCAGGATTCTCTGAAGTGAGAACGCGATAAATGCGAGACGAAAACTCGGGGCCGATGCGTCTGTCCTTCACATTGCCTTTCACCATCAGATCAGCCAGCAGGCCACGCCTCTCTTTTTCAGAGTCCAACTTTTTATAGGCCTGGGGAAACATTTTAACGAGAGCCATTATTTAACCAAGTAACGATAACAAGTCCAGGCCTACACACATGACGTTAGACATGGAGGACAATATAGCCATCGTATAGTGTGTTGAGTACTAGGTGTAGTCATATCTGTCCAACAAAGCCTAAGTGCAGCAGCTACAAATTTGTCAAAAATGAGTTAAGGCTGAAAATGGGCTCCTCTGTCTTCTGACAAAACCTCTTGGCCCAACGGTGTCCCATTTTGGATTAATTATCACCACTGTTGTAATTGCTGTTTGGTTGGCCAGTATCAAAACTCTGAAGGGATTTACTTTGTTTCAGTGTTACTGGATTTATCCTTTGCAGGGTGGTACTGTACATGTGGTTGTATTAGTGCAGGGGTGGGGAACCTATCTCCCTTGAGTCTGTCTTATCCGGCACCCGATATAATTTTAATAGTATGCAGTTTCGCATGAAATATAATATGTTGTTTTGTAGAGAAATCTCAGAAATTACATTTGCAAATTGAAACGTAGGTTCTGGAACCGGAACCGAAACCGAAAAATTCTGATCGGTACTCAGCCCTATTTGCAATACAATTAAGTTATATTTTCAGGGGACCTAGTGAAGGTGAGGTGTGTTGAATAGGTGGCCGCCTTCAGTATAGGCCCAAAGTGCTGGTTTGTGTTCATAGTACAGCCCTTGGAGGACTTAAGAAATATATTTTTATATATACCGGTATATATATATATATATATATATATATATATATACACACACACATGTATGTATGTATGTATGTATGTATGTATGTATTTATTTATTTATTTATTTTTTAAGTGGCCCCTCGAATGAAAAGGGTTGCCCACTCCTGTGACGACCAGTGAGGGTTTTTTGGTACCTGCAGCAGTAGGTGGGGAGATGGGTATGCGGCAGTCACAGCTGCGGCCACGGCGGGACTGACACGGTTCAACTGCTGGATCTGCCGGCTCCAGACCTCCGCCAGCCCTTTGCCATCGCGTTCCACACGCGCGCCGGCCGCCCAGGCACCGTCTACGCAGAAGCCCAAATCTGTGCACTCCGTCATGGCTCTGTGAGTACCCACATAAGCAAATGCTTGCAAACATTCAGTACAAGCACCACAGATACACTCAGAAACATACGCACAAGTACGTACAAAACAGTGCAATACAAAAAAGCAAATGCAGTTTGAACATCCCAATATTGCAAACTTTATTTACGTATTACTTTCCTCACAACTATTTTCCATCAACTTTAATTTGTTGTACACTGTTGTTATAGTACACAGGCTTAATGTACATGTAATGATTCTGATTCTGGCAGGTCTACTGTGAAGAGGCTTCAGTGTTGTTGTTAGGAACACCTGTGCTTGTTTTGCCATTGTCTGCCACTTGGCTGCTGTGGCGAAGGCCTTGGACTATTTTACAGGAGTGAATGAGGACAGATAAAGAGGACATTGACTGTGCAGTGTGCGCAAGTGTCTTTTTGTGTTTGTGTGTGTATGTGTGTGTGTGTGTTGCACTTACTTAAATGGCCGCTTGGATAGAGCCTTTGTGTAGGTGCACACCTGTTCCGTGACCTCCTTCCAGTTGTACAGGAAGTGGACAAACACACTCTTGTAGAGCTGCAGGTACACCAGCACCTGGACATAACCATTCAAGAGCAACATGAGAAAAAAACTTTTTTTTTCACACAACTATGAATAAAACAAAACCTGAAAGAATAGTACAATTTCATGTGTGTGTGAAGAGGTTGAGAGTGAAGAGACATTGGCTTCAGAAAGTAATATCTGATTGTGTTCGTTTTCTGTACTTTATTTTCTGTCTATATTATATATCTTGTGTGTGTGTGTGTGTGTGTGTGTGTGTGTGTGTGTGTGTGTGTGTGTGTGTGTGTGTGTGTGTGTGTGTGTGTGTGTGTGTGTGTGTGTGTGTGTGTGTGTGTGTGTTTTTAGATATCTCACCTCCTCTATCTCCATATCCCCCATGCCTAACTGAGAACGCAGGTTGCCATGGGAGTGATACCAAGAGCCATGCCTGACACACAGATACAGGACAAACACATATCACAAAAAAAACACATCAACACATCACAGATCCATACAGCCCACAGATCCATAGAAGAATTTTTTGTTAATTTTCCCCATAGGAACAGAATTGTCTCATCGCAACTGTAGGGAAAAAAGTCAGCTATTCATCCTGTCAATTTGCGGGGTTACAGTTCACAGCTGAAAACTAGTCTAGCAATTTAATACAGATGGCCACTTACTTGCGGTGCTTACTAGCGCCCATCACCAACATGGTGACAACCGACCCTGTGTGTGCATTCAAGTGGTCCGTTAGGGCAGTCAACAGAGGTGACATCTCATGCCGACTAGAGTCTCCTTTCAAAATCTACAAAAACACAAACACATTTTAGGTGTGTGTGTGTGTGTGTGTGTGTGTGTGTGCGTCCGTGCGTTTGTGTGTGTGTGAACACTTTGACCTCACTAGCTTGGGTCATTAACCAGCTTCTGGTGTGTGGACCCATGTCACAGCAGTTAAAACTAATAGACAGCAAAGGAAAACCCTGTGTGGTTAGCAATGTTCTCACTGTTATCAGGCGTGACTTCTTTGCTTCCCAGTGAGGAAAACTGCTACATGAGTGTACTTCCATAGAATTCCATACTGTACTTCCATAGCATTCCATACACACGAGTGTATTTCCATAGTATTCCATAAGAATATTACTTGAAGTATGTGTGCATATTGCATAATACTGTTCATAGTGGTGCACCAAGAGGCGTAAGGCCTATGGCAGTATCTTCCACTGGATCCCTGCACATAATATTGCAGGCATGCTTGGGTCATTTGTTTGGAAGAGGAAAATGTGCTTTCACAGACAACATTTAATAGCAGTGTTAATAAAACTGAGATAACCAGTTGTAGCACTGCATCATACCTGTTTAACGGACAGGACTATGCCCAGGAACTCGTCAAGAGTGATGACCATCAGGATCTGATCTTCTTCAGTCTCTCCATCGCCCTCCTCCTAGCAGACAGACAGGATGGCCCATGTTGAATCAGCACGTGATGCATTGACAGTTTTCCTCCCATTATTATTGGTTTGTACAGCATATTGATACTCATAGGAGCCAAAACACCCCAATAACAATGAAAACGTTGAACTGAACCCTGTTTTGTATGAATGGTCTACTCTATAAAATAAATTTGACTTGACTCTTAAACAATGACCTCAATAAGTTAGCAGATGTCTGGTATGGAAATAGATTATCCTGTTTCCCCTACAGCCGTCATATTGACCATGCATCTGGCACTGTGTGCCAAGACCATGTTAGGTAGGCCTACCTGAGATAAGCTCCTTGTCCATGTGATGCTGTGAGTCAGGGAGTGAGGCTCTATTCGCATCTTCCATTCCAGTTCCGACAGCTGTTCCGTCAACACGTCCGAGTTTCCATCCTGCAGTAAAACTAACATACGTATGCTGCATATGTCACTGTGCTATTTTAAAATCCAAGAGCACACCTTTGAACCCGTAAGCCGTGGGCTAATCTAATGGTATATCTACCTGGATGTATTTGTACGGTTAGACACTTGATGTAGTTTTCAGGTCGATAACTTTTTAGACGTTCCGCAGCCTCCTTTCTCTTTTTCTGTTCTTGCTTCTGTTCCTCCTTCTTTTTCTCTCGCTCTTTCTTGGCCTTTTCTCTCTCTGCTCTTTTCTCCTCTGCTTTGGCACGATCAGCCTCTACCTCTTCCCGATTCCGACGTTTCTTTCCAGGACTCGGGGAGTTATAAATGTTTTCTTGGCGGGTCGGAGGTTGCAGAAGAGCGTCCTCATCAACGTCGTCTTCCTCTTCTGATACCACGATTACGTGAGGTCGTTTCCCAAGACCCGACGTTTTGCTAACTTCAGGGATGCACAATGCGTTATCCTGCTTCTCATTTATGTGACTGAATAACTGCTTTGGACGAGTGTCCACATCATTTTCTGACTCAGAATCGGATAATTCCCAGGTGTAGACTTTTTTGGAAGACATGAGCAACCTCTGCTGTGCTAGCCAGCTCTCTTTACAAGTTAAACTGTATCGGGTACAATCTGTGCCAAACGTTAAAGGCTGGCATCGATTTTGCACTACTTGTGAGTAAAGTAATTAAGGTTTTGGGTCGGAATCATACCACAATGCTTTAAAAATAATACACCGGGCACCGGTGCGGAGAGGTCCCCCTTGAATTTTGAAACAAAACGCATGATTCAGCGTCTACGGTACGGGTAGGCACGAGGGACAAAACACGCCAGAGGTCCTTAGCGTTCTAGAAAATGATTGAAAATTACAATGTATCAAATTGGGTTATTGTGAATAGGACAGTCAGCACTTTGTAACGATTTCGCACGTGTGACAGCTGTGTGCAGGTGACCTGGTGTCCAGACTGCATTTGGATTAGTACATTGCAGCACACCATATGACGCCTTGACACGACGTAAGTCGAAATGTAATCCTTGAATCAGTTAGCCTACAGTGAGGCTACTCCAAGATTTTTTTCAGGCATGGAAACTAGGTTATCAAACTGTTTGTAGCCTAAAATTATAATGGTGTTACTAGCCTATAGGTCAATAATAATAATAATAATAATAATAATAATAATAATAACAATAGGCTTAATAACAACAACAAAAATGCTAATAGGCTACTAATAATAATAGCCTAATAATAATAATAATAATAATAATAATAATAATACTCACTAATTAATGCATTTAATGAATAATTCACTAGGCTACATAAATAAAACAAAGGATGGTGGTCCAACAATTATGTTGCAGCCAAGATGTAGGCTATGTCAGTAACATTGAACCCCTACAACATGATTGGCATGACATGACCACCACCTTAGGGAGGCTCTTTGAAGTTGCAGCCTACTACAGAGCGTATAGTTTTGTTGCACCACTGTTGATTGCCCAAAGCCTACTCCATATGCTGACCCATGCGATAAAGTCCTGTCACGTGATGTCATGTTGACGTCGGGGCACGAGTGCGGTAGTTCTTCTGGGTAATGTTTTTAAACGATCTTCAAATCATGTGGAGAGGTTTTCCTATGGCCATGTCCTTTCCGAACCGTTTGAGTATTGAATGACACAACAGACTGTAGCCAGTATGGCGAGCTGCACATAAACAAAACGAGAACTCTTCAATCTCTGTTTTTGTGTGCAGTGATTTTAGACAGGATGGCGGAGCCGGCTGAGCAAGGTAAGCTTCAATTGAATATGTTGTTCCATTACATTGCATGCGTTGTTTTCTCGCGTTTGGAACGCGCATTTTACATGCTGTCTTATCCAGTTACATGTTTAATGTGAACAAAGCATTGTCCAAACGCCACACATCATGTTGTGTTTTGCAGCATATTACCGCTTTGTGGTACTGTTTTTCAACTGCATGCTGACTTTCGGCTCCTACTTCTGCTTCGACATTCCAAGTGTATTGCAAGATCAGTTTCAGGGGGTGAGTTCCTGGCCAGTAGCCTACTTCCACAGCCTGGCTCTGTGTTTTTGATTGGCGATTTTTGATGCTGGCTCTTTTATGTACTTTGCAGATCATAAGTTCTTACTCCTAGTCCTTGTTTTTATTTTATTCCACCAAGGCAGGCAGACATGCATCTCTCTCTCTCTCTCTCTCTCTCTCTCTCTCTCTCTCTCTCTCTCTCTCTCTCTCTCTCTCTCTCTCTCTCTCTCTCTCTAGCATTGAGGTATAAAGTGTTTGGAACATTAGAACATGTATGTCTTCCCTCGTATTATGTGTCATCTCTTCATTAAAAACAGAACCTGACCTGCCCAAACACTACTGTCACCAATGGCACGTCACCAACAGAAGTGTGTGTGGAAGGTTTAGGAATGACCCCACAGGAGTACAACCTTCTTTATGCAATCTATGCTTGGACGTTAGTATCAGAACCATGGTGCACAAACAGACAAATAATTACAATTATAATAATGATTAAAAGAATGACTTTCAATTGAACGGTTGTCATAAGCTCTCTTCTGTTCCCATAGGAATGCGGTGGTGGTGATCATGGCTGGCTTCCTCATTGACAAGCTGGGGAATCGCTGTAAGTGTGTGTGTGGGTGATGTAATGGTTGAATTGAGGATTTTCTATCCATGTGTCAGCTTTTTTCCCCTTGATCACGTGAAGTTTCTTAGTGATAAGTGTGCCACAGTGACGTGGTGTGTCTGGTCTTAAAGCTGACAGCGCTGTTTCTCTGTCTTTTTGCAGTCGGAGTGTTCCTCTTCTCTTTCTTGACTGTGCTGGGCTCGGCCATCTTTGCGCTGGGGTCTCACTTCAAAGGCTCCCCGGCTCTCCTGCCCCTCATGCTCACGGGCCGCCTGCTCTTTGGCTCGGGAAACGGCTCCCTCACCAGTAAGTAAGACCGTCCCCTCGGCTGCTTTACCACCTGTCGTACCACCTGTCGTGAGTCCAGAACTCTCCCCCATCCTTCTCCATGACTGAGATACCCTGAGCATGGTACGGTCCTGCCGCACTGCTCCCTTGGGGCGCTTTTGGGGGCTGCCCCTTTTTACGGGTGAGGCATAAATGCAATTTGGTTGTGCACTGTGTGCTGTGTCACAATGACAATGGGAGTTGGAGTTTCCCAGGTGGGTTTTCACATAACTTTCAAAACCAGTCCAGACCAGCAACACAATTGGTACACCATGGGATCAATATATTTCTCTGTAATTCACCACTAAAACCAGTTCAGACCAGCAGAACAATGGGTACACCATGGGATCAATACATTCCTCCGTCCTTGTGTTCGCCATTCCTTGTTTCCTCTGTTTACGCACCTCCTCCTGTGGAGGATGCAATGGACGATGGAAGGAAAACATAAACTACATATAAACGGCAACATGAGGTCAGACGAAGCAACTTGAGGCGGGGTATTGATTTGTAGGCTACTCCATGTTCCACTCCATGTGGTAGTGCAAACGGATGCTTAACTTCTCAATGGACTAAGCACAGTCTTGTAAGACAATTGAAAAAATGAAAAATATATCCAATTCATACAATCATTCAAATGTCATACCTGGCTACAGGTGTTACAAGTAGCCTCTTACCGCAGATGGACCTGTCGACGGGCCTATTCACTCTTTGCTGAAAGAACTCAACTACATGACAATACAGTCTTAAGTAACCAATTAAGACTTGGTCATTACCATTTTGATGACAATAAGGTTATAAAAAAACAAATTAAGAGTTTGATTGCAACATTATGTGACATTTTTTGCATTTTATTATTGGCATTGACTTTTCAGACGTCCCATCATCTATGTTTGAATTCTTGCCATTCAAATATTCTGAGAACATATTTTTAAGCCTATATTAATATGCATTTTGCAATGCAATGTCCAATACAAAAATGCCAATTTCTCAAAAAGTTCCAAAGTGGATATACGTCATTTTGCAACAAAGCTCTTCAAATATGAATGCAGGAAGCATTGCACTGTATGCCACCGTCCTCCTGAACTGGCATTGATCACATTTGAAAAGCTGGGGTATTACTAGTATGGCTAGTCACTGTGTTACTAGTTATGTTTGGATCTGACTGTCATGTGTGTTTGTTGCCCATCTCAGTTGTGCAGAACCGTATAACCGCATTCTGGTTCCGAGGGAAGGAGCTGGCCTTGGCATTCGGACTGACCTTGGCCTTCTCAAGACTGGGCTCGGTTCTGAACTTCTTTCTCACACAGCGATTTGAGGCCCAGTTTGGCATGCAGTGGACTCTCTGGGGAGGTAAGAGGGAATGTCACTCATCAGTACTGGCCCTGGCCCTTCCTTTGCGATTACAATTCGAGAGGTAATAATAAGATTCATAATGATTCAATCCAATTATATGATGCATTGCAATGCATTACATTTCTACAGAAAGCAAGGGAAATTTTTCATCAGTCATGAGGCAATACAAGTCAGATACTGAACAACATTTTATTTGCATTGCAATGCATTGTCGAATCGATTACTGTTGACACCACTAGTAGTTACCAGTGTTTTAAACGTTTGTGTTTTAAATTCTTTCTCTCTCTGGTTGTGTGTGTGTGTGTGTGTGTGTGTGTGTGTGTGTGTGTGTCTGCACGTGCGCGTGTACGTGCGGCACAGGTACTCTCTTGTGCGTGCTGGGTTTCTTCTCTGCCGTGACTGTGAGTGTTCTGGATAAGGTGGGCATGAAGCAGCTGGGGCTGGATGGGGTCATACAGGAAGCGTCGCGCAAAGTGGTGAGTACCGCTGGAGAAGCCATGGAAAAAACAGTGGGGTGGCAAAAAAATATCGCCATGGCGACAACAATAACGGTTACCAGCTAACTAACTACTGGAGTTGGATGGAGAAAAATGAGTGTAAGGTGGTTGTACTGAAATTGTGAAATCAATTCTGAATCTCTCTCTCTCTCTCTCTCTCTCGAAGAGGGTGCAAGATGTCAAGTTACTGTCTCTACGTTACTGGCTGCTGGTGCTGACCATAATGTTCTTTTACAACGGCATCTTCCCATTCATAGCCGATGCCAGGTAGGTAGACACACACACACACACACACACACACACACACACACACACACACACACACACACGCATATATATAACACCTCCAGGGGTCTAAATTAACTGTTTCTCCATCACCAGCCAAAATGGCTAGAAGATGTATCTTACTAGCCAAACAAATACTGACGAATGGGTCAAAGTGGCTTGTAGGTTTGTCTTTTCTACCAGCCAAACTGAAATTTCACTGGCTGGTGCTAATTAAGAGCCCTAACAGTGAGCGTCTTTATCTTTACACTTACACTGTCATCCTCCTTCAGCATGGGAGTATGCTTCTGCAATAAAATCGAGATTTATTTACTTTTTTATTTTATTAACAGATCTTAACTAGGAGTTACCAATATTTATAGAGGGCACTGTGCATGCAAAAACACTATCTGAAATTATAAAAATCATCATTGTTCACCTTGACATGATATGTGTTTGGATGTGCTGCAGCAAGTTTATCCAGGACAAATACGACGGCTATGACCAGAAGGAGGCAGCCTACATCGCTGGAGCCGTCTATGACAGCTCCCTGGTGCTCTCTGCCACTGTGGGCATTCTCATTGTGAGTGCACCTACACACAGCAATAAAAACGTACAGGGTATATGTCATACAGTCTTGAGACTACAAGGTTGTGAATTGAGTAACCTTTGAGCCCTTTTTTGGGTGAAAATTCTTCCATCTATCCTTTGCCTAGTGCAGTGTTTCCCAACCTTTTTTGACTCGCGTACCCCCTAAGCGTTTTTGTTGTACCATGAGTACCCCTCATCTCATGCTCTCTATATATTCCTTTATCCCAGTATGACTATACTCTATTCAATTGTCATGATTACATTTTTTCGCATACCCCCTGAGGTGTGCTCGCGTACCCCTAGTGGTACACGTACCCCTGGTTGGGAAACACTGGCCTAGTGCACGTAACACAGTGGATTTCACTTATTAGCCCAAATATCTGTATAATTTCTGTCTCTCTCTCTCTCTCTCTCTCTCAGGATTACATTGGTATGAGGGGCGTGTTTGCTGTCTTGTGTGCGCTCCTCACTCTGCCTGTGTTTGGTCTGCTGGCCTTCACCTTTGTGCCTCCTCTAATCTGCACTATTTGGCTGGGAGTCACCTACTCTTTTGCTGCGGTGAGAGACTGGACATATTGTGCATATTATTGAATTATTATTATTGAAAATGTAGCATGTAAAATTGTAAAAAAAAAAAAAAACAAAAAAAAAACAGTACATTAACTTATTATACCTGTATGTGATATGATTATGATGTGATCAATTTGTATTATTGTATATTATGTACGATTTCTATATGCTTTTCACATAAGAAAACAACTAGTGGACAACAAGGTTATTTATGAACTTACGTATGTCTAACTTTTATTCACTATCTATTAATCCAAGTAATGTAAAATGCGACTTTTTTTGTTTTGTTTTAGGCAAGCATGTGGCCCTCCATCCCTCTAGTGGTTCCTCAGGCGACCCTCGGGACAGCCATGGGCCTGGCTACGTCTGTACAGATGGTTGGCATCGGAGTCTCCAACCTAGTGGTCGGACAGATCCTGGGCACCAAGTCGAGGTAGAGTGAATGCAGACATGCATCCGCAGAAAAAATTGAGAGACCAGACCACTTCCAATTTTTCAGTTTTGTGTGCGTGTGCGTGCGTGCGTGTGTGCAAATAGTAAAGAGTAAGATCTAGTTTGTTTTATAAAAATAATAATAATCGCTTCGCTTAATACTGTACATGCATTGTCGCTTCATACATGAATTGGTTTTAAGATGATCTTGTATGTAATGCTGATTTAATGGAAGGATCAATAATCCTCTTTCCACATGTGTCTGTAATATTTCTTTTTCAATTGTGTATGTGTATGTGTTTAGTGATTCTAAGATCCCCCTGTGGCGCTGGCAGAGGATGATGATCTTCATGTTGGCCAACACCATCAGCTGTATTGTCACGGCAACAGCACTCAACTTTGTGGACCATCGACAGGTGGGTGGGCAGAGTTATTCAATTCATGTTATTTCCTCAGCACGTTTAAGCACAACACAGTTGGCCCTAAAGATCCTCTGAAACAGAGAAAGGAGCTTGAACATGTAGGGTGTAGTATGTAATGAGGAAGACATAATGGGAAGCCCTTGGCCTATGGGGGTGGTCTTTCGATCAGGAGCTTGTTGGTTCGAATCCCACCCTTACCATTAGGATTCAGCATGTGTGTGTCCCGACACCTTCATGACCACAGTGCCTTTGTACAAGGCACCTAACCACACATTGCTCCAGGGATTGTAACCGATGGAGAACAGAAAAATAGTGGAGGACCTATCAAGTAGGGCTTCACGATTATGGAAAAAAATCATAATCACGATTATTTTGGTCAAAATCATAATCACGATTATTAATCACGATTATTGATTTTTGCTGATTTTTTGGAAAATTATAACAAGATGAAATATAACCAAGAATGAATTACATACGGGATGAGCAAAATAAAATGAATTGTAATAATTATGTAAAGGCAATAGCATGAAACTCAAGTGGACAGATTTCTGGCCAGAAACACCATGCTGTCAGTATGTTCTGACTTCAAGGACGCTCTCAAAAGTAGGTCACTATTGCCACGATTAAATCACGATTAAAATCGTGAGTTCGATTTTACTATTTTATCACGATTTTGATTATTTTTCGATTAATTGTGCAGCCCTACTATCAAGTGTAGTGCAGGTTAGTACCCATGATTAGAGGTAAGTAGAGTTGGTTACGTATGTTATGCAGGGAAGCTCTCTCGGAAGAGATGAGTATTCACTAGCTTCTTGGGGGTTGAAAGGATGACCCTGCTTTTGTAGAAACTGGTAGCTTATTCCACCATTGAGGGACAATGATAGGAAATGTAATGTAATGTAACGAGTGATGATCAACCTGGATTAATTGATGATAAAGCACAATCCACATTCACAATCCACATTTTATGTATCCAATTCAGCCAGGTGATCACCTTGACAGGTAAAACCAGGGCATTTGGAATATGTGGCTCGGCATCACAACTAATGAATCTAGGTTGCCAATCACTGAATATTGTAGTGTACAAAGTGAAAAAAACATTGAGGTAGATGTAAGGAGAAAGAGAGGAGAGGAGCTGTAATGGTAGTGTGTGTGTGTGTGTGTGGTTTTTCTTTCTGATCTCCTCGCTCCATGCATCGCCTCTATATTTAGTCCCACCACCATCAGCATGGCAGTGTGGGTGGCAGGCAGGCAGGCAGGCACGCAGGCGGTGTTTGTTGTTGGCCCTGAACTTTGCCAACTGTCCTTTTTACATAAGTCCGCCTCACAATGGAAGTTTGCTCCGAGCTGTTGCCAGGCAACGTCCACACATGGAGCTAATATGGAGATTTTTTTTTTCCCCTTTCTTTTTTGAATGTACCCTCACCCTGTTGCGTGTGTGTGTGTGTGTGTGTGTGTGTGTGTGTGTGTGTGTGTGTGTGTGTGTGTGTGTGTGTGTGTGTGTGTGTGTGTGTGTGTGTGTGTGTGTGTGTGTGTAGGGGGGCACACTGAACAAAACTACTAAGAGGTCCGTGGCCGCCGCCGCTGGTCCACCGCCTGCGTCTGACAGAGAGCCGCTAGTGGGGGAGGAAGAGGAGGTGGAGGAGGAGGGGGAAGGAGCTGTGACGGACAGACAGGAGGAAGAGGAGTGACCTGACGTCACCATCATCCATTAACCAGAACCTCAGATTTCCTTTCAATATATTTTTCAGTGGATAGAAATGCCTATTTCTATTTCAAACATTTGCCTTAACTTTGTGTTCTATATCTAAATTCTCTATCTGCCCTTTTCTCAGCTTTTTTAAAACTCTTCATCAGCTATAAATGCAAGAGGAGGACGTCTCCCTCAGCCATTGACTGGACTTTGATGTACCTCTATTTGCAGTCTCTAGTTGTGACATGTATCTCTCCTCTTCTTCCATCAGTCCATTATATATCTCCATTTGTTTGCACTTCCTCCTCAGTATCTACATTCTTCCTCTGTCTTCTTGTCATCTTGCCTTTAACCCTCACAACAGGTATTGAAAGGCGTGCTGTAAAGGAAGGTTTCTTAATCTATCTTTTTTTATCTGCCTTTTCTCTGCTTTGTCTTTAACTCTTTTGATCATTTCTAATTCTAAATGTATGTTAAGTGAGATTTCGGTATCAAAGTTCTTCATACTGCCTTTTCCTCAGCTTTATCTTCAGATGTCTTCAGTATTTTTTAAATGCATGCAAGGGGGATTTCTGTTTCCAAATTCCTCATTTGCCCTTTTCTCAGCTTTTATCTTTTAACTCTCTTCATTATTTTTAAAGGTATGTAAAGGGAGATTGGTTCTTGTGTCATCATCAGATATGAGCAGTAATGCAATCCAGTGTATTCAGCTGGATAAAGGGACTGTTTTTGTTACCTCTCGCTGTGTGAGGCTGGCTGAAAATGTGTGGGGCCGGTCAGTCGGTCAATGACATTGGCCAAGTTCAATGCACTGCAGTGTATGGACTGTTGCTTAACAACACGAGGTACTTTTTTGTTGCCTCGATCCTATTAAATCATGGTCTTTATATTTAAAGAACGTGTGTGACACAGCGAGATGGCAGCGAGTCATTTAAGTGTTCTTAAAGGTTTTGTAAAGTGTGTGTGTGTGTGTGTGTGTGTGTGTGTGTGTGTGTGTGTGTGTGTGTGTGTGTGTGTGTGTGTGTGTGTGTGTGTGTGTGTGTGTGCGTGCGTGCGTGCGCGCGTGCGTGCGTGCGTGCGTGTGTATTCAGGGATGTATCAGTATGCATTGTAGAAGCAAGATTTTTACTGCTTGTAAAATTGTTAAAATAAACAAAAGACCCATTGTTATTAGTCTGCTTAATTGTTTTGATTAATCAGGTAGGTCTACTGTTCTGACAAATGTGGTATCTTCTGACTTTGCGTGTTCACTCAGGGAACTTGATATGTGATAATGCGTGAAACAACATGGCATTTACTTCATACATTAACTTTCTTTGTCCTAAAAACCCAAGAATCAATACTTGCCTCTCAGGATGTCATATTTCAGCAGCTTTGTATATTTGTATAGAAGTACAAATTTGGTCTAGTAGGCCTATGATATGATGCACAGCCACTCGACACAATCACACAGGCTGGTCTCTGCATCTCTTTATCTGACCTCGCAGTGGTTTGGTTTGCCAGGGCTACACTGTAATCTGCGGTGTTTACAAACCCATACACAATGCCGTAGTTTCGATGAATTTCTACCCACGCAATACTGAGTGTGCGGCACTTTTGGCAGCGGAATTTCTACCACCAGGGAACGCCAACCACCCGCACCACCACTTCTCTCACCAGGCATGCGTCGGCGTAGGTTGCCCAGAGCAACCACGGATCCTGGATCAGTTCTATCGACCAGTTTTACGCACTGACGCTCAGAGCTGTAGAGTTCTCTATGGCTCTGCTGAAGCTAAAGCGCCAGTCCATTGGCTGATCATGAATTTAGTCGAGGAATGTCCTTGAAATTCCCAGAAGTGAAATTGCTATTTAAATGTGTGGTTGCAATTGTTTTCTACTTCTCTCAAAATAGTTGGCAATAGTTTGTTATGGCAACTAGGGTTAACACTAACTTTGTACCCATAGTAAAACTGAATTACTACACTCACCCCTGCTGAGTCTTAGGGCTACCCACCGAACTTGATCCCTGTTGTTCCATAAAAATTGGCAAGATCTCTATTTTCCCATTGGACGGATATCAATTGTATCCCATGTCTGTGGGTGTATGGCCCTCTCTGATTGGCCACAGTAGATGTCATTCTTTGACTGTCGTATTTTTCCCAGCCCCTCCCAACCTTTTGGCTCCCCGTTGATTATGTGTATGAGTGTGTGTGGGAGAAGAGACGAGAGTGAGCACTTTAATAGTTTGGATTTAATGCGGCGGCCTATGACACGCCAGGGGCATGGAAGCTGACGGAACTTGTTTGTAAGAAGTTGGACGCGGTCGAATCTGCACACAAGTATCGACGAAAACTCATACAAGAAACTGACGCGGACTTTCTCCGCCATATGCCACCGTGATACTACCGAGCTGGCGTATTTGAAAAGTGCAAACCTGAAGGCGACCCTGGATTTTCCTCTTATCGTTCCATTACTTTTCATTCGTAAATGAAGCACCGTTTTAGCCTATGTGACACATACGCAAAGCTTCGCTAAGTTGCACGAGACAGTAGGATGCGCGTAATTCCTGGATGCTCGAGAAATGTAAACGGTAAGGACAGTTGCATTGGTAATAGAAATTAACCCTGTCCCGTTTGAATGCTGTCGGAAGCTACGAGCTTCACCTGCGGGATGTAAAGTTGCCCCAGGAATGAGAGCCCTTGATGGGTAGCGCACAGAACTAGACGCGACGAACACCTCGTTGTCGTCACAACTCCAAGTGGGGGTAATTCTTCACTTTAAATGATATGCGCGGAGGTGAAGGCCTCTGAAAAGTTTATTTTGGTAATGCTACAAGCTTGCATCAAGTCACATCTACCGCACAATATAGTCCACCCACAGACCTTGCGGATAAACATGATCTAGATAACAGGAATCAACCGTCAGCCTCGCGCTTTAGAAGGCATTAGATGGGCATAATCAGCTTTTGGGTATCTGAATGATTGCCAGTTTACAGAGTGAGAGGTTGGATGCGTGGGTATAGCTCTAGCGTGGGTAAGAGCAATGCTGAAATTTGTGTCGTAGTAGGACTATGCGTTTCTCCTCCTCGACATTGCTGTAACCCCCCTCTTTACCATTGGCAGACAACGCACCAAGGTGCATCTGAAGCATCGTTCCATTCCTTGTGGATTTCGGAATGCACCGGCTTCGTCTGTTTTTCTATGCGCGCCCCTGACTACCGGCGCTGCTGTCCTCGCGGTGTTGACTGCAGCACGCGGAGGAGTCTCTGTTGAACGGCAGGATTGCGCAGTTGAATTTTTTGGTGAAGGGGGGAGAAAACGAAGCGTGGATCAGCTGTCCCACTCCCATGATGTCCACCCGAGAGAGTGCCTGCCGGAAGTTCCAGGCCAACATCTTTAACAAGAGCAAGTGCCAGAACTGCTTCAAGCCGCGAGAGGTCCATCTCCTCAGCGATGAAGACTTCAACCAGGTAAATAAACAAGTGCGCAGGGTTTTCAGGGAACCATGCCTCCTCTCCCGGGTGTCCCGTATGCGACAGCTTGTCAGACGGGACAGCTGAGAGTCGCACTCACAAACACACGTCTATTTTTTGTCTTTATAGTAAAAGTTGTCTTGAGATTTCTCGTAGGTAGATTGTATTATGCAACCTGAAGGTGTATGAAGGTTATCATTTTTTTAAGTTGGTCATGTGGTGCCCCATTCATTGTAACCTATTTGCAGTGGAAATAATGGAAGCCAAAAGCTATTTAGCACTATATGTGGACTCTGTATCGCTTGTTCATAGGTTGTCCGTTTGTTTGCATCACGTACATGGAGTGGGACAATGCAGTTAGGCTTTGTAGGTTGCTAGTACAGTCCACACTTGTTTATCTCTTGTTAGGCCCATGTGATCACAGGGTTTTCACAAACTGTGAGAGCTGTGGCATTACTGGAAAGCACGGAGGTGTATGTTTTGCCAGAAGCACACACACGCACACGCGGACAGAAACACGCTCTTGTCTGGCTTAACTGATGACAAGCAATGTACCTTTGCATTTTCCTTGATAATGTGCATGTCAACTCTTACAATCTCTCTCTCTCTCTCTCTCTCTCTCTCTCTCTCTCTCTCTCTCTCTCTCTCTCTCTCTCTCTCTCTCTCTCTCTCTCTCTCTCTCTCTCTCTCTCTCTCTCTCTATGATACTCTCGTCAAGCTGGTTCAGATTGGTTCATTCCATGCATATTTTCTGCTTTACTTTTGTCATGCTCTCAGTACTCTTCACCCCCCCCCCCCCCCCCCCAACACAGACAGCATACTGCTCTTGTTGTGCACATGCACGCAAACACATACACCCTCGAAACACACTTGCCTCACATAACAGATGACAAGCTCCCTACTAAATGAAGTCTGGTGTTATGGCACCTGCATGCTTGCAGTTTACAGCAGTATTGCATTTTGGCGATAAAGTGCATGTAAACAACACACACACACACACACACACACACACACAAGGTATACATTTCTCTCATCTCAAAGTGAGCCATATGCACGTGTACACGTGTGCGCACACACTGTACACTGCATTATCATGTTGTGCACAACGCGCACTGTGTCCCTCTCGGTGACACGCACGCGTACGTCCGTGCAACCTTACACTCCCACTCTTCCCCTCCCTTCTTTGCCGTAGTCATTTACAGTAATAATAATTTCATGCACACACGCACACAGCTCCAGTCATCCCATCCCAGCCCACCCCAACCCACCCCCTGCTCTCAGACAGATAAGAGGAGACAAGAAGATGTAGAGTTGGGGAAGGAGGAGCAGGAGACGGAGGAGGCCTAGTGAACAGAAGTGAACTTTAGGCATCAGAGGGGAAAACCTGACCTACATAACACGCACGCACGCACGCACGCGCGCACGTGCGCACAGGCCACAGGCTTGCTTCCCCCTGTCTTAACCTCCCTTGGCAAACCAGGCCCCTAGTCTCTCTCTCTCTCTCTCTCTCTCTCTCTCTCTCTCTCTCTCTCTCTCTCTCTGTCTCTCTCTCTCTCTCTCTCTGTCTGTCCTCGCCCCTTCCCCTCTGTGTTTTTGCCCTGTAATGACACTCTTCTTCCTGCTTCCTTTGTCATCCCCCCATCCTTCTGCCCTTCTCCTCTCTCACATTCTCACATGACGTGCAGCCTCCTGCTGCCTTTCTGTCTGTCTCACTCCTCCTCTCCTTACACTCTCTCTCTCTCTCGCTCTCTCTCTCTCTCTCTCTCTGTAGCATGGCTGACTGCAGGAGAGTAGGAGATTAATCCTAACGCATGTTTGAATAGCAGTATGTGTCTGTTCAAGCAGAGGCAATGTCCTCTTTCTTTCATATGATACACCCTTACCTAGTACACACATACACTGTTTACCAATTTATGTGGACACCTCCCATTAAACCCCATTCTAATAAATAAAAAAACCCCTGTGTGAAATCATATTCATTCTTAACCAGTGTCAGTGAAGAAATGCCTGTACCAGTAAGCTTAGCTCTAATGTAACCAGTAAAATAAAACACTGTGTGATTTGTGAGGAATGCAATTTTGTTCCTCACGAAGGACCTCTTTTGGGGCATTTCCACTATCCTCTTAGTGGCCTTTCCTTTATCAACATGGCTAGATTAACGTGTCCCACCATTCCACCCCCGCACCCCCCCCCCCCCACACACACACACCCACACACACACACACACACACACACAGTAAATGGTTGGATCTGTTGTCATTGGTCGGTTTGGTGTGGAATGAATTGTATCCATGATGTCACGGACAATAATTTGTTGAGATGATTCATGTCGTGTGTGTGTGTGTGTGTGTGTGTGTGTGTGTGTGTGTGTGTGTGTGTGTGTGTGTGTGTGTGTGTGTGTGTGTGTGTGTGTGTGTGTGTGTGTGTGTGTGTGTGTGTGTGTGTGTGTGTGTGTGTGTGTGTCAGTCATCATACTGTCTGTACTGTTATGTCTTTCTCTAAGTTTTGTTTGTGTTTGTTTTTTGTCCTGTCCAGGCCAAACCTGTCTATGGCGGATGGCTGCTGTTGGCTCCTGAAGGGACGAACTTTGACAATCCCATGCACAGATCCCGAGTAAGTATATCGCATGCACGTTCATGTGAGAGAGGTGTGGGGACAATGTGTCCTACAGACCAGTGGTTCTCAACCTTTTATGAACAAACACCCCATTGGCCTCATCACAAGCCTCCCAACGCCCCCTTGTCCTCATCATAAGCCTGACAACGCCTCCATCTCTTAGTATTATAAAAATTAAATGGACTAATGCCTGCCAATGGCAACAAAGCACTGCCCCCTCTCAGCTGTATCCTTCTCAACGCCCCCCTATAGCTCCCCAACGGCTCCCGTTGAGAAACACTGCTATAGATCAAGAATCATTGTGTGATGCAATAGGCAAAAAGTCGGGCAGTTGCAAATGATGTGTATGTAGTACCCCCCGACATGTACAGTATGTGTAGCTGTTGATCAATTTGTGGTGCTGCTTTGTATCCGTTCTGCGGTGCTGCACCACACCATGTCATGTCATGTCTGAAGGATAGTCGTGCCTCATACAGATGCCACTCTGCAGATCTCCACTCAGATCTTGATGAACTCAACCCCTTTTTCTTACACGCATTCATCAGTACTTTCAACAAGTCGAAACTGAATTCAGCTAATTTAAGAGATTCATTTGTGTGTGCTTTTCACCCACCTTTGTCTCCTTGATTGGTTTCTCTTCATCATGCATTTCTCGCTCCCTCTTTTTTGTTGCCGTGCAAGTATGCATAACGTTAATCGCATACAAAGAGCTATTAGGAGATGTCAGTATTAATGTGATTTCAAATTGAAATGTAACAATGATGGCAAGGTTGTTTTCTTCTGTAGCCATTAAGGATAAGTAACTAACTGATAAAGCCATTGTGAAATGATGACAGTAAGCAAAAACGGTGTACAGCATGTTAACTGTGGAGTAAACATTTTAGTGCTAAAGTGGTCGCAATGGAATTAACCCATTGATGGCTAAGGCACCTGCAAAAAACGCCTGTTGAATGTCTAAGCCCTTTCTGGGAAAAGGTGCCCTCTGCCTATAAAATCCTAAATACCTCAGGCTCTGAAGCACATAAAAGCATAACATAAGTTGCATTTTATAGATTGGACCATCATCTTGCATTAGAATGTGTTCATTCAGCTCTAACATACCAACATTTTTAATTACAAAAACCTTAAACCTCAAGAGCCTGAATGCAGCATCTGTGTCACTCCAGGCACCTATGTCAATGCAGCGTATACGCAGCATCAGGCTTGAATGGGTTAAGCGAATGTAGCATGTAAGACTTAATGGGTTCAGACCACGAGGCCCCAAAACAGTTCTAACACTCCCTGTGACATCCGAAAGGACCCCAGTGCTGAATGTCTTGCCATGCTTCAGTAGAGCGTAGATCAGTTGGAGATAAAATGCGTGTAATAGTTCTGTGTTAAGTCTCCCAGGGACCGCTCTGTCCAGTTGCCTACTGATGAGCCAAATCTGTTGGCAGCCTCTCGGAAGTTGCTTTCATTGAGCTCTCACATTGGTACTTTCAAAGCTAGGACACACGCACACACACAAACACACACACGCGCACACACTCACCCATACCCATGCCCACATGGATACACATACCCAGACTCTCGCACGCGCTCTGTTCTCATAAACAGACACACCCACAGACAGGAATACATATTACGATAATGAGGAACTTCCTCATGTCTCAATCTCTGGTGAGGTCAGAAAGGGCTGGAGGAGTGCAACACCACAACACTGACCTCTGGAGAGAGAGGTGGAGAGTGGTAGAGGGAGAGAGAAAGAGAATGACAGAGCGATCAGACGGAGGGAGGGAGAAAGAGATATCATCTTTGAGGGAGAGATAAGATATTTTCCAGCTGTTTAGTCACTGCTAAGGTCACTGACTGTCTAGTTATTGTAATTGTTGACCGTAATTGTGGCTGTGCCTTACCGTGTCTCTGTGCCTTTTTTCTTTGCTCTGCGCTGATGAAAACTTCCCAAAAATCCGGTTGCCTAGGTGGTGGGATGGATCTGATTTCTGGTTCCCTGGCAATGGGGCTGGAACATGCTGTTTGTGCAAGTAAATGGAATTTTGGCGAGAAGGACAGAGCAGAGGCAGAGAGGACTGGGATGGAGAGGGGAGTTGGCTTAAAGGTCCCAATATGTGGTATGCCATTTTTAAAGTGCAACACATGCAAGGATGTATTTCTCCAAAGGTGTGTTAGGAAATAATCCTACTAGCACATCTTCACCAAAGCGCAATACTGAGATCTCCTGCAAAATTGACTGACTAGCGTTGGATAGTCCAGATAAATAATTGCACGTCTCACCAACTCCAAACTCCAATACATTCCTAGCAACTGTATTTTATACTGTTGATATGGCTAAATAAACTTGAACTTGAACTTGAACAAAGCAGAGTGATCAAGTCTGGCGGCTGGCCTCCTATGGGGGTGTGATCCCCTCCTTCTTCTTCCTCTAAGTTTTCTGTGGCGTTTCATGGCGGCTTTCATGCTACTGCCATGTCTTGCGCTGAGGGAACTCCATGCATTCTCAACCTCCAATGGTGTCCTACAGGGGGACGTACACCTTACATGATATGGATCCTGGAAAAGTACCCCCGTTTGTTGACATCGAGCACGGAGTTCTACTGTCTATGGTTCGAAATGTTTTCTAAGGACGGCAGCGTGCATTCCCTTACAAATCGTCGTTTTACCACATGAACACTTCAAAATGAACAAAGTATCACACATGGTGCCTTTAAGCCGTAGAGAAGGAGAGATTGGAGGATGGGGAGAGAGAGAAGTGAGTGAATGTGTGATGGAAGGAAAGCAGAAGAATTATAAAGGAAGATTGAGCAGCAGCCTAGGGAGACCCAGAAAGGCTTCTGGAGAGGCTTTTTCAAACGGAGCTGGGTCATTGCCACCGAGGCCCGCACAGCAGTGTGTGCGCAGTGGCGTTTGTGTGCGCACACACACTCTTGTGCAAACACGCACTCACAAACAACCCACACTCTTGCAAACACACAATCACAAACTGTGTGTGTGTGTGTGTGTGTGTGTGTGTGTGTGTGCGTGTGCGTGTGCGCGTGAGTATGTGCGTGCGTGTGTGTGTGTGTGTGTGTGTGTGTGTGTGTGTGTGTGCGTGTGCGTGTGCGCGTGTGTGTGTGTGCTCTGGACTTGCTGAGTCATGCCATCAGCTGCAGACCCTGAGAATCTGACTAGAAGCCCAGGGGGGGCAGGAGGCAGCGATGACTACTCCTGCTCTGTTTATCACAGAGGGAGAGAGGGAGCGGGAGAGAGAGGGAGAGCTGTGTTTATTGGTTCATAAGAGAGGGGGAGAAAGTGAGAAAAAGATGGGGAGAGCGAAAGAGAGGGAGAGGCAGGGAGAGTGAGTGAGAATAAGGGAGGGAGGGAGGGAGGGAGGGAGGGAGGGAGGGAGGGAGAGCGAGTCTGACCCAGGATCAGAGTGAAAATAGAACAGAACCGACCGCAGCTCCCCTGTGCTCCTCTCCCATTATCCTCACTCAGCAGGCCCCGGCGCTGGCTCATCAATGACACACACACACACACACACACACACACACACACACACACACACACACACACACACACACACACACACACACACACACACACACACACACACACACACACAACAAGGCACCAGTCCATCCCACACTCTGAGCACAACAAACATAATTGAGTTGTGGACATGTTGGGTTCACTTGCTTAACAACACTGGAACACGAAATGTAAATAATGAATACAGAGACAATGGAGGCAGACAGCTGTTTTTTTATAGCAATCACACTGATGCGCATGTGTGTCATATGGGGTAATGGTTAGGGGTGTAAATAATAATAATCGAAATGTGTAGCTATATCGCAATATAATCGGACGATTGAATCGAATGGTATCGTATGGTGAGACGTTAAGTATCGAAAATAATCAAATTGTATCGCAGTGAATAACAAGATACTGATGTTGAATCGTATCGTCATGGAGGCTGTGATTTACTCCCTAGTAATGGAAGGTACGGTAGAGTAATGCTTTCCCATACATCAGCACAGCAGAAAAAAAAAAACCGGAAAACCACATATTGATCAACAGCTGCACATGTATGTCGATGGGGGTACACACTGGCCCAATGTTGTTGTTTTTTTTTTTGTAGCACCACGCAATGGTACTTGGTCAGTGGGAAACACTGTAGAGGAACACAAAATGTATATAAGACACACAGTTGTGCTGATGGTTGTATTTATATTGATCACACCGATACATGTTTCCTTTGCAGAAATGGCAGAGGCGGTTCTTTATTCTCTACGAACACGGATTGCTACGCTATGCCCTGGATGAGATGGTGAGTACCTTGCGTCTACCTGGATCTCTCTCGCTCGCTCGCTCTCTCTCTCGCTCTCTCTCTCTACCCCTTTGTTTTGGTCTGTTTGCTTTTCCTAGCTGTGACACAAGGTCAACTGTAACATAAAATGGACGCATGTAGTGCATTTCTATACGTCTATACAGTTTCCAGAGAGAGTGTCTGCTTTTGTGTGTGTTTTTCTTTTATCTGTGTTTGAATGCTTTCAGAGAGATGGATGGAGTGCTTTGTGCCGGTTGTATGCGTATGAGAACGAGTGCTTGTGTGTTCACATGGTCTGTTTGTGAGATTTGGCCGCACACAGGTCTTGTATTAAATCCTACGCGTTTTTTTTTCTTTCTGTCAAGCCATTTATTTCATGGCGTTTGCAATCAAGCGGCAATTGTGTCGGCGAGTTGTGTTTTTTGTGTGTGTCTGTCTGTGTCAGGGTTGGTGAGTGGGCTGATTGCCCTGTGTGGCGGGCTGGTTACCTAACAGCTTGGCTCCAGGCTCATAAGCGGGTCCAGTTTTGAAGTGAAAGCTGTGAAGTTTGGGCCGGCGGTAGGAGGATTTTGCGCTCAGTGGGCCTTGTTTGAAGTTGCTGGGATTTGTGCGAGCGCGCTTACAATAACAGGAACACTGTGTATGGGGCCCACGCCGGCCATAAGGACAGTGGTGAAATAAAATGAGCCTTCCCTGTTGAATCGATGTAGAAAAGCTTGAATAGACTTTTAAAAGTTTTTTTTTAAAATGTCTTTTTAATGATTTCTTCATTTTCAATCCACATTTGCATCAAAGTGGTGAATGTGTCAGATTGTATAGTCAGTCGAGTCAAGGCTGTAAAAGTCTTTTCTCTTGTCCGCGGCCGCCTGTGTGTGGGTGTAGAGCTGCACAATTAATCGAATTTAATCGAAAATCGTGATTTAATCGTGATATCGAAACTGTGATATCAATCGGGATTTAATCGTGGCAATAGTGACCGACCTTCGAGCGTGCTTGAAACCAGAACATCAGGGGTGATAGTATTCAGGCTCCATGTCTGATTTCAGGCTTGACAGAGTTTGCAAAAATAAAAACATTGATAATAATTAGCCATTAGGTTATTCTTCTTATCAGAAAGTGTTACAGGTTCAGGGTTTTGTTCTACTATCAGGCTTGAATAATGGTCATACACAGGCTATTAAACATTTGAATAATGTGTCAAAATAGGCCTACATTAGTCACTATGCAGAATCTTGTCGTCGTCGTTAGAGCAGGGAAAAAAGTTCAGGCTCAGGATTTTTTTTCACCATCACCCCTGGAACATGCTGACAGGCTGGTGTTTCTGTCCAAAAATCTGTAGGTCCGCCTAAGTTTCATGCTATTGCCTTCTACATAATTATTACAATTCAGTTTTGTTTTGTTCATACCTTATATAATTTAGTCTTGGTTATATTTCATTTTGCAGAAAATTCAGCAAAAATGCAGTTGTTTTAATAATTGTGATTTCAATTTTGATTCAAATAATCGAGATTATGATTATTTTTTTTCCATAACGGTGCAGCCTTCTAGTGGGTGTCATTATTTCCCATTCTCTCCTTATCCGTAGTCCTTTGCAACGAATGTACAGCAATACATGTTTGACATCGTGACTGATGGCTTAATGCTTTGAGTGTGAAGGAGAACTGAAGAGGTTGAAACGCAGTGTGTAGGTGAGAATTGCATTCTCTCAGAGCGTTATCGTCGCCGTGTGAGAGCTGTGTGCCAGTGCTCTTACTAGAGCCTCTACACCGAGTAGCAGTGGCATGGCGTGCAGGGACATATTGGGGGGCAGGTGCTCAAGGGAGGGTGGGGGGCATGTGGAACTTATGGCTGCCTTATTAGGCTATAAATGGAATATATTGTACTTGGGAATTTTGGTCACATGCGTTTAATCCAGTGTTAATTTCGTCAACCATGACTATGACTAAAATATTTCGTCAAAGCCCTTTTTTGATTTTCGTCATTTAGACTAAGACTAAGACTAAATTGGGAAGGCAATGACTAAAATATGACTAAAACTAAAATTGATTTTCGTCATTGTGACTAAGACTAAGACTAAATTTAAAAAAACTGACTAAATTAACACTGGTGTTAAAAACAATAGAGAAAAAGAGAAGCAGTGTGTGAAGAAGGTTTATTCTGTCCTGTCAATTATATATGTTCAAAAGAGAAGCAGTGTGTGCAGAAGTTCTATTATGTACAGTGTTGACTAAAATGACTAAAATGACTAAAACTTGACTAAGACTAAAATTGATTTTCGTCATTTAGACAAAGACTAAGACTAAATTGGGAAGGCAATGACCAAAATATGCCTAAGACTAAAATGGATTTTCGTCATTGTAACTACGACTAAATAAAAAAAAGCTGACAAAATTAACACTGGTTTAATCATCAAGTATTTGCAGATGATCATGTCAACATGGACTACATGGTGACAAAAAAAGAATGTTCAAAAAGGGCACTTTTTTGTCCAGGAGGGCAAACTCGTCCGAATAGTTAGGGCTTCAGAAGTTTGGTGCAGTTTGCATTCGAATTCTTGAATATTTGAAGTGCCCAATATGCACATCATAGTAGTCACACAAAAAAAATTGTCAGCGGATCAAGTTCACTTGTGTGTTGCGTAGTGCACTCTCAGCCTTCACAGGCTAGCAAGTTGGAACTGAACTAAGAGTAGATCCACACCAAACAACAACCAGCCATAAGGAGCATGCTCTTTTAGACGCGCAAACCCCCCCCACCTCCCCCCACACCCCCAAATCATAGTATGTAAACACACACCTCCCCCGTTCTTCCTGTTATGTGAATATCCTGTCTGTCTTTTGTGCTCTCTCTCTCTCTCTCTCTCTCTCTCTCTCTCTCTCTCTCTCTCTCTCTCTCTCTCTCTCTCTCTCCCTCTCCCTCTCCCTCTCCCTAAGAGCCTCACATTAAGTGAGCGAAGGAGCTTGAGGAAGGGAGGAGGGATGGATGGGTAGTTTGCCTTTCATCCTTTTGTGTTTTGAGAGGGAGATGAAAGCAGCGGGCAGATCGTATAGGAAAGAAGAGCTGTTGTTTAGTATAAATAAACGAGATGGGAGAAAGAGAGAGAGAACGAGACTCACATCCATGTATGCTGGGGTTGAAGCCTTGTAAACACCAAACACCTGTCTTGCATAATATTGATGGTCACCATGAGTTTATATTATGTTAATGCGATGTTAATGTTACACTCTAAAAGACAATCTTCTCAAGCATCAAGCTCTGAATCTTTAGTTTTCCATATTTGCCTTCCGTGCATGTTTTCAGCTGAGAAACACACACACACACACACACACACACACACACACACACACACACACACACAGACACACACACAGACACACACACAGACACACACACAGACACACACACAGACACACACACACACACACACACACACACACACACACAACCAAATAGCCATGTTCCACACCATGTGTTAGTGTTGGCAGAGCCGTAGCTCACAAGACACAGACCTATGTATTAGCATGTCTATGGCTGCTCCAGCTCTCTCTTTCCCCTCTGCCTTGCCCTCTGTCACACGCACTCACGCACTCACGCACTCACTCACTCACCTCTCATTTGTCCACCCACATCACAGTCGGCCAACTGGGTGGGGAAAGATTAGGGCGTGCGTGTGTGCGGTTCTGTGCGCACAGTTTGTGCGTGTGTGTGCGCAGTTTGTGTGTGTGTGTGTGTATGCTTGTACATGGTGTGTGTGTGTGTGTGTGTGTGTGTGTGTGTGTGTGTGTGTGTGTGTGTGTGTGTGTGTGTGTGTGTGTGTGTGTGTGTGTGTGTGTGTGTGTGTGTGTGTGTGTGTGTGTGTGTGTGTGTGTGTGTGTGTGTGTGTGCAAGAGGGAGAGAGAGCGTGAGTGATGTGGTAAATCTTGAGCTCTGATTGGCCAGGGTTTTGTGGTTCTCGACCAGCAGGATGTGGCATTACAATTCAGGAAACCACACACACACACACACACACACACACACACACACACACCAGTCACAAACATGGAATGTGGGCCATACATTATCGTAGTGTATACATCAGGCTTACAAGCTCGTAGACAGGCCAGCAAAGCAGATGTAGAGAAGATGATGATGATGATGATGATGAGAAATTTCTCCAATGCTTCTCCTCCCTCCCTGGAGGCAGAGTTTTCTCCACCTTGGAAACCAGCAGCTGCACAGGTGGTATAGCCATGTATCGGAGTAAGGTTACAACTGTACGTGATGTTGGCCCAGAGTGGATGTTTTTATAGTTGTTGTTTTTTTATCAGCGGCGCTCTGTGGGATGAAAGTCTTCTCTGCAAAACCGTTTTAAAAATTGCAAATGTCCCTGAGTAGCTGTTCTGTATGCATTATTAGTCATGGGTTCAGCCAGAGAGACTATACAATACTTCAGCATTAGCGCTTGTTTTGTTTTGGCCAATGACTACAAAACAAATCAACTAACTTGACTCTCTCTAATAGGTACATGATTGCATGAATATGATTGAGCACACAAGAATTCTTGCCAAAAAGTGTCTGATAGACTGTCGTTTAGTAAAACATCTGTCATTTGCCATTACCGGTGTAGTTAGTTTGTTTTAAAGAGGAAGACGACGCCAAGAAGATCTGTTTTCATCTCTCTCTGTCGGACATATGTGATTCAGTGGTCTGGTTTTACATGCTGTGATGCATCAGGGGGCCTGTACTACCAAGCAGGTTCAAGAATAGACCAGGTGAAGTGAAGAGGTAAATCATCAAATAGAAGACTAATTAGATGACTTGGCTCTTAACTTAACCTGGTTTACTCCTGAACCAGCTTTGTAGTATAGGCCTCTGATGGTTCTCTTTCATAACTGTCCCAGTCTGATGGTCCCAAGAGCAGGATTGGATCTGTCGTCTCCGTTTGAAAATCTTGCATCTGCCTGTATAGCCTGTTGTCTTTCCTCCTCTGTACTTGTGCTTCTCTACCTTTTTTTTTACTTCCCTAGTCTTCTGTTCCTGGTCTGCATTTTATCCTTCACCTCAGCCCATCCTCCTCTTTTCATCACCCTTGTCTTCTTCCTCTTCTTCCAAGTGTTTGGCCTTCTCACCCAGGGCCGCCGCTGGACATGAGCAGAGTACACAGAGTGCATTAGGGCACCAGCCAGAGCTTTACTTGGGACACTAACCGCTTTGCCCCCAAAATTGGGGCCTCATAAAGGGGTATGCCACTATTTTGGGGCTTGATACAGATAAAATCGTTGGCTGGGGTTTATAAAGGTGGTAAAGTGTCTTATTTTTCATGTAAGCCGTTGTCTTGCTTTAAGATAAGGATGGGGGGATCCATTGGCTTTCACTAGCTTAGCGACATATTCCCTCTTTTAACTTGTCTTAAAGCAAGACAACGGCTTACATGAAAAATAAGACACTTTACCACCTTTATGAACTCCAGCCAACGATTTTATCTGTATTAAGCCCCAAAATAGTGGCATACCCCTTTAATTTGAGATTGACTGGCTAAAAGACGTCTTGGAAAATACAAGCCATATATTTATTAGTTGGTAAATGATTATTTATTTTTTTGTTTTTTTTTATTATTATTATTATTATTATTATTATTACTATTATTATTATTTAATTCTGAGGTGGGGCCTCCTGACTAGTTATGCCCATGGCCTCCAAAAGCTTAGCAGCATCCCTGTTCTCACCTCCTATTTCT
>NC_085873.1:16592585-16595085 GCF_034702125.1 Engraulis encrasicolus
CTCTCAGTTGTTTTGACCTGACGTGCCTGCATTCACGGAATAGAGAACACAAGAGACGAGAGTCAGCAGTCACAGACCACCTTTTATTATTAGGATCTGCACCTAGACACCATAGGTTAGCACATGCTCTTCCTTTTTAGCTTTCTCACTGCACCACTCTGTAGAAATTGTTGCAAAGTATTTGTAGATACTGCTGCTCTACTAGGCCTGGGTGTATTTCAGAAAGGCAGGCTTAGTTTCTTCCAACTGAAGATGTGTAAAATAAAACGCGAACCATTACAGTGGATATACCACATCAGGTGCAGTGAAATAAATGTTGTGTAGATAAACTATGTAAGACTGCATATTTGTAGCGAAGGGGAGTAGAGTTGCCCAGCTGGGACTCGAACCTAGACCTTCTGGGGTAGTAAACTGGGGGTCTGACCGCTACACCAAAGAGCCAGGCTCTTTGTCATATTAGTCAGAACACACGCACAACCCTAGTGATGGTCACTCCATCACACTGCATTCCCCTTCGGGAAGCATACCCGTGCACTGCACACACTCATGGTGTCACTCACGCAACTTCCCATCATGCTTCTCCCATCCAGTGTGCCCCGTCACCAATGCTTCACCCATCACTGGGGTCCCTCACACCAGGGTCACCAATCCTGGGGGTCCCTCACATGGAATTACGGCTCACACACGATGGGTACGCTTCCGATGGCCTCACGGTACCATCCCACTTCTGACACCATTTGTAGCGAAGGGGAGTAGAGTTGCCCAGCTGGGACTCGAACCCAGACCTTCTGGGGTAGTGAACTGGGGCTCTGACCGCTACACCAAAGAGCCAGGCTCTTTGGCATGTTAGTCAGAACACACCCACAACCCTAGTGATGGTCACTCCATCACACTAGAGTTGTGAGTAGGAGTTTCTTCTACTGCTTTATACAAAGGCAAAGTGCAGTAACTACATATTTAGTCAACATTTAGTGAAGACAGTGGTCTTGCTAACACCCCCTTTATCTTGTGACAAAGTCTTGTGGTTCATATACGTCCCATTTTAGAGATATTGCTATGTCAAATTTGCAGTAACTACAATATCCAATCTAATACCAATACTATGAAGGCCTTTTTCCTCAGTTTCGCTGTTGGCGTAGTTTCTGCACGTTGCCTTTGTTGTACTGAAAATCCAGAATTGTATACCGCCCTACAATCAAACAAAGTTACTGATCCAACTTTAAGCCCATCCCTCTGGAGCAGTGGTTCTCAAAGTGTGGTCCTGGGACCACTGCTGGTCCCTGACAGAGCTCAGGTGGTCCACGAGGGGATTTCTACTTTTCCAAGACGAGCTAGCAGTAGGCTATATTTGTAACATTATAACAAAACTAAACATAGCTTTAGTCTTATTTTCACCACCATAAGGCTGGTAAATGGGAATAAAAAGTAAGTGATCAGCATCGCAATTTAGCAGTGTCAAATGAGCACCATTCAACTGTGAATTCAGTTGACAGGTGGTCCCTGAACATTTTTGGAGGGACAAAGTGGTCCTCGGTCTGAAAAGGTTTGAGAATCACTGCTCTGGAGTGACATGGGCTTCTTTCCATTATCCTAACTCCCATCCTCCCTTGGCATTGTGGCCTCATCAGGACGTTTCAAGACACCATTGATGGCAGAAGTTTAGTTCAATATCTCACAAAAGCACAATTCAAGGGTCATTTTGTAATTTGCGATCAGGATGTTGAATGGTACTAAAGTCCCCAAACAGTGGTTGTGGGTTGGCTGACAGTGGGTAAACTGTTTTCTCCACGTAGGCGGGTTGTCAGCAAAGCGCGAGGCCACAAGAACAGGTTCAGGACAGGCGTTAGGATAACGGACTGGACCTGTGGAGTGCTTGAAAGTGAATTCACTCGGTAACCTTTTTCCTGCAAAAGGAAGACTCTCGTGTTCTCGTTTCCCATCGCAACTGAGCCATAGTTGGAGGCATAGTTACCCATGACTGAGTGCTAACCCAGTAAGGCATGTTGGTGACTCAGCTGTGCTTGAAATCTCCACCTCCCATTCACTGTGCTTGACAGTGGCGTGGTTTAGTGTTGCCTGCTGTCTGTCTGTCTGTACTGCACTGTAAGCCTGTGCAGTCTCTTTGTAATCTGGCCCAAAAGAGAAGTCACGTGAACCACACACTCACCTGATGAAGCCTTGAAGCCTGCAGCCACCTGACCTGCTTGGACTATGCACGCATGTACGCACACACACACAGAATCTACCTATGCATACGTACAGCTTCACCTATAGCTGACACACACACACACACACACACACACACACACACACACACACACACACAGAATCTACCTATGCATACATACAGCTTCACCTATAGCTGACACACACACACACACACAGACACTGTTGTACAAATAGACCAGTGCTTTTTAAAAGCACAAAATACAATGGACATGTGTATATTCATTAATGAATTTCATTTTATGTCACTCAGATCTTGTTGTCTCTCAGCCAT
>NC_085873.1:16600085-16710085 GCF_034702125.1 Engraulis encrasicolus
TTATTTAACGCGTGCATGCGTGCGTGTGCATGCGTGTGTGCCTGTGCTGTTGTCAGCTTTTGCTGAGCCAAAATCAGGCAGAGGCAGTCAGTCAGTCTCACTCTCTCACTCCCTCTGATACAGCACATACATACACGCACCTAAGCCAATACCAGCTGTTTGGGCCATCACCACAGGTAGTCACCATTTACATGGTGTCACCGTCACCGTGCGTGCGTGCGCGCGCGCACGCACACACACACACACACACACACATCCTGACCCTGCGTGCATGCATGCTCCTATGTCAGTTAGCCAAGGACAGAACCCCACTGCACACACACACACACACACACACACACACACACACACACACACACACACACACACACTCACACAAACACTCTTGTTGTGTACACAGAAACGGGGTGGTTTCAAGGACATGTTTTTACTGTCTGAATGATTCGTCAATGTTTTCGTGAGTAATAATATTTCCACCTCTCTATCTCTATCTCTCTCTCTCTCTCTCTCTCTCTCTCTCTCTCTCTCTCTCTCTCTCTCTCTCTCTCTCTCTCTCTCTCTCTCTCTCTCTCTCTCTCTGCCACCCCCGTAGCCCAGCACACTGGCCCAGGGCACCATCAACATGAACCAGTGTAGCGACGTGGTGGACGGGGAGAGCCGCACGGGACAGAAGTTCTCCCTCTGCATCCTCACGCCAGACAAGGAGAGCTACATACGCGCCGAGAGCAAGGACATCATCAACGGGTGAGGATGATGCGAGCGTACACACACACACGCACACACACACGCACACACACACACACGTGCACACACACACACACACACACACACACACACACACACACACACACACACTCACACTCACACTCACACAGGGATGTCACACAGGTGGGTAAAGTGTGACTGAGTCACCAGGGCCCCATGTACATAGGAGGCCCAGACAGTGTCTGATTTAAGTGTATGGAGGGGCGGGGGCATTGGAGCTGATTGTATATGGGGCCCACACACACACGCTTTCAATGTGTTAGGCCTCTGTCAGTGTAGACCTCCTTGGCCTCTGTACATGTGTGTGAATAATAATAATAATAATAATAACTTGTTTTTTTAAAGCGCCTTTCAAGGAACCCAAGGCCGCTTTACATTGGGGGGCGGGGGGGGTTGCGGGGTTGGGGTTGAAGGGGCAGGGGATGGGCCAGTGAAATTAAAGTACATATGTGTTGATTTAATGTAGCACCCATTGCTTGTAAAAGGATATCTGCAGATTCTTTGGGTTTTAGTAAAGCAACACGCCAGTTAAAAAAAAAACAACCTCTTCTGACGTTGACTACAAGTCACATCTATTTTTGTCCTTGTTGCTCAATAAAACGATCATAACTGTAGATTCTTGGAAATGATGATATAGGCTGGGGAAGCAAGCCAACAATCCTGTTGGAAAGTGTGCTGGTATAGCAATGTTGAAGCTCGCGTGTGAAGAGCTTTTCACTCACACATCTAATGGGTATTAAACTAGCTGGGTAGATGAGTGTGTAATGTATTATTGATTGAAAAAAAGGTCCTATTGGTAATCCATTGCTACCTTTTTGTGACACGATCATGAGGCCAGAACGATGGCCGTGTCTTGAAAACATGGCTTATCAAAATGGGCTATGTGTAGTATGGGACTGATTGGAACTGGATCCATTGAGGTTTTAGGCCAGGTTCAGGGACGGACTGCATTTGTGGGAAATTGACATTCAAACTTTATCTAACCTAATAGACTTGTCCTTATCATGTACAATAAGGGTGTTTTTTACTTTGCTTATTCAGCAACAGTTATGCAAAATGTATTGTAATTGCAAGCTGTGTGAGATGCAGAGAGGGTACTTTGTAGGACATGGCATCCCAGGGGAGTAAGCAACCGGTTAAAAGAAATGGAAGAATAAACACAAGCTTGCACTTTCTGTAATTAGCTGGGAAGACAATGGTGTGAGGAAGGCCCCTGGCTATTTAGAAAAAATGTATATATATTTGTTTTTATTTTTATTGAGGACAGGGAAAGGGCAGTTTTAGAAATGAGTGGGAGAGAGATGTGGAAGCCTCGGGTTGGAATCAAACCCAGGTCCCCGCATTGGTGGGATGGATCCACAGCCCACTGAGCCACGGTGCCCCGTTTTCAGTCAGTCATGTTTTGAGGTGGTGTACCTGGCACCTGTGTTTGGGTTTGCTTTTGTGATTCGTGTTCCTCATTCTAACACAGGTAGGGAATGTTTGTTTAGGCCATCAGAGATCAGATCATGGGCATTTGTGTTTTAGATTTTCTCTTTTGTGTGTGCTCAAGTCTGATGACCTCATATAATCTCCCTTCACCTGTCAATGTCTTCATGCTTCATCTAGTTCTTCAGAAATGAGAAATAACACCACGCAGAATGTGTTAGTCTATGCCTGCTGTCAGAGATCGTATCATGGGCATTCGTTACATTTTGAAATGAATTTGATCTCTGGTTATGTGTGGTTAGGTCTGGCCTCCCCATACTTCACCTCCATCATCTGTGTGTTCATGCTCATTCTAAAACCGCTAGCAATTTTGTTGGTTTGTTTATGCTTGCGGTTGGGCATCCCGTTGAGGGAATCGGTTTTTGAACTTTTGAACTTCACCTGTGCTTTCTAGCCATTTTTGTTCAGATTTGGCCCCCTCATGCTTCACCTGTCTGTGTCCTCATGCCTCACAAAGCTCCTTGATCTGTTTCTGACAGCCTGATTTACTCTAGGCACAACTCAGCCGTTCTGTTCACAGAGCCGAAGCGTATTTTTAGAAACACGTCTTGTTTCAGATGTCAGTAGCACTGCCCTCACATCTGGTGTAAACCAAACCACCTCCATTGATTACAGTGAGCAGGCTTCAGTTGAGTGCTGCAGCCTTCTGCCATTTCTGTTCAACTTGCAAAGAAGTTCTATGGTAGCAGTAGAATGTTTGAGTAGATTTCCTTACTCCTCGAATGGTTGATGGTCCCCAAAAAGGGAAACGGTCAGGTACACAGAAACACAACCAACACACGGTCAGTGGCAGTGGAAATGTCATGCAACAGTAGCCTTGTAAGTGTTTTTGACTGTTGGGTTGGTTCTAGCACCATACGGGTTAATCGTAGCTGGGCCATGTGTCTGGCCTAATACTGTCCTCTAATTACAATGTCTAGTTTTGAATCTGTATATTCGGGATGGGCCTAGCATGGTGACGTTGTCTGTGTAGCGGGATGGGATAGCATGGGGACTTTGGGTGGATTCCAATATACAGACTCCAGTGCTCGGTCTGTGCTTGTGGCCTCTCGTTTCGTTGATGCCCCACCTCCGTGGAAAAAACAATAAAGTTTTCCCCGCTGTCAGGTATCGAAATACAATTCTGTTGTTGGTGACGTCATCACGAGGTCGGAAGTGAGCAAGGGAGGACTGAGTCTGCATATTGGAATCCACCCATTGGCTTAGCTTGGCACAGTGACTTTTGTCTATGTGTTGTGGGCAGGCCAGACTAGGCATTTCCTGTGATGGTATGACAGTTGCCAGGCTGATGCAAGAGGGCAATACATAATAGATTCATTTGTAGAGCATTCTCAAACTCTACTGAGACCTGCCCGGGTCATAAATGTGTGCAATAAACCTTTGACGTGCAGCACATTCACAACCAGCACAATGCTTCATAGCTGCCCACATTGGCTGTGTCCTCCACGACCCGTTATACTTTTCAATAGCTGCAACAGCTTTTAAGTTTTATGCAATCCTCTCCGCCCACATTTCACAGACTCTCAGTCAGATACACAGGAGAAGCTCACAACCAACACGCAGACAGTGACTGCAGAAATGTGATGCCACAGGACGATGCACAATATATTAATGACCATTATTCCTGGAGCACTCCTTATTCCTGACAGGTGCAATAAAATGCCATGACGTGCACATTCACAAATGTGTCTTTCTGCCGCGTGAGTCCCCCTACTACCCATCATGATCTACGCTAACTGCAACACCTTTCAAGTGTTGTGCAAACTTTTTATTCCTGTATATATTCTCTGCAGTGCAAATTGGAGACACACAGGCAGGCAGGCAGCATGGAAAAGCTCCTCAGTCTGTATCCTGCATGCTGAGGGTTTTTAGCCTGAGGGCTGTTGCTGACAGGTTCACTGCCGAGGTGAGATGTCTGTAAGGGAAGGTGTGTGCGTGCGTTTCTGTGTGGCTGTTGCAGGCTCTGTGCGTGCGTGCGTTTCTGTGTGGCTGTTATAGGCTCTGAGCGTGCGTGCGTTTCTGTGTGGCTGTTACAGGCTCTGTGCGTGCGTGCGTTTCTGTGTGGCTGTTACAGGCTCTGTGTGTGCGTTTCTGTGTGGCTGTTACAGGCTCTGTGCGTGTGTGCGTTTCTGTGTGGCTGTTACAGGCTCTGTGCGTGCGTTTCTGTGTGGCTGTTACAGGCTCAGTGTTGTCCTCAGGTAGCTGCTTATTCACCGGCCTCCTCTGGCTGGCTGTGCCTGTCCTCCAAGCCACTGGCAGTCAGCGGAAATTCAAAGGAGAAGTTGGGTCTTGAGGATAATCAATTCTGCAGCACCAGCAAGACTGTCTGTCTTGCACCCTCTTGCACCCACACATATACACGGTGTGTATATACTGTACACACACACACACACACACACATACGCACGCACGCACGCACGCACGCACGCACACACACATGCACACATGCACACACCCACACAAGTCCAAGATAAGGCACATACCTTTTTTTACCCATATTTTTAGTGCCGTGTTAATATATGGACCCGCCTCCTTCTCTCCCACCTCTGCATAAACATTTGTCAGCAGCACCACCAGAGTGCAGGAGCTATAAAATGTAATGAACAAGTGGATTCATGGCAAGGCTGCCGGAACCGGCGCTACGAAAATGAATCATTATACCAACGCCTGCCTGTCTTTGTTGTCGTCTGGGCGACAGAGGCAGAACCGTGGGGTAACACTTAGTTGACACCGGCATCATATGTATGACATAGCAGTGTCATAACATTGTCATAATGCATTCTCTGTGTTATAAACATTTTATGACTTTGTCATGGAGTGAAATTCGTTTCCGCATAAACTTTGTGGTAAAGACAGCCCTAACTAATATAAACTTTTCATGACCATAAAACGCTTGACATTGACATCATGTTTATGACTCTTTCATGACTGTGTCATGACTCTGTTTTGACACTATTATGACCGTTATGTCATAAGTATGACGCCGACATCAAGTGAAGTGTAACCAACTAAGGACAAGGGGGTTTATATTCACCCCAGCTTGTGGTTTCAGTGTGGCCACACCATAGACATACATACACATGCAAAGGCAAATAAGGGAGATATCAGTAAGAGGGCAAATATATTTTCACTCCGCTGTATATACATGGACGCCACACTGGTAGGCCTGTCTGCCACGTCGATGCGGAAACACATCCATATTGGATGAAGACAAACATCCTTGCAAACCAACTTCCTTAAGCACCTTTTTATAAAGGTATTGAACTGACTTTTTCACACACACAGACACACACACACACCAATATAGGCACCACACTGGTTGGCTTTTTGCCATATGAATATGGAAAACAACGTCCTCTCAAACCAAGTAAATGGACCGAATTTCGTCAACCTTTCTACAAGGCCATTAAACTTTAATTTAGTAAATTATTGTACCATTTCTGGGTATAAGGCCACAGTACTGCATCGGACGCTGGGCCACTGCTCTATCGGAGCCATGGCAATGACCGACAGACTAAAAAGTTTGCAAAGCTACATGGTCTTCTTGAATCATCTTTGGGTGTTAGGGAGGGAGATTATAAATGCTCTGACCCCCTCCCCCATCACCCCCATCACCCCCACCCCCACCACTGCAGTTGTTGTCTTGAGAAAGTTCACGCTCATCTGGCCCCTATTTTTTTCTCCAGATCTATAAATAAGTTGCAATCTTACTGACAAATGGCTGCTGGGAGGTCCACCCCCCTCTGACTCACACACATGCACACAGTGTGTGCGAGCGAACAGACACACACACACAGACACACACAGACACACACAGACACACACACACACACTAGGCCCGTGCAGCCTACACACACACACACACACACACACACAACGCATACATACACACTGCTACAAACGCACACACATGCACACACCAATATGCACACACAAGTTTAGGCTCAAATATAGACATGACACACACACACACACTCGGACACACACTCTCTCAACCCCCCCGTCAGCAGCAGCTGGCCTCCTGCAGGGAAGATGATTAGACTGTGAGAAGATGACTGTTCTGATGTGGGAAGACCCACACAGCCACACAGTTTCAAAATAGGGGGTTGACAGACAGTCCCTGCTGACTGTCATGCATTACCAAACACCCCCCACCCCCACATCCCATCCCTCCAGCCGCATCACCGCAGACATCTCTGGCCCAGTTTGGGTCCACGGTGGCCCTCGGAGCAATTGGCTTTGGGGGGACAGGCAGGGCAGTGACCTGGAAGTTTAGAGTTGCAGACAATGTTCATGTACAGTATGTCTGAATATGGACAAGAATTGGGATGCTCATTTCTGTCATTTGGCTGCAGTGCAGACACGACATGGAATTCAGTCTTGATGGAGTAATCCTTTTAAAATGACTGTAAACGGCTGTTGTATGTTGTGGTAATTGGCTGTTGCACATTGTTGCAGCTAATGACAGCTACTCTGCCATTTTGCTTTTCTGAAACGAGACTGCAATTGGCAAGGCTTGGGGGACGTGCACGTCATGTCATATCAGAATAATGATCCCATTATAATCGTGCTGTACTACTGTACAGTAACAGGGTTGAAGTCATCATTGAAGGCATCCGAGTCTGCTCCTCTCCATCCACATCCAAGTTTCGTCTGTATAAGTCCCTCCAATTGGTGGTCATCTTGGCAATGTCTCTGAGCATCTGCGGTATTCCTCTATGTTTTTCAACTGTGCATGACCAGTATTTGCTTGCGAGATGTTGGATCAATGACTGCGCAGCTCAGGAGGTATTTGGCTCTTTTGCCAGAAAGGTGGGAGATGTGCAAGCACGCGCGTTGGCGTTGCGAATCACCCCCGTTCATTTCTATGGATGATTTCTTAAGTGATTCGTCTCTTGTAGAGTCTCTGATCCACATTGCCTGCTCCAGATACTGCTATCTCTCCTCTCTCCTCAAGTTCCTTCATTTGCTGCACAGCAGAGTCCCTCTACGCTGCAGTCTGCCCCCCAGTGGTCGGCCGATGTTTTGCATCATACTTATCAAATCATAATCTGTGTCCTCACTTCAGCCTGTGACCTCTGTCCTGACGCGTGCGCGCACACACACACACACACACACACACACACACACACACACACACACACACACACACACTAAACAACATGCACACAGACAAGGGCATGCACAACCATGATGTATTAATATTGACAGCGTACTCCCATTTGCCAGTTTCTGTAATGGTGTGGCTGATAAGTCTCGCACACACGCACACGCACACATACACACACGCCTGCCCAAAGAGACACACGCCTGCCCAAACAGACACTCATCCCTTTGGGGTGTCTACTGGTGTGTTAAAGAGAAGTCAAGGTTGATGATGTAATCTTATCAAGCTGAACAGGGAAGTCATCTTCATGCCTGTACATGCTCCCCACACACTGACACTCGCGTACTGCACACGCAGGCAGACACAGTCCAGAACATTGCCCTTAACACCTAAGTGATTTGATGGTCCAATAAAATGTGAAATGTTATTTTGATCCAATAAAATATGTGAATCACACATGACGCACCCCCGCCCCCCTCCTGACTCTCTCTAGCACATAAAGTGAGTTACTCACACTTTCACACACACGCACAGGCTTGCATAAAGAGTCAGACTCAGTCCTCCAACTGTCTCCAAATACCAGAGATGATGAATATATAGGATGGCTGGATGGAGACAGACAGACAGACAGACAGACAGACAGACAGACAGACAGACAGACAGACAGACAGACAGACAGACAGACAGACAGACAGACAGACAGACAGTTTCCCCTAGCGTTTTAAAAGTATTACGGCAGACATCTTCCATCTTGACTAGATCCTCTGAAAAGACGTCATTTCTGAATTTGCTTTACAAAAGTTGTATAGTTTGCACATTTCAAATCATGCGCAGTATTTCATACAAAACTGCACAATGTAGAGACTTTCCAATCATGATCGTCAGATCTCTCACTCCGGCTAATGGCCTGCAGTAAACCTTAGAGAGTGCGAAGAGGGGTAATATCTTATATACTTATAACTCATAATGATATAGGTTTGTGTGTGTTATTTTTATGGGATGGCCCCACACACACACACACACACACATGCACACCTTCTCACTAGGGATGCACAATACCACAAAATTCTGTACTTCCCAATGCAGAGTACAGATACTTTTACCCCCAATATACAATTAAAATAAACGGCATGCCTTTATTTTTCCACCCGTGATATTTGTTTTATTTTCCATGTTATGTTAAATGTGCTTTCAAGTCAACAGAAAGTGATGAGATGTTGCGTTGTTTCGTGTAATAGCAGTACCGGTGCCTGGTATCTGCAAGTGTTTTACGAATACAAGTACTGTATGACTAGAATGAGCAAGTACTGGGGCTGATGGCGATAGCAGTATCGATACCGGTGTATTCCTTACTTCCCACAGGTTAGGGGGGTAGACACACAGTGGGCTTTATGAAACACACAGCTTGTGTGGGGGTGGGTGGTGGAGTTACTGCTGCCATCTCGCACTTGCTGACATTTCAATTTCAAGAATTTATTGTCATTGTCAAGAAGGCGACGAAATTGTGTTTGGAGCAAGTAAAGTGCATTTGAGTTAAAAGTGACACCAGTGCTTGATTTCCCCCCCCCCTCCTCCATCTCTCTTGGAGTGCAATATTGGAGTGTGGATTGACCAATACACCTGTACTAGACAGTGACGCGTGAGAAATCTCACCCCTATCATAGTCTGTACTCTTCATGCACCTTACCAGGATCTGTGTTCTACTTTAAATACTATGTATGTTTTATCTCTAACTTCTACACCACAGCACTATATCATAGATGTATCTGTCAACACTCATTTCTGGTCATGTTAATCCTGTCTACCTCAACTCACAGAGTATGTTTTTGCACATTTGTCACAGAAAATGTTTCTGCCTTTTTATTTTTCTGTAGTCTTTATTTTTTCCCCTCCCTCACTATTACGGTACCTGTGTTATACGTGTCTTGAAATGTCCATGTCCATGTGGGCATTATCTGTATTTATGTAAACTACTTGACACCTTCATTTCCCCCCGGGATCAATAAAGTTACTCTACTCAATAAAGATTTGACTTGCACTGTCAGTTTAGGAGAAGGAAATGAACTCTCCCTGTGTGTGTGTGTGTGTGTGTGCGTGTGTGTGTCTGTGCGTGCGTGTGTGTGTGTGTTTCTGTCTCCACAGCTGGCAAGAAGCCCTCATCGTGTATCCTCGCACCAACAAGCAGAACCAGAAGAAGAAGCGAAAAGTGGAGCCTGCTACCCCCCAGGTACAAACACCCCTCTCTCATGACATACTCACTTCACTTGCCTAACAGAGGGACTACTGACAGCTGAAGGAGGAGGCAGATGAAGGAGTCAGGCCGCGTTGGGTCAAACAGAGTTGTGGAGGAGCCAAAGGGTGAATGGCTGGAAGTCGGCACAAGACACATAAACCAGATTCCCCACCCCCCTCTGTGTTTGTCTGTCTGTATATGTGTCTGTCTGTGCGTACTGGGGGTGTGCTGCGTGTGTGCTGTCTATGTGTTTGTGTGTTTTGTCTGTCTGTCTGTCTGGCTGGCTGTCTGTCTGGTTGTCTGTCTGCCTGCTGTGTCTGAGTAAGAGGGTTGTTGTGAGTGCAGTGTGACTCTCCTTGAAGTCTCCCACACCTTAGACATGTAAAGTCAAGGTCCGGAAAGATCTGAGCGCTGTGCTTCGCTGGAGGGAGAGAGAGCGAGAGAGGCCACCCACCCAGCTTTCTCTGTCCCTTTGTAACTTTCACAAATTCTTTTGTTTTATTTCTGCCTTTCGCTGTCTTTACTGTGCATTTTCCCTTTTTGTCTTCTTTTCTCCCTCTCTCTTTCCTTCTTTTTAATTGTTGTCTGTCTTTCTCACTGTCTGTTTTGTGTTCGTCAGTGCTTGTCACTTGTTTTTTTTTTTTTTTCTCCCTCACTGTCACTCTCCCACTGATCTGCTGTCTTGTGTGTGTGTCTCTGTGACTTGTTTTTTGGCTGCGCGTCTACCTCTGACGGTCTTCCTTGTTGGTTTAGGCGGCAGACAAACAAGACTCATCGGCCAGAGAATGCGCGCATATCTGGTTTCTGGTTTTGTCATGTGCTCAAGGCTATGTGTGTGTGTTTATACAGCCGATTGCCACAGCTCACAGGAACACCTGTTTGTCTTGTGGGTAGTTCCTTTTTGGAGAGACCACGATGAGAGTTTTTTTTCTTTTTTTGACAGCTGGGAAACCAAAGTGTGTGTGTCTGTGTCTGTGTCTGTGTGTGTGTTATAGTGTACTGTTCCAAACTTTGGTGTTCCTTAGCTGTGTGTGTTTGCCTGTCTGCATAGGTTGGTGTGTGTGTGCGCGCGCATGTGCGCATGCATAGGTGTGCGTGTGGGTAGTGTTCTTAAGCTGTGTATGTGTATGTATATCGGCAGGCTCCAGATCTCCTGAACCGGGAGTTCTTCCAGGGGACCACGAACGGGTACCCAGTAAGTCCTACGTGGAACCGCACAAGAACCTTTCTTGCTTTGTTGCCACAGCTTAGGTGGAGGGGGCAATAATCAGGTCCAATCAGACCCATGTGTGTGTGTTTGGCAGAGTGACTTAATGAGAGATGGGAGGATAAGAATGTGATTGACAAATGGGAAGAAGGAGATTTAAATTATTTTATATAGTATTTCAATCACTTTGATTAATTATTTATGATTATTTAGAGGCATTGATGGTCATCTTAATCGCTGATGGCTATTAATTATATTTGCCGTGAGAGGTTTTGGGAGGGTGCTGAGCTGATTCTGCAGTACTGCATGCGTGCCTGTCTGTCAGCCTGTCACATCTGTCTGTGTGTCTGTTTTTGTGCTAGTGTGTGTGTTTGTTACAATTAGTGTCTATCTTTTTGTGCTAGTGTGTGTGTGCGTTTGCTAGAATGTGTTTCTGTGCGCGGAGTTTGTGTGTGACATTTATGTAACGGGTGTTTGAGAGGGTATGTCAGTATAAGTGCTTGAATGAGTCATGATGAAGCCCCCGGATTAATCACTGCTTTTCTGTCTGGGCGGAGATGGGAAACAGGCTTTTATCTCTCAGATTGGGGGGGTGTGGGTGTGCACTGTGTATGGGGCTTGTGTGTTTGCATTCCAGTACTTTTGTGGTTTTATCGTCCCTCCCCACAAACTGTGTGTGTGTGTGTGTGTGTGTGTGTGTGTGCGCGTGTATGCCAGTACTTTTGTTTTTTTATCGTCCCTCCCCACAAACTGTGTGTGTGTGTGTGTGCATGTGTGTATTGTGTGTGTGTGTGTGTGTGTGTCCAGGCATGTGTGTTTTGTGTCTGTCTGTGTGTGTGTGTGGGGGGGGGGGGGTGAAAATCAACACACCAAATGCCTGTTGGTGTCCTGTTCTGTTCAACCCTGAGTTGAGCTTTGTTGCAGGTCCATGCTGATAAGACCATCGTTGTGTTTGTGAAGGGAGATTGAACCCTGGAGCGGGACCATATCCAAACCCATAAGTCCACACTGTTGGGCTAATAATTGACGCGTGTGTGTGATTTTAATGCTGTATGCATTGAAGTTGGTATTTAGGAAATTGCAGCTTGCTCTGCCTGACTGGGTCTTGAACTTGAGGTTTTGTGTGCAACACCATAGCAAGGAGTCTGTGCCAGTGTTATCAGCTGTCCTGATCAAAAGCGTGTGTGCGTGCGTGTTGGCACTCAGGGTGGAGTAGACGTTTGCTCTGTAAGATCAAATATTTCACTCTTGTATTCCAGGCAGTGCCTTATAATGCAGGTGAGGTGAAAGATCTTTTTTTATTTCACTACCCCCGTCTCATCTTTTGGTCTCTCTATCCTCCATTGTGCCTATTCTTTCCTTTTCTCCATCTCTCCACCATATCTCCATTCTTCTCTCTCTCTGTCTGTCTGTCTCTCTCTCTCTATCCTCCATTCTGCCTTTGCTCTATTCTTTCCTTTTCTCCATCTCTCCACCATATCTCCATTCTTCTCTCTCTCTGTCAGTCTGTCTCTCTCTCTCTATCCTCCATTGTGCCTTTGCTCTATTCTTTCCCTTTCTTCATCTCTCCATTCTCATTCCTCTCTCTCTCTCTGTGTATTAGGAGCCTGGCCCAGCCAAGGTGGCGGTGACCAGCAGCAGTAGTGTGGGTGGCGTTGGCAGCACCCCCTGCCTGCCGAGCAGCATAGCACAGGCGGAGCGCGTGCCTCCCAGCCGGGCGTCCCTGTGGCAGGAGGAGCGATGGAGTCGCCAGACAGCGCCCACCATCCCCACCAGCCGCAGTGCCAGCTGTCTGTCAGAAGGTACACACACACACACACACACACACACACACACACACACACACACACACACACACACACACACACACACACACACACACACACACACACACACACAGTCCCATAAATTACCTTTCTTACACATTCTGATGCTTGGTCTGAACTGTAGCTGATCGCTTTGACCATGTCTACATGCTCAAATACATTGCGTTGCCACCATGTGTTTGGCTGATAAGAAATATGAGTAGTTCAATTTGTGTGCCTAATACAATGGCTGGTGAGTGTATGTTGATGAAGTGTTCTCTTGTAAGTGGCTTTGAAATCTATCTATGAAGACATAACTGACTTACAGTATATGAGCTATATTTCCAAGATAACAGATTACAATGCTTGCAGATATTTCTGGGTCAGCTATGCCCACGCGTACGACCGGTAATCGTGGATAATAAAATATCAGTTTATCTGGATTGACCTTTACACAGAAAACGCCTACATGTAAGCGCTGTGTCGTTGCCTCTTCTCATGGTTGAATTGTGAAGTGGCTCAATTTAGATCAGTAGATGCTAATCTGAAATGTTAGTCTTGCTTGAAGAATTTGAATGGTCGTAAAGTAGGATTTTCGAGTTGATTAATGACCTTCACAAGTCACCCAATGCATGAATGAGTAGCTGACGTAGCAGTGCGGTGCCTTAGCCATTTGAGCCTCGGCCAAACCCCTCTCAAGCTGTTTTCAGGCCAGTCCCAAGGCCAGTTCCTGCACCAGTTGCACTGAGAACCAAAGTCCTTAATGATGAATGGCCCATATACATGTATATGTTTGTTCATTTTACCATGATTAACCCAGACAAACGTACTGACGTCTACTTTTGTGGACATGTTTTGCTTTAAATAAAATTTAAAAAAAAAAGGCGTTTACTTGGTTCTTGTCAGGAATAAACTTTTTACCCCTTTACCTTTGGTTCCTGAATGCACTGATTTTTGGTGTAAACACTTAAGTCGCATGTGCAACCCGCTACTGGATTGGTTCTCTGTTGGCCTGAAAATGCTTACAGAAGATTTTTTTTTCCAGACATTATTGCTGTTTCAGATTGAATGTTAAACTGTATACAGCTCCATGCCTTTTTATTAGAATACCATGAAAAAGTTGATTTATTTCCATAATTCCATCAATACTGTTAAACTGTCATGGATTGTAGATTCATGGCCCAGTTTTTTAACTATTCCAATCATTATTTTTTTTTCTTTTTATATACGTTGGCCTTCCAGCTAAAAAAAAAACATGAATTGGGGAATTCGCATTATTAGAATATTGTTATAAAATCTCATTTTTCTTCATCAAAATTCGGGTCACATTAAATCAGTTGAAATTTGGTACTTTCTACATAACATGCAATGGTCAATACTTGGTTAGGACATTCTCTGTCTTCATAATGGCCATGATGCGTTTAACATTGAAGTCAATGGCAAAAACAGTGCATGGGAGTTATGGAAGCCCAGAAATCCTTGATGCTTTGCTGTCAGCTGTTCTTGTTTGTTGACCTGGTGTCCCACACTTCACTCTTCAATATACCCTGTAGATTTTCATGCCACGTTTTGGCGCCAACTCACCAGTTTAATTCTAAAGGGCGGGTTATGCTTCCTACTTGTGCCACAGAGTGAGCTTGTCGCAGCCATGATGCAGTTAATTCTTGTTTATGCCCTGTTTTGAAGCACGGTCTGCGCGATGTCATTCCACGCTGAAACTGCCTTCAATACAAAGAGTAAACTAGACGTGTTGGTTGTTTTTTAGCATCACAGACTCGACGAGAATGAAAATGAAACATTAAATCTTTATATCACGTGCATGTTTGATCGCACTGGCAGCCACAGTAGTAGTTTGGAACAAAGAAGTGGCTCATTTGTCGAGGACGAAGCGGAATGTTTCCTCGACCTCGGAACCACTGTTCAACTGTCCAAATAACTTCAGCGTCGTAACTTGCAAGCGCATGTGTTGTCGTTGGTTCGTGTAAATAAATCAAACAACAAAGCACGGGCAACTTATTTAATGAAGAGCTCACAGTCCGTAGACCGACGAAGGTTAGAACAAGGAAGTAGCGCTTGTTCTCGACTCGAGGACAGAGCAGGCTGGTCGAGAGGACCAATCAGAGACCTATTTTCGCCCTTTCACGCCGTCGCTCCCTGCGTCGAGACACAATTTTGGGGAGGTGCCCCAGAGTACCTGCGTGATGGGGGGGGCTTCACTACGTTAACTGCGCGGCTCACTGCATCATGATGCAGTGACGCTGATCTCGAGGCATAAACCACCCTTAACTCAACAGAAATAAAACCCCATTCATTTTCAATGGGGTTTCATTTCTGGTTATTTAGAATTAAACTGGTGAGTTAGCGCCAAAACGTGGCATGGAAATCTACAGGGTATATTGAAGAGTGAAGTGTGGGACACCAGGTCAGCTATACAAAAACAGCTGACGGCAAAGCATCAAGGACATCTGGCCTTCCATTACTCCCATGCACTGTTTCTGCCATTGACTTCAATGTTAAACGCATCATGGCCGTTATTATTAATAATATTAAGACCGAGAGGAGTCCTAACCATGTAGTATTGCACATGTTTGTATAAAGTACCAAGTACCAAAGTTCAACTGATTTGATGTGCACTGATGTGAAACAAATTTTGATGAAGAAAATTGTGATTTTATTACAATATTCTAATGATGTGAATTCCCCAATTCATGGTTTTTTTGAGCTGGAAGACCAAAATGTGTAAAAATAAACAATTTAATGATTGGAATAGTTAAAAAACTGGGCCATGAATCTACAATCCATGACAGTTTAACATTATTGATGGAATTATGGAAATAAATCAACTTTTTCATGGTATTCTAATAAAAAGGCCTGGAGCTGTAGTTGATATATGCACTAGAGTCCTATGATGAAAAAAGCTGATGGTTTTTGATCTCATCGTGTCCCCTTCTTGTCCTCCTCATTTCCAGACGCCACCTCTCTGGGCTCCGGCGGTCGTAAGGTGCGAGTGGAGAGCGGATACTTCTCCCTGGAGAAACCCAAACCGGATGCCCAGTCCCCCGAGCCCCCAGAGCCCCCCACCACGATGCCCCCTCTGCAACCCCTCCCGCTCTCCTCCAGGTACCACACCTCCCCCGACCTCCGCATCCTCACCTCCCCCACCTCCCCTCCTCCTCTTTCCTCCGCCTCCCTGGCCTCCCCCTCTTCCCTCCTCTCCTCCTCCCAGAGCTCGCTGGACTCCGAGCCCAGCTGGGAGGGGGTCAGTGTGGGGGGAGGAGGAGTGGTGGGCGGTGGGAGCAGCAGCAGCGGCGGGAATGTTGGCGGCAGTAGCAGGATGGGCAGGAGCGGCCGGGATTATGCCAACCTGGCGGACATCCCCCGTGCCCGCAGGCTCAGCCTCCGCTCGGAGAAGAAGCGGCAGGAGCTGAGGGCCAGGACGCGCAGCCCCGGTAGGGAGGAGGTGGCCCGGCTCTTTGGACTCGAGCGCAGGTAAGGCCCATGGTATGGTGCCGTCACTCACACACTCTCACATGTTTCCTATTTAACACACACGTACCAACGGTTAGTGCATCCCAACACAGCACACGAAAACACACACGGTTAATGGAAAATGCACTTGAATGAAATAAAATGCGCACCTTTTAATGAAAAAAAAATCACACACGCATCCTTTTGTTATGCATCTCTATACTAACACACTTGCAAGCCATCCCATCTTCCGTTTTCACTGCCGCACTGACATTGATGGAAATGTGCAAACTGTATGCGTCACCATTGGATGCTCATGGAAAGAAGTCAATGTTTTTCTCACCAACACCATCTTGTGGCTGCATGCTGACCAATCAGTTCTGTAGCTCTGGACGCTGGTTTGTAGTAGCCGACTCCACACACTCTGCTGGGGCCACATTGGACAAACGAGTCCAATACTTCAGGTAGCATCACTGAAAAAAAGAATTGCACTGGGACCCATTCACTACATTGGGCTCTTAATCAAATCTGTGATCATAACATATAAGGAAATTCAATCAAAAGCCTGGCTCCAGATGTAAAATGAAATCTGCTACTGCTTTGATTGCAGCCATTTTCTATGCCAATGGAAACTTAACTTAATTCTGCTCTTAATTACATTGTAATAACAATTTTAACATTTATTACGAACTAGCCAATGAAAGTGTTTTTTTTTATGTCCATTCTCTGAGTATCACCCAGCAGTAGAGACACGTGAATCAGTGGCTTTACTGTAGATGAAGCCACGCTGTCTCTGTGGACACGGCAACTATTAATCAGGAGAATCAGTTTCACATCATTACACTAGTTTACCTGTCTGTCTCGTACTCATGACATTTAATTGCGTGCCATTTTGTGTGTCTTGCTCTGTTTGGTGGCAGTTGATTTTTTTTTATTTATATTTTTTATTTTTATTTTTTCAATCAGCTGTGACCAGAGTGTAACAAGTGATGGAAATCTTTCCCTTCCTTCCCTCCTTTCACTCTCTTGCTCTCCCTCCTGGCTTCTGCCCTCCCCTCTGCCTATTTTGTTTTGTCCTCCTGTTTCTCTTTTTCAGGCCCCTCCTCCTCCTCCTCTGAAACTCCGCCTACCTCCTGCTGCTGCCGTCCCGCCCACTGACCTCCTACCGCTTGCTCTCATACAAAACTGTCATATCTACAAAGCACAACCATATAATGTATAAAACTGTCATATCTACAAAGCACAACCATATAATGTATAAAACTGTCATATCTACAAAGCACATACGGTACACATGTATATACAAACTGCACGCATATGGACATACTGAATGTAAACTCTGATGCATGCATACAAACTACACACCTACACATACTGTACATCAACCCTCTTGTATACAAACTGCACATAATACACATGCATTTCTTCACTTTCATATACTAATTGTAGACATGCATATTAACACATACATATAGGTGTATGCACTGTCTTGTCTACTTGCTGGGGAACATGTTGACATTAAAAACACAGAAGCGCTCATATATGTACTATAGTATGTCCACATGGTGCCGGTGTCCCTGGCTCTTGCTCCTGCTGCCATTTGCCGCTGCTCCTGGGTGTCTGGTCTCCTTAAAACCTTCATCTCTGCTCATTCCCTTCGCAATCATTCTAAGTAATCCGCCACCACACGCAAATCAGACACACACACACACACACACACACACACACACAGTACCGAATCCACCACATGAAACACACAGCAATACCTGTACCCTAGACACATACGTGCACAGACCAACCCACACCACAACAACATACAGTAGACTATAGCGTATTGTGCAACCGCAGTACCTGTGCGCTCCTCTCTGCAAACACCAAGGTGTCTCAGGAGGAAGTGAATGCGAGCCGTCGGGCCACACCTGTCAACACGAGCTTACACTACATCACTCACTGAAGCTCAATGGAGATCACTCCACACACGTGTGTCTTTGTGTGTAGCAGGTTGGTGGTGTGCAAAATAAGGGATGGGTCTGTCTGTCTTTCTGTCTGGTGAAGGGTTGTGTTTGTGTTGTCGAAGGGTTTCCATGAGTAGCACAGGTGTCGCTGCTTTAAGGTGGTAGTTATGACTTCTGCATTGGGTGACCTAAGGTCATCTTGATTTTAAAAAATGGCGTTCAATTTGTGTTGGGATAGAACAACTCATGCCGCATTCAGGCCATCGGAGAACCATGCCGGTGCCCATTCCCGCATCTAATCTTGAACCAGCTGGCGTGTTCAGTTTTTCTCTGCGAACCTGGACTACAAGGTGGACATCAGCAGGTTCATCCGAATAACAAATGGTCGCGTATGAACAAAATTATGAAGTATGAAGAGCCCAGTATGAACCGGTACGGGAAAGGGCATCGGCACCGTTCACAGTAACAGTGATGCATTTCTCGACAGTGTTGCTGCTAACTACATTAGCAACTTAAGTTGCAGTGCAATTTCCCATAAGCAACCAACTATGTTGTTAACTGGTTAGCAACAAAGCTTTCGAAAAACCTGGTACTGATCAGTTGTTTAATGGATGAACATTCTAGTGTTTAGTGTTTGCGTGCGTGTGTACGTGCGTGTGTCCACTGCTCTCTTGTTTATTGGTATCCTTTCTCTTCAGGCGTTCGCAGGTGATTGAGCGCTTTGAGCCACAGGAGCTGCAGGCTGTGGAACACATGGAGACCACCAGCTCCGCCCTAGAGCCGGCCCACCCGTCTCCCACGGCCAATCAGAGGCAAGGACGCAGTGACCGGCGGATGCTGACCCAGAAACAGGTACAGCTCAACTCAGCCCTAAGTCATGTGGAGGAACTTTACTTTTTTGTGACATGGCATCACTTCATGAGGGCTTTTCTGTTATTACCATGATGCTTAAAAGTGCATTTATTTTGAAATGCCTACTTTGCTTACCATGGACAGTCATATGGTATGTCCTTGCCCACGTATTAGACTGTGAAAAGACTGAGAAGTTCTCAAAACTTGTATGTACAATATGTCATGGTATGTCAAACCTTCTTTGGTTTGTCTGCTTTGGCCTGCTTTGTAGCCAAGAGATGTCATTGTGTGTAAATGGCCTTTTTGTTGTCTGTGTACTGTAGGATATGTCGCTGGATGCGGCCAGAGATCGGCCCATGGGTCCGGATGTGTCCAGCCCCTCTGTGGCCAACCTGAGGCGAGCCAAGAGCCTCGACCGCAGGGTGACGGAATCCTCCATGACTGTAAGAGGCCCTGCCCCGCCACACTGACAACATTGCCTCTGTCGTGTTATTCTCTGTCATTTAGCATCTGTGCACCCCACACACTGTCCCGTTGCATGCAGGCCAAAGCCCCAAGGGGCCTATCCCCTCATAACCCCACGGCTCTATTGTGGGTCCATCTCAAAATCACTCCTCCATTTATTTCCTCAGGCCTTGAGGCTTGGTGTCATCAATGGACATCACGACACAGGTCGTTTTCATTTCACATCTTACATATTCAGGAGTTACTTTGTCATTTGCTGTCGGGATATTGAATGGGAGCAAAAGCTCCAAAAAAGCAACTCTTGGCTGCTTGACAGCGGGGAGCCCTCATTGTTTCTTGCACGGGAGGAGGAGGAGCGAGAACTGAGGCATGAGGAAAGGATGGAGGATTGGTATTGAGATGGACCCTGTGTGTCTGGCTTCAGGGCGGTGTGCTTGTATGTGAAATGGTGTGTAGGCAGGGTGCTATTCAGCAGCTGCAGCCTTTGCACCCACATAACCAGATTTCAACACCACACACACACACACACACACACACACACACACACATTCCCTCCCCCCAGTATAAATAGCAAAGGGGGTGGCCTCGTCTACCATGCTTAGCTGGAAGAGACCCACATCTCTCCTCTCATTCAGACACTGAACAGCAATGCTCAGGGTGGTGTGTGTGTGTATATATGTGTATATATGCGCGTGTGTGGCATCCGAGCTCCCTCATGAAGCTGAACAAGAACAAGGTACAGTGGGGTTGGTTGGTCCGCTTCTCACTGTTTCTTGCATGTTCTTACAGGCAGACACACATCTAGTCTTTCTCACACATTCCTACACACTCCGCACACTAACATTACAGCATGATTGATGGTCCATTATGTCTAGATGGATATGTTTTATTTGTTTTGTTTGATCAATGAATGCATTCATGATGTGGGGCTCACTTGAGTGTGCCTAGTGTTGTTTTGACGTGCGCTTATGGTCAACGCTGTCTGGCACATTTACAGTTTACACTGCTCTTCTTCTTGGTGGGGGAAAAGCCTAAAGGGGTAGTTCATCAAACCCAACTCCAACATTCCCCACACACAGTGAAGTCATTGTTTATATACTGTTGGGATAGTTCAAGGGTTCTCTAAGCCCCTGGTGAAATGTGTTTGCACAGTGCTTCTCTCAATGAAATATATTAGTTGTTTTTTTAATAATGTACTGCACCACTGAAGCTTGTTGTTGGATCACAGTTGGCTAATGCAAGCCACATAGTGTCATAGTTCTCTGTTTACAAGGCACGTTAACGATACATCAAAGCCTTACAGTACATTTGGTATACTGTGAGAAGTTTTTTGAGTAGCCCTCTTTTCGCTGAATGCTGTGAAGTCATCGATTATGATGGGTTAGCAGCTGTAGTCTGTGTTTGCCCATCGCTAACAGTACGTGCCTTAAAGGCTGTTTGGCTGGTAGCGCTTCACTGTGTGGTGTTAGCTCTTTAGCCTGTCTGTGTGAACCCACTTCTCTTGGTATGACACGTGGAGCACTCCTCTACAGATATCTTTGGAACTCCACCTTTGGCTAGTTTATGTCTCTGTGATGAATTCTTGTGAAAAGTAAAGAACAAAATAAGCAATGAACAAGTCTTGTGACATGCTCTCTCTGTCTGATTTCAGCCAGACCTGTTGAACTTTAAAAAAGGATGGATGACCAAGCTGTATGAGGATGGACTGGTGAGTTAGTTAAGCATCTCCTCATTACAGTTAAGACAAAATGCTTGAACCCTTTGCTCACTATATAAACTGTTGTTGTTGGGTTTTTTTTCAGTGGAAGAAACACTGGTTTGTTCTAACCGATCAGAGTCTGAGGTTCTACAGGGACTCTATTGCAGAAGAGGTGAGGGGGGTTGGATTTCTGTGTCTTTGTGTGTTTGTATTGTGCAGCTGTTTTTCTGTGTTATTGGAATAGCCCCCAGGTTTGTGTCTTATTTGTTGTGTTAGTGTACAAGTGTCATGTGTGCAATCATGTCTTGTGGCTTGTGGTTCTTGTTCCCAGGCAGCAGACCTGGACGGGGAGATTGACCTGTCCTCCTGCCATGATGTCACAGAGTACGCTGTGCAGAGGAACTACGGCTTCCAGATTCATGTGGGTTTCCATCCACTAGACACACAGCTCCTTCTAGCCTGGCTTGGCTCATACTTGATACAAGCTGGCCATCTCATGAAAGTTAAATGTCACACCTGAATTGGGAAGGAATTGCATTTGAAGCAAGCGAAGGGACAGCACTCTACAGATTTTTCTTGGAAAAAGTGCTGTTCATACCCTTCATTCCTCTATGTTCTATGCGGGATTCAGCACTCAGTTAAAAACTGTGAGACTCTTTAGGCAATAGTGCGAGCCCATCTCTTCACGCCACTCTTCACGTCTCTTCACTCTCCACTTTCCGAGGATTTAAATTTGAGCATTTCTGTTGGGGCAAATTTAAGGCGATAGTAGTTCTGTCCCTCTGCTGCTGGTAGAGGAAAGAGTGGTCTGAGTGAGTGTAGCATTAACCGCTAGCATACAGAGGTATATTTCATAGATGCAAGTTAAGCCCGTCTGTCATCTGAGAGCTGAATTTACTAAGACAACATGGCCAGACCAACACTCGCTCTGAAGCTTTGAAGTCGTGATAGCCAGGCTAAGTTCTTCCCCATCCCATTCAGAAATCCTCCCAATGTCACATGTCCACACCTTCCACCATGTCATCCCTCACGCTGTTTACACAATGCAGACGCTGCCCAGATACACAAACTCCCTGCATAGACTGGACTAATACTGCTACTTGTTTTTCCTGGAATATCCACCTCCCTCACCCACACTTGCACGCACACAAGTCTCTCTCGCTCACACACACACACACACACACACACACACACACACACACACACACACACACACACACACACACACACACACACACACACACACACACACACACACACACACACACACACACACTTCATTGCACATATACAGACCACATGCTGCTAATACCAAAACATTCTGTCTAACATGACACACAGATATCAGGTTTTGCCTTTTACCACTCAACACTCTGAAGCCCTTTCAGACACTACTTACTAGAACACGCGCGCGCGTACACTCATGCTCACACTCAAAATCTTTCGTCTGAGCTCATGTGTCACCTGACCTGTCATCTCCTCAGTGTCCGTGACATCACCACATCTAAATCTGCTCTGCCAAAGACAAAGCCGCACGCACGCACGCACGCACGCACGCACACACGCACACACGCACACACGCACACACACACACACACAGCCGTCACTCTTCAGTGCTGCCCTCAATGACGTGTTTACATGTCCTCTGAGGTCCCGAAGACAGGCACACAGCCCCAGATACAGCACAGCGTGGTGCAGAGGGGCCAAGCCAGCGTTTTAATCTCTCACAGTCATCGAGCAGCAACGCCGGGGCCAGACAATCCCATTATATAGCACTGCGGCAGAGTCAGACAGGAGGCCACTGAGGCCAGATGACGGTGCACTCTTTGGCCAGCTCAGAAAATGGCCCGCTGAGAGGCAAAAGTTAGGCGCGGGATATAATAGCTGCAGGCATGCAGTGTGCACACTGTGCGGGCGCGTTCCGTGCATGAACACATTGCCATGCGTATTTCATATCAATTTTGCACGCAGGAGAACACCTGACACAAGGTATGCAGACGTATGCGTACGGTGCAATATTGAGAAAACCGCAACTGGCGATCTTCCGAACTTCCCTGTTGAGGTCAAGGTAGAGTCAAACAGTGGTGGAAAACATTAATGAGAGCCCCGTTGGCTATCTGCAAGATGCTGGAGGTGTCGTCTAGGGGGCAAAGTGCTCCGGTTGTCCTTTGGCAATTATGTGCTCTTGGTCGCAAGGGGTTGCATGTGGTATTTAACACATTTTAGCCTAAGGCACCTGCAAAAACGTTATGTTCAGACCTCATTATGAACAAAAAAAAATCAACACCTCGTAGGATTGAAGTATGAGGTAAACTTGCCTAGAAATTAATACGGTGTGTGAAGTAATGTCCCCATACGCATGAATGGTGTGACGTTTGTGTTGCGCCCTTTTTTGGGGGAAACATTGAGGGGAAAGCCAATGCAAGTCAATTGGTGGTGTTGGGGAAGAATACACGAAAGACAAGGACCTGTAGACCAGCGTTGTTCACGTTCAACATGCCAAAAAATGTGTTCAAATAATTTAGCCAAAGAGCCGTCGCTGAACCATGGACTGTGTTCATTTAGGCTAGCCAGTGTAGCATGAAATTTAAAGGGACACTGTGCGGGATTTTTTGTTGTTTTTTCCAGAATCCTTGCTACCCTTTCACTACACCGCATTCCACATTATTACGCAAATTACATTTTTCACTGTTTCCCCAAATAATAAATAGAAATGACAGTCATCATAATTTTCAAGTCATCAGCCATTAGAGTACAATTAAAACGTTTTTGAAAGAACCTTCCAATGATAATGGTATTTTTTAAAATAATAAAAAAAACGTAAAATGGCGAAAAAGGTTTCGTTCCAAATTATTACGCAACAGTTTTGTAGTGTGTAATCTAAATTTCTTTCTTTTTTCCCATTTACATCAAAACAGTTGGCATTTGGTACCCTCTCAATTACATTTCAATGTTCAAAACTTGGTTATAAGTTGTAACTGGAATGCTGCATTTAACATTGAAGTCAATGACAAGGCATTACATGGGAGTTATGGAAGCCCATATATCCTATATATGCTTTGCTCTTAGCTGTTTCTGTTTGTTTGGTCTGGTGACCCACACTTCACTCTTCAATATACCCGTAGATTTCCATGCCAAGTTTAGGTGCTTTGGTGGTATCGACATTCTAACTCGCATAACATCTAACCTAACTCGCATAACATCCCATTCATTTTCAAATGGGGTTTTATGTCTGGTGAGTTAGAATGTCGATAACACCAAAGGACCTAAACGTGGCATGGAAATCTACAGGTATATTGAAGAGTGAAGTGTGGGTCACCAGACCAAACAAACAAAACAGCTGAGAGCAAAGCATCAAGGATATCTGGACTTCCATAACTCCCATGCAATGCCCTGCCATTGACTTCAATGTTAAATGCAGCATTCCAGTTACTGCCTATAACCAAGTTTTGAACATTGAAATGTAATTTAGAAGGTACCAAATGCCAACCATATTGATGTAAATGGGAAAAAAGAAAGAAATTTGGATTACAACACTACAAAACTGTTTTGCGTAATAATTTGGAACAAAACCTTTGTCGCCATTTTAACCCCTAGGCGCAGCACTATGGCTCTCTGTAATGTCATAGCAATGTTGTTATGATGCAGTTAAGCATTTTCAGCAAGTGAATAGGGTCGCCGGCGACCCCTGCTGCAGTAAGAGGCTACGTTTTCATTATTTTAAAAAATACCGCTATCATTGGAAGGTTCATTCAAAAACGTTTTAATTGTACTCTAATGGCTGATCAAAGATTCTCTATTCTAAAAAGATAGCCAGCTGGTGACGTCAACAATAGGATGGAATGTTTTGCATTTAAACCGTCTCTGGGCTGATGACTTGAAAATTATGACGACTGTCATTTCTACTGGTTATTTGGGGAAACAGCGAGAAATGACATTTGCGTAGTAATGTTACCTTTTTCATGAATATTTACCACCACCATCAAATTCAAAGTGTTCATTATGACTGGAAAAATTGCACTTTTCATACATGAAAAGGGGGATCTTCTCCATGGTCCGCCATTTTGAATTTCCAGAAATAGCCAGTTTTAGCTGTAAAACGGACTGTACTTTGGCCATTATAGAAAATATTAGTTTATTACTTAGTTAACTTTCATGAAAATATCAAATTTGGCAATAGGCAACCCAGTTTCAATGAGCAGCATAGTTGCAGTACCTTTTTTGTCCATATCCTGCAGTGTCCCTTTAATGAGACGTTCGGTTTGTTTCCCCCAAAAAGGGGCGTAACGCACATTCAAGAGCAAAGTACCCGGATGGCCGTTCATGCGTATACTGAGAGGTGTTGTGTGTGTGTGTGCCCCCCCCCCTGCAGAGTAGAGAGGGTGTGGTTACGCTCTCCGCCATGACCTCTGGGATACGGCGAAACTGGATCCAGGCCATCATGAAGAACGCACGGCCCACTGTAGGCCCTGACGTCACTCGGTGAGACCACAGCAGCAACACACACACACACACACACACACACACACACACACACACACACACACACACACACACACACACACACACACACACACACAATGTACTGTATGTTTACAAGGCCTTCGACTTGTATTATTATAATCCATTATAATCTCATGGCAGAATGCTAAACTGTGACCAGACCATATCTCGTGCTAATCCTAGCTGGTCAATAAAGAAACGATTTTGCACTCTGTTTTTCTTTTCATTGACACTAAAATGACCAAGAAGACATTGTTCACAGTTGTGAGAACCATCATTTCGTCCTTGTACACCCTTTTTTCTTAGTTAACTTATTTTAGTGAGAACATTTGGACCTCACATGTATAGCAACACACACACACACACAGACACACACACACACACACACACACACAGACACACACACACACACACACACACACAGTAGCTGTCCCTATGAGCCGTGTTCTTTTTTAATCTCTCACTGTCATTATCTCGTCCTTCCTTCCTCTCCTCTCCTCCTTTTTCCTCCTCTATGCACTCTTTCCTCTGCTAGGAAAAACATCTGTCTGAAGCTCTCTGTGCTCAAGCCCAGGTTGGAACTAACACTCCTTTCACACTCTGCCTGTGTGGTTGTGTTTGAGTATGTGTGTGCACGCTGAATATGGCTTAGGCTGAAGTGTTTGTGTCTTCTGTGTGCTCATCTGTCATGCTACCCAATAGAGCACAATAGCATTTATGTTTGAGTGAGGCTTTTCACTGCCTAGTTTCGCACACCTGGAGAATTCTAACTATCTGGAGATGAAATATCTGTCTGTCAGTCATGCTACTCAATAGAGCACAATATGATTTTCATTTGAGAGTAAGGCATTTCACTACCAGATATAATGACCTAATTTTATACACTTTGTTAGTTTTCTGGAGATCACACTTGGCCTTGCATGCATGTATGTGTGTCTAGGTGTGCGTGTTTGTGTTTGAGCTATGAGGATAAGAACGGGTGCATCCATGCGTGCAAGGATCGTAGGGGTGTGTTTGTGATGGTTTAGTGACCATTGTGTCTGCATTGTGTAGCGAGTCTGTAATGGTTTACCTTCTGCCTGCGTGCGTGTCATGCGTGTGTCTATGTGACTGTTTGTCTTGACGTGTGTGACGGGCGGCCTCCACTGCCAGCTGTCAGTTCTGTGAAGGCCGGGGGCCGACACGAGTGCATCAATCACTGCCACCCACTCACCACCTCCACCTCCACCTCCACCTCCAGCATGCCAGGAGCGGGGATATGGCTGGGCAGAGGGTTGTGGGCAGGGCCGGATTAACGCACAGGCTAGAGATGGCTGCAACCTAGGGGGCCCTACCAGACAGGGGGCCCTTGATTGGTCATAAGGGGAGAAAACTTTTGCTGAATTGCAGTACTGAAAAATGAATCTCTTGTCAATACTCCTCTCTATAATTGTCAGACTTAAGCAATGTCACAATTCGATCTATAAATAATGTAATTTTTGTCATGATCTTTTTCTGCTACCTGTAGCCTAGGGGCCCCAGGCCAGCCTAATCCTGCCCTGGTTGTGGGCCCTGGTATACCAGTGCAGAGACGGTGTATTATGGTCAGGGAAAGACGGAGAGGGGTTTGGCAACTTGAGAGTTGTGTGGGTTAGGATTGGGAAATGTCTGTGGTAGCTGAACTTGGTGTCAGGTAATTCGCCAACTGTGAAATCCTTGCAATTTCAGAGGGTTACCTCATGGTGTGTATTCTTGTACTGTCTGTGGCAAGAGCGGAGGTGTGCGCGTGCCCGCGTGCCCGCGTGCGTGCACAGGCTGCTTGTCTAATCTGCTGTCTGTCTTCAAGCTGTCTCTCTAGCCATGGAATGTGGGATATTTTTGGTCTTTCTCTGCCTCTCCTCTGCTCTCCTTCCTCTCTTCTTCCTGAGTCTGTCCTCCGCCGTCTTGTGAAGAGATGGTACAGTAACAGGAGATGGAAAAGCTGAGGCTGTATTGCTACACATGTTAAGGCGCACGCACGCACACACACACATGGCTTTACATGCCACAGAGTGTTGAGATGGCTTTGCACACATTCCCCTGATGAGCACATTCTCCTCTAACATACTTGCAACATACAGTACAGACATGTTTATACTGCTCACACACACAGACACAATTTGGCACACATTGACACATGCATTCATCATACACAGAGCCCTCCTCCAGCCAGAGTTTGACAGACACACACACACACACACACACACACACACACACACACACACACACACACACACACACACACACACACACACACACACACACACACACACAGGCTGACATTGACATAGGATTCAGTAGATTGTGCTCACGTCTCAGCTATGTGGCACAGGTGTGTGGCCTTTACTAAGCATGATGGCAGGCAGAGTAATGGAACAAGTCACACTCCTGTGTCCCTTAGTCTGCATGTCCCCCCCGTTCCATCTAGTCTGCCACCGGTGATGGAGAGCCCTATAGTATGCCATACTCATCCCATGATGTATGTGTCACCCCCCCCACCCCCCTCTGTGTCACCCCCACGCTTCCCTTGCCGTTAGGCCTGAGGAATCACAGGCCATCTTCGGTTGCACCATCTTAAAGGGGCTTTAATTACAGTATACTTGCACATTAGGTACAGTGGAATAACTGGTGTAATAACATGTAATAACATGTACTGTAGTTGCACTACAGTTATACTTACATCTACTTACATATACTTAATGTATAAGGGGGGCAGTCATGGCCTAGTGGTTAGAGAATTGGTCTTTCAATCTAGGGATTGCAGGTTCGAATCCCCCCTGACCTCTCCCTACATTTCCATCCATGGCTGAAGTGCCCTTGAGCAAGGCACCTAACCCCACATTGCTCCAGGGACTGTAACAAATACCCTGAAAAATAATAACAGCTGACGCTTTCATTTATTCAAAGCGACTTACAAAGTGCAATGTAATGTAATGTAATGTAATGTGTCCACATTCCATCATGAGAATAATGACCATAATGAACTATGAAGTGGTGTTAAAATACTTTGCCTCCCAGGAAGAATACATCACTTTGGCAAAGTGCTAAGGCCCAAGGCACCCTTGGTATGTAGATACACAAAATTACACATCGTTAGTACAATGTAATAACATGTACTACAGGTACTTGCATATTACAATGTACTTACACCTTACAGTAGGTACAGTGGAATAACTGGTGTAATTAAGCCCCTGTTAAAATAGTGTTACCAACACCCTCCATTTGCTCTGTGTCACCCCAGGTCTTTTTCGTTGTTACTAGAGTTTGTCTTTGTGATTTCTTTAATATCCCTGGATAGCTATTGCATATACAGCCATAGTGTTTCATGTAGGCCTTGCTGAGCCTACACCGTCATAGAACTAATAGAATAGAATGGCCCTGCAGGCCTCTTGTATTATTTCTATGCTACATTTTAAGATGTCGTGTTGTAGCTACTCAAACACTGTAAGGAAATGGTTTACAAAATCAATTTTAATGTGAAATGGTGGCCTTGTGGGGGGCACCCTCATTGTGTTTGTTGTGGCCTTATATTGTTCTGCATCTTCATCGTTTTGTTTTCCTGCAGTAGTTCTCTGCCGGACGACAAGGTGAAGGTTCGGGTGGCCCCTGACGTGACCTCGCAGCCGACCCCCACCCCTGTTGTCATCGCCTCCCACAGCACAGAGGTCAGATGCCATCAGCAGCAGCGGCAGCCTTGTGACCTCACCAGTACCCCCACCGCCTCGGGCGAACAACCGCAGCAGCGCAAGAGCCGCGTTCGCGACCGGCGGCGGGACGGGCGCTCCAAGACCTTCGACTGGTCCGAGTTCCAGCAGCAGCAGACGCCGCAAGAGAGGGAGGCGACGGGCAGAGTGTCGGAAGGCGGCGGTGAGGGGCGACCGCCGACGGTAGTCAGCTCCTCCTCCTCGACGTCCTCGTCCTCTTCCTCGTCCTCCTCTTCATCGTCCACGCCGGCCTCTTCGCCCACCTCCTCCCCCCAGACCTCCTCTTCGCTCTGCGCTCCTCCGGCCGACCAGAAGTCCAGCTTTGAGCCTCACGTTGCGCAGAGTCGGGTCAGCACGCAGACCCACACAACGCCATCCCCAGCCACAGCCCCAGCAGCAGTGTCGTCACCGCTCAGGGCGCAGGACGGGGAGCAAGAATCTGGACAGATGGAGGTGGACCACCACCACCACCATGCCAGGGGCCCCAGCCGAGACTCGCCCAAGTCCCCCAGCGTCCATGTGGAGATCGAGCAGCGCTGGCACCAGGTGGAGACCACGCCCCTGCGGGAGGAGAAACAGGTACCCATTTCCAACTCCTCTCCCGTCCCGGCCACGTCGCTGCCAGCCTCAACGCCACCCAGTGGAGAGAGGCTGCAACCGCAGGAGAGGGTCGTCTTGCTCGACAGAGAGGTCAGTTCCTAGAATTACACTTTAGAGTGTAAAGTGTGGTACTGTATAGTAAATAGCAGCCGCAATGTAGTTCTTGTGCATGTTCACATAACATGGGAATCCTTTTTATTGGCTGACTTTTTTAGTGAGCATGGCATGTGTTCAGGATCAGGCGATTCAGGAAGTTGTAATATTTGTACCAGGGTTTTTTGCCTTCTGATCAACTGTGACCTTTCCTGCAGATGGTTCAAAGTCCTCTCTGTATTCAGGTCTAGCATTGTGTACAGTTGTTTTCATCTTAGATCAGTGTTTCCCAACCAGGGGTACGTGTACCACTAGGGGTACGCGAGCACACTGCAGGGGGTACTTGGAAAAATGTAATTTTAACAAACATATGGAGCTTAGTTACATTGGGATGGAGAAAGCGATATAGAACTTGACTTAGGGGGTACTCATGGCACAATGAAAAGGCTTGGGGGTACACAAGACAAAAAAGGTTGGGAAACATTGTCTTAGATGGTTGAACATCACGTGTGTAAAGATGACATATGGAAGCAACATGAGGGGTGCAGAGTAACTGTAAAGATGTGTGTGTATCATACCACAGTGTGCCAGCTGCGAGGTCACGGGGCAGCCGTGGCCTGATGATTAAGGAGATGGACTTGAGATCAGAGGGTTGTAGGTTTGAATCCCACCCTTCCACACCATCTCACTCAATGATTCAGGTGCCCTTGAGCAAGGCACCTAGCCTCACTACTCTAGGGACTGTAACCAATACCCTGTACTTAATCAAAATAACAAAGTGCTTTGGGTTGAAAAGTCAGCTTAGTGTAATGTAATGTAATGTGTACCACAGGCATTTGGTGTGTAATGCAGTGCTGTACTGTTTGTGCTTGTGTGTTTCAGCTGGGGCAGACCCAGAAGGAGCTGGCCAAGCTCCAGGAGCAGAACATCCTCCTGCGAGAGCAGCTCCAGGACGCCCGGGGCAGGGAGCAGAGCGCACGAGAGGGCTACGTGCTTCAGGTCCGTATGCCCTGCTGGTGTAATATCTTGATCACCTGAGACATGTTGTCTATTAATAATATGATCAATACCAACAGTTAAGCAGAGTCCAAGACTATTTTTTTAAACGGTTTTGAAACTATTTTGTCTAAAGTGGGTCTATTGGGTCTTAAAAACTATTTATTGTCTATTTTTGTCCAAAGTATAATACTTGTTTCCATTTTACCTGAGGGAAATGTGTACAATGCTTTGTTCTTTTTTTTCTACTAGCATTTAAAAGGGATTTCTGCATGGGCGTTGTGTTTCTAGCATGTCTTTGCTCACTAACTGGTTGACGGAGCCTCATACTCTCTGGGCAATGATTTGGTCTGAACTAAAATACTAGTTTACTAAAAGGTACAAAGTGCTTCATACAGCAGGCAAGCTTTGGGCTGTGCTTTTTCCTTCTTGTCTTCCTTTGTCACTTCTTTCCTTCATGTCTGGTTTCAAGTCTTTGCATGCTCTTTGTACTTGTGTTATCTTCTGAGATCATTTGATTTTTGCATCAGTTTCTTGTATCCTTTGTTTGAGCTTTGTTTTTTTAAAACCCACTTTCTTCCTTGCTTGGCACTTGCGTGCCTTACATCCAGGGTGTGATTTGTCAAAATATCAGAAGGGGAAATACTTTTCAGATGTTAAGCAATATCAATGGAGTGGTTTTAAACTGAGAATAAAATCATGTAGAAGAATAGATATTAAAGGTGCACTGTGCAGGATGTGGCCAAAGTTGGTAATGCAACTATGCTGCTCATTGAAACTGTACTACCTCTTGCCAAATATGATCTTTTCATGAATATTTACAAAGTAATAAACTAATATTTACTAGTACTAGCCAAAGTACAGTCATTTTTGCAGCTAAAAATGTCTATTTCTGGTAATTCTGGTTTCTGGACCATGGGGAAGATCCCCTTTTTCATGTATGAAAAGTGCAATTTTCCCAGTCATAATGAATACTTATAATTTGACAATGGTGGTAAGTATTTCTGAAAAAGGTAACATTAGTGAATGGGTAACATGAATTCTGGAAATAAACAACTGAAAATCTTACACAGTGCACCTTTAAAACCATTCCCTCTTACAAATCACACCCTGCACACATCTATCATGTTCTCGTGTTTTTAAGTGTCATCAAACATCACTTCCTGTTGTAGTCACTCAGTTGATTTGTCTTAAATCATTTCATTCTCTCTTTTCCCCCCACAGTATTGTTTATCATTTGTTTGTCAATTTCCGTCACTTGATATTCTTTCCAATGTCACTCTGAAAAAGCACAGTGAAAAGCTTTGAGCCATGCACCAGTAAGTATTGCAATCCCAAGGGTTAAACCCCACCCACCCCAGAGATGTGGTGCTCTGTGACAGGAGTCACTGTGTTTCTAACTTGAGTTTCTTTTGCCAATCTTTTAAAGAATGCCACACCTCCACTGCTCACCGGCTCCTCGCCCACTCCCCCCGGAACTCAACGGAAGTCATGGCAACAGCGGCACAAAACCAATCAGAGCCTCCAAAGCGAACTGGAATCGCAGCGACGGAAGCAGGAACTGGCAAGCCAGCAGGTGCAGTGCCTGAGGCGGAGCTACAGCGAGGCCCAGGACGTGCTCGGGCAGCACGAGGCGGAGATCGAAGCCCTGCAGGCCAAGCTGACAGCGGCCATGACTGAGATCGTGGCCAGCGAGCAGGCGGTGGCCCGCATGCGTAGCGAGCTGAAGCTGGAGCAGACCCGCTACCGAGAGCGAGAGGAGGAGTGCGGCCGCAGCGAGGAGGCGCTGAGGGTGCAGCTGCGCGAGAGCGAGGGTCGGCTCCAGGAGGTAGAGGCACACCTGCTGGAGAGGAACCAGGCACTCCGGCAGCTGGAGCAGCAGCAGGCCCTGCAGAGGGACCACCAGCGGGAGGTGGTGCGCCTGCAGGAGCGCCTCACGGAGGTCACCGGCCGCCTCATCGCCACCGAGGAGGAACAGGCTTTGCGGGAGCAGAGGGAGAGGAAGGAGAGGCGCTCACTGGAGGAGAATCAGGAGAGGGAGCGGCAGCTACTTGTGCGGAAGCTGGCGGAGAGCGAAGAGAGGAAGACCGAGGTGGAGGAGAGACTGCAGGAGGCCCAGCAGCAGGTGGAGGACCTGGTGAGGGGAGGACGGGGTTACATGGGGGAGGCTGCGGAGGAGATGCAGTGCCTTCAAGAGCAGCTGTCTGTGCAGAGGGACGTTGCTGAATCGCTGCGGGAGAGTGTGCGGATGCTGGAGGAGGAGCGAGATCGGCTCACCTGTCGTTGCCAGGAGCTGCTGAACCAAATATCTGAGGCTGACCGAGAGGTGGGCAAACTCAAAGCCCGCCTCAAGACCGAAGAGACGGACTACTGCACCCTGGAGAGCTCTTACGAGAAAGTGTCTCAGGAGTTTCGGCACATTAGCTGCATCCTGAGAGAGAAGGAGGAGGAGGTGCGGCAGACCAAGGAGATCTACCAGCGGCTGGTGGAACGGAAGGAGCGCGACCTGAATGAGGCCCTCATCAAGATGGCTGCTCTCGGAAGCAGCCTGGAGGAAACTGAGCTCCGACTTCAGGAGAAGGAGCGGCAGCTTTTCCAGAAGAGGCAAGGAAGTGGGGTTGGGGAGGCGGAGCCCTGTCAGGCTGAAAAGGAGCTGCAGGCAAAGTTGGTGGTGGCGGAGGATCGCATCGCTGAGCTGGAGAGGCACCTGGATGCCCTGAGACTTGGGTTCGCTGACCTGAGGAGAGAGCAGCGCCGCCGGCACTCCCAGGAGGACCTCCTTGACATTACAGACCGGGAGGAGCAGGATGAGTCATTCTTGGCGTCGCCGTGTCTGACCCTGACCAGGTGCAGCTCGGAGACTGATGCTTCTATGGTCAAGCGTCAGAGGATTCGTTTCTCCAGCATCCAGTGTCAGCGGTATCTCCCTCCCGATGGACGGTCAGACCACTCGCCACAACCCAACACCTCCTCTGACTTGACTCAGCTGGACTCCTCGGACACAATCGCCCATTCAGAGACTGAGCACTCGGAAATGAGCTTTGCTTCCACAGACAGGACCTTTCAGTGCGGCAGTAGCGATCCAGAGAAGTTCATTTCCATTATTCAAGGTCTGGAAGCCAAGCTTCTGGCTACTGAAGAGAAGCTCCGAGAACTCACGCAGAAGCTGAACGAGCAGCAGGATCACTCGGAGCAGAAGGAGCAGCCGGATGGACCCACCCTGTCCCCCTGGGCCTCTCCTGACCGACTCTCTGGCAGTTCCCAGCATGAAGACCCAGACGGAAAGTCAGCCTCCAGTCCAGAGTCTGACTGCCGGGTCTCCTCAGTAGTGGCCAACACAGGTTACGAGAGAGCTCTGGCATGCGTGGAGTCCTGCAGGGAGCGAGTCAAGATGGTTCTCGGTACCCAGCAGCAACAGGGGTCTGTAGAAATGCAGCTGAACAATCTGTCGGAGATTGAGGAGGAGCTGGTCAAGGCCACAACCTTCATGAAAAAGGCCGCAATGGCTTGGGAGGAAGCTCGTCCTGTTTCAAAGGTTAGCAGCATGTGTGATCTATCTGATGAGGCTGTAGTCCGGAGCTTTTCCTTATCATTAGCTTTAGAGGCTGAGGTTTTGGAGAAGATGGCTTTCTCTCTGCAAAACTTAAACTCGGACCTTCTGCATAGCCTTAATGAGATAAGTGCAGAACTGTACAAAATCAAACAAAGTGATCAGAGTTTAACAATGACATTGTATGCCAACATGCTGACCCAAAAGCTCATGTCTGAGCTGGTCTTTTGGGCAGAAGTTGAAAAACTGGAGTCTCAGTCCTCTGAAGCTTCTCAGAGTCCGTCCCCAGGTATAGAGTCCCTGGAGAGCTGCAGTTTAGAGCAACGTCTCATTAACAGTGCCTGTGTCAAGTTTGAGTTAGCCTACTCACTGGAGAGCCTTAGAAGCTCCAACCATAGTCGGCTGGAGGACCTTCAGGAAGTTGCTGCCCATGCTGGCCAGGAGCTTCAGCAGAGAGCAAAGGCTGTGCGGGAGCTGGTCAGGTCCTCAGGTCTACAGTCTGCTATGCAGAGCCAAGAACTGGGCATCAGCGAGGATCCCACCCTCTCTGACATAACATCTCCGGAACTGGCTTCTTACTTGGAGCAAATTCAGATGGAGGAAGCTCAGGATGCTGCCGAAGAGATTGTGGACAGGCACATGGCCATGGAGATGACCTTATCTGGCGAGGATTCACTTGAGTCACCTCAGGAAGGTAGGGAAAGGCTTGCTGCCGAGCTGCAAAAGCAAGCGGCAATCATCCGCCATCTCTGCCAAGATATGGATGCACTTTGTAAGTCAGAGTCGGGCGGAAGGCTCCATGATCTTGCCGAGACTGTCCGTGCCTGCTGGGGTTGTGGAAGGAACAGCGAGGTATCAGTGGGAGCAGTGTGTATGCGCGAGGCCCTGCTCCAGGCTCAGGTTGCCTACACAGCCTGCAAGCTGCGAGGCGAACATCAGAAGGAACTGGAGCTCTGCTGCCAGGCCGGTCGCAACATGGAAGAACTTGTGAGGGAGCATGCCCTCAACATGACTGCCATCCACGAACAGTACCACACCTCCTTGCAGGAGGAGCGCAGAACCTACACCCAGACCATGGGCTCCTTGCAAGAGGAGAACCAGGCCTTGCGAGGGGAGGTGGCTCAGCGGCTGCAGGAGCTGCAGACCCAGCAGGAGCAGCTGGCTCATCTGGAGCAGGAGTTCCACCACGAGACTGAGGCGCTCCGCAGGCAGCAGCAGGAGGAGCTGCTTCAGGAGGAGGCCGGGCGGGCCCAGAGGGAGATGGTCCTGCTGGAGCGCACAGAGGAGAGCCAGAGGAAGCTGGAGTGCCTGTTGCAGGAGGTGGAGGGCTTGGAGGAGAGGCACGAGGAGCACGTGCGGAAACTGCAGCAGGAGTTCCAGAGCAAAATCCAGCAGCTGGAGCAGCACCATGAACAAGAGATCCTGAGGCTTCAGGCACACTATAGGCAGCAGAGTTACAAGGAGGAGGAAGAGAGCCAGGAGGCCGCCGCACCTGAGGAGGCTTGTCCTATGGAAGAGGGGGAGGAGCCAGAGGAGAATCTTAGCAGGGACTCCATGACCGTCCTGAGGGGACGGGTCCTGGAACTGGAGTCGAAGATGAACAGCATGAGGGATGAGCTGGAGGGCAAACAACTGGAAGGCGACGTCGCAGGGCTGAAGGAGAAATACCAGCGTGACTTTGACAGCCTGAAGGTTCCTCTTGCTTTATTTTCCTCTCTTTTTCATTTCACTATACCCCTCAGCAGAGAGCACCCTTCACCTTAGTGTTCATGGACAGTAGTTGACATAACTTGACATAATGGTAACTTTTTGGAAACTTTGTTTGCCTTCTATAGTAGAATTGGATTTTTGATAGCCCAAACCCCTCCTTTCTTGGTGTTCAATAACCCAGTGTGACAATTACTCTGTTACTCTTTTTTACAGAAGAAGTTCATTTATACCGTATATATATTATGTATGCTGGCTGATATACAGTATAACCTACTTTCTGTGAATTATGCCAAGATATAGGTATGAGTAGTCATAATGTTTGACTGGGAAATATTGGACACTGATTACGTGATACTTGCCATGATCTACTCCAAGTCTGGCATAGATCCAAACAAATTTTCCAAAAACAAAGATCTGACATGTTCCAAAAGGCAGAGAGGTGCAGTCTGTGATTTGTTAACATAAAGACGAAACTACAATTATATTGAAGCAGTTAACATACAATTGATGCAAGAACTTAGTATCAGAAGCCAATCAATAATACCACATTTACTCAGCTGTTGCTCTTTGCCTTTCAAACACTCATTTAGAGTTTTTCTACGTTTTGCATACACAAGTGATGTTTTGTAAAAATTAGAAGACTTTTTCTTCTTATTTCGTTACAAATAAGCTATATTTATGATCAAGGTTTAGGTTGGTCAAGAGTAGCATACTAGGATGCAGGCAAGTGCAGCTGTTTTGAGACTAGGAGTAGAATTTCACTCAGGTTGTAATCGGTTGGCCATAAACCGTATAGAGAGTGGAACGTTTCTTAAAAAGGAACAAATGGCATGATTTCTTTACAACTGTCCAAAAGTTTACATTTTACTACTTTCTTTGGGGTTACTAGGCCAATGAGAACCCATGGCTTGTGTATGCTTAATATAGAATCCCTGTTCCCATATGCTGTAAGAAAACGCACCATCCATCTTTATATTTTGAAGCTGGATCAGTGTGTTGCTTTCAGTTCAATGTGGTGTCATCACTTTGTCCCCCATGTTCTACTTCACTCAAATGGGACACTTCTGGGGCACACTTTATTTTACCGTCACTCTTAACATCAGCACCGTGGCAGAAGACGTACTTACACAGCACCATGTAGTTAGGGTTGGCGTGGATTATGTACACTGCACAGTGTAGTGTGTAAGTGCATATTGTTACATGTTGACTAGTGCTGGGTGATATGGGATAAAAACATATCACAATATGGTGGATTCATTTATATCACGATAGTGATAGATATCAATCATATTCCACAATTACGCATGTTTTCAGTAATTCTCTTTATTTTCTCTTACAGTAGTTGTGTCAAATCACAAAACCAAGTTTCTTTAAATTCATATTACTGTAAAAAGAATACATTTGTTTTAGAGTGTGCATTGTGACTACACAAAATGATATTAAATTAGCTGTAATAATGGATAAACTTATTAAGAAACTATAAGAGTCCATCGTGCCCTTTTTCCTCTATCACAGTAACAATATATATCGTCATATCGCCCAGCCGTAAAGGGGACACAAAACAAATCTCACCCACTTCGAGTCCTATCACTGTCATAGCAGTGTCATAGCAAGTTTTTCTAGGACATGTTTCTCTTCTCTGGGTCCCTCCTGTCATCACACCCTCTGACTTGCACCTTATTAGTCACTAACCCCTGGCCTGCATGCTACACTCATATTACACTCATACTACACACTACTCTGCCCCCTTCATCCATACTACACACTACTCTGCCCCCTTCATCCATACTACACACTACTCTGCCCCCTTCATTCTGTGTGCTGGTGCACTGGAGTGTTGTTTTCTGCTTGAAAGTGTGAACAATGGCTTGTGTGTGGTGGTGGTGGTGGTGGTGGTGGTGGTGGCGTGCGTGTGTGTGTGCATGTGTGTGTATGTGTGCGTGCGTATGCGTCCGTGTGTGTGTGCGACTGCATTTCTTCTTTTGTTGCTGATGTGTGCTGCCCTCTATAGGCCACGTGTGAGCGTGGCTTTGCTGCGATGGAGGAGACGCACCAGAAGGTGATTGAGGACCTGCAGCGGCAGCACCAGCGGGAGGTCAGCAAGCTACTGGAGGAGCGCGAGAGGCTACTGGCCGAGGAAACCGCCGCCACCATCTCCGGTCAGTTGCCGTCAAATCATTTCACATCTCTCCAAGTTAACACTTACTTGTCTCATGTAGAGAAGACATTGGAGCAGCACAGATGCGATTCTTTACTTCTTTTAATTCAGTGCACTACATGGGGACTTGGACTAATGTTTTTCGATGGGACATCTCAATGTCCATTTTAAATTAATTTCAAGTAATTGTATATACATAGCGTATATTTAATGAAGAAAAAGAGCCATTGAGCATAATAATGCCTTTTGCAAGAGCACCGTGGCCAAGAGGCAAACAACATGATTCTTTAAACGACATATAGTTGACCCAAAAGTGTTTCACAAATAAATGCAGTTTATGAAAGGTCGCAAAATAGAAGTAGATGACCCAACTTAAAAAGAAGGCTTGTCCGTCTGAATGTCTTGTCTGCACGGAAGTAGGTAGGAAGTTGGCATTCTCCGGCTCGGCAGTGGTAGTAGGAAATGTAAGTGGGGAAAACGCAGACAATGACATGATGGGAAACATCCCTATACCATTAGGCAGCAGAAAAAAATCAGGCACAGTGTTCCCAGGACTAGCGGACTAGCTAAGATTAGCCTGCACAGAAAGTAAAACGGAAGGGTCAAATGTGTGCATGTGTTGGCCTCACAACACATTGATTGCTATTGTGGTTGCTATTAATTATTTGTTGATGGCCTAGTTTACACAATGTTTTTTTATTTCCGAATTAATAATGCAGAATTATATTGTTCCGTCGCGTTTACATTGCACTTTCATTTAATTCTGAATTATGACGTATTTACATTATGTTTTCAGAGTGGTATTTGGTTTTATTCTGCATTAAATTGAGTGAATTCTGGCCTTGCCGTGGCCAACCAGAGGGGCACTCGTCTGCCATGCGGCCGGCCCGGGTTCGTTTTCCGGCCCGGGTCATTTGCCGGCCCCTCCCCATCTCTCTCCCCATTTGCTTCCTGTCCACCTCACAAGCTGTCCTGTTGTCAATAAAGTCGTAAAAAGACCAAAAATAATCTTTAAAATTGATTGAATTCTGAATTAAATGTCGCATGTAAACGAGGCCAATGACGACGATGCTCTTTGCTTTTCTGCGTAGCCATTGAGGCGATGAAGAATGCCCACCGCGAGGAGCTGGAGAAGAGCCAGCGCGCCCAGCTGAGCGGCGTCAGTGATGACATCGATGAGCTGCGCATACAATACGAGTGAGTCACACCATGTGTTATGTTGCCAGTTATGTTGCCATTTTCAGGACTAGTTGGTCAAAAGAGCAAAGTGAAAAAAACACAACTAATTGCTGAGATAAACTGAGTGTCCAGTTAGGATAAAATAGATTGTCCAATTTGAGGTATGAAGTGTGCACATCTGTGTGTTTGTGTTGGTGCATGTGTCTGTTTGTTTGCCTGTGTGTTCCTGGTGTGTGTTTGTAGCGAGGAGCTGCAGTCCATCCACCGGGAGCTGGAGGTGTTATCGGAGCAGTACTCCCAGAAGTGCCTGGAGAACGCCCACCTGGCCCAGGCTCTGCAGGCGGAGAGGCAGGCCCTGCAGCAGTGCCAGAGGGAGAACCAGGAGCTCCAGACACACAACCAGGTCAGACACACACATCTACATATTGCACCCAAGACAGACACTAAACCAGGTATGCACACACATCCACATACTGTACCTACTGTAAGACAGACACACAACCAGGTATGCACGCACATCTACAGTACTTACTGCACCCAAGACAGAGACACAACCAGGTATGCACACTATTAGGAAGCCAAAGACCTCCCTTTAAATCCTAACAAACATGAATGCAATAACGTGGTAGTATGAGAGTGCGAAAACTAAATGTTTGATGGAATGTGCGTCGGACGCCTCATACCTTTTGTCTTGGACCCACGATGCGTGCGATCGCATGTCTGACCAGCTTGGTCTCCAGAGCCTTTCTCCAGCTGACTGTCCTCCAATCATGCTGTAGTTGGGAAAAATCCCCGAAATGAATAAAGTAATAGTAAACTCCTGATGTACTATCCACCAGACAAGGTCAAGCCGTGCCCTCATGTGGTGTGGATGTGTTGGTGTGAGCACAACCTTTTCATTGCTAATGAATTCTTGAATTCACAAGTACATGACAATAAAAATCGTGTATCTTGTTCATATACACACAGTCAGGTACTGTATGCACACACATCTTCCAATACATACATATGCATAGCTGCACAAAGCATCAGCCAGTACAGTACATTTATAATGTGGTTTGAGGTTCACACACACACACACACACACACACACACACACACACACACACACACACACACACACACACACACACACACACACACACACACACACACACACAGGAGTGTCGTTCAGGCAAAGTGTGACAGTCACCAGGGCCCCATGTATATAGGGGGCCCACACACAGTCTGATTTATGAAGATATATGGCTGGGGGGTCCATTGGAGCCCATCGTACATAGGGCCCAAAATGTTCTGCTATGCCCCTGCACGCACGCACACACACACACACACACACACACACACACACGCGCGCGCGCTTGCTGTGATTTACTTTGAGTTATTTGTATATGTTTGCGTGTTGCAGGAGCTGAATAACCGACTAGCTGAGGAGATCACACGTATGAGGTCATGTTTCAGTGGAGAGATGGCCACCTCTCCTCTCACACAGGGGAAGGACCTGTATGAACTAGAGGTACACACACACATACTTTTAACTAGAGTACTTAAATAAAATAGCTTTTCCATAGGCCATATACGTGAATGTCTAATGACCTAAAATAACTGGACTTTTTTATTGGCGTTCCACAGGTGCTGTTGCGCATTAAAGAGTCTGAGATACAGTACCTCAAACAGGAGATCAGCTCTCTAAAGGACGAGCTACAGACCGCTTTACGGGTACGACCAACACTATACAACAGCTGTCATGTGCGTCCTTCCCAGTCCATAGACAAGTCCGCAGACCCAAACAGTCACTTCATCAGCCAGCCGAGCGCTTGCTTTGAGGAATACTTTTTCTAAGTATTAAACGTGAATGTGCGTATAATTTTCTTCTCAGTATGTTAATTCATATTTAACCGATTCTTGCATTGGTGTCCAATGTGCAGGACAAGAAGTATGCATCGGACAAGTACAAAGGCATCTACACGGAGCTGAGCATAGTGAAGGCCAAAGCCGATTGTGACATCGGCAAGCTCCGGGAGAAACTATTGGCTGCCACAGAGGCCCTCGGGGAGCGTGCCGCTGATGGCTCAGCCGTCGGCGCTGGCTACGGTACGTTTAATAATTAGCTTTTTTTCCGTTGCATCATTTTTTGTAAGCATGCATCGTATTGAACTATATTCTGTATTGTATGAAATGCTGAGGTAAGATGATTGCCTTAACACGGCGAGCTACTAAATTGACTAGCAGCAGGATTAATAAATATTATATTCGCTAAAATGGCAATAGCAAGAAAAGCTGTTTGATTAAGTTTTTGAGTTACTCCAATTCCATGCTTATTGGATGATGGGCGTATATGATTGTTGACCACTCAGAACTTAGATCCCCACATAATGGATAAGCAACATTAGATGTGGAATTCCTCAGATCTTAAAGGCCAACTTCCGATAAAACACAGTTTTACTCACTCCTTTTGAAGATTGAACGGCCACCCCAAGTTAAACTCACTTGCAAGGCTCTCATAGCGGTGCGTCACCTCGCCTGGCTGTGTTTCCCAATTGACATAAATAATGCAGAGAAACGAGCGAATCACAAAAGCCTTTCTGTGTTTCGTCACGTCGAAAGAAGGCGTTGGCCACAAAGGTTTATGTCGACCCATTTTTCTAAAAACATGTCGAGTAATTTTTTTCTGCTTGATTTCAATACAAGCAACGTCTGGTGGCCCGAAATCTAGCTTAGCTTAGCTATCAGCTGGTTGCTACTCTCAGGTACACACACAGCACAAAGCCTCATCCATAGAGCAAGCCCACTCTGGTTGCTCCGTGCCTGCAGCTCGCCTAGGGGTCGCTGTCGAAAGAGCACAGCCCTGAATGGAGCATGCACGCCTCCGTTGACGCCCCTATAGTGCAGTACCACCCGGGGAAGTGGCGACTCTGTTTCCCATTACATTCTCTCCAAGAACAGGAGGACTGAGCCAATCAGAGACGCATTTCCACGAGAGCTGGAAGAGTGAGCCAATCAGAGACGCATTTCCATGAGAAACACAGAACACCCTCTCGTTTCTCCACAAGCCACCTTGCTGGCTTGCAAAAACGACTTGAAACAAAGCAACCAGAGCGTTTTTTAAAACAGGACCAACGCGTAACACACTCAATAACAATGGGGAACACAGCAATATTAATCAAATGACGTTGAGAGGCCATCTTTAAATAACGTGGGCGAGATGAATTATCACAAAAAACATAATGATGTTTTTTTAATGTCTTTTTGCAATGTTGCATTTGTGGAATTAGTTGCAAACATACCTTTTGAAGGATTTCTTTCAGTAGAGGGAAAAGTAATGGCAAGGGATGTGTATAAAATGGCCAGGATGAAATGTCATCAGTTATCCTGAGTGCATGTGTCTTTGGTGCAGATATTATGAAATCAAAGAGCACCCCCGATTTCCTGAAGAACGAACGCTCTCGCCAGTCCAGAGGGGTTAGGTCCAAGGTGAGTAAATATGTCATTTGCAATAAATCCTGTATGTGCGCGCGTGTGTGTGTGTGTGTGTGTGTGTGTGTGTGTGTGTGTGTGTGTGTGTGTGTACATGTTTCTAGCGGTATGAGTCGACTATTATGTGCGTACATGTGTTGAGGTATGACTATCGTGCGTTTTCTCCTGTATTATATCTTTGTTAGTCGGTCAGTGAGGCATCTGTCTGAGGTTGTCTGTGAGGTTGTAGCGTGTTGTCTAAGAGTGCCTCTTGTGTTCTCCGTGTGTCTGTCAGTCGGTCAGTGAGGTGGAAGCGTGGGAGAGCTGACGCCCTCCTCTCATGTAGGTACACGCACAGTACAAGGAAGCCCTCAAGTGCATGCTGCATGAACTTTGACCTTTCACCTGCCGCTCGCATGATGTGCACTGGGGTCAACTTACCACGGCGCTGCTGGGATCTCCTCTTCTCCATGCGTCATTAGAAAGAGTGTGTGTGTGTTTGCGTGCGTGTGCCCATTTGTCTGTGATGTACCACGTCAAACCTGATCCATTGTTTTTAGTCCTTTGTGTGTAATTTCCCTCTCGCCTAACATGGGTCTTAAAGGGCATTTGCATATATGTGATATTCTTTAACATACCACTTTGTGTGTACTTTGTGCGTTTGTGTCATATACGTACATGTATTGGTTTGTCTCATCGGTGTGTTTTGTGTATTTGTGTCATTTGTATGTATTGGTTTGGTCCTGTTATCGTTTAATGGATAAGGTGGCCTTTCTCTTATTGGTTTTGGCATGAATTAACAGCATGCTGAGCAGGTGTATTTTTTACAGTTGGCTTTTATTGCTGAAACTCTAACTCTAACTCTCTCTGTCTCTGTCTCTCTCTCTTTCTCTCTCTCTCTCCCTCTCTCTCTCTCTCTCCCTCTCTTTCTTTCTTTCTTTCTTTCTTTCTTTCTTTCTCTCTCTCTCTCTCTCTCTGTCTCTGTCTCTCTCTCTTTCTCTCTCTCTCTCTCTCTCTCTCTCTCTCTCTCTCTCTCTCTCTCCATCTCTTTTTGTCCCTTTCAGAGCCTTAAAGAAGGGCTGACTGTACAGGAGAGAATGAAGCTGTTTGAATCAAAAGATTCCAGGAAGATCTGATCCTGCAACTTGCATACGGGCCTGTGCTGCGCTCTCACCTGTACTCATGCACAGACATACAGTAACAGTTATCCACCCCCACACAGGCTTATTAGCTCAAACAGTATCTTAAGTATGGACTCGCCCCCTGGAAGATGGGACTACTTCATCCTTTTTGTATGCATGAGCATCTGATCTTCTTCAACACTTTGTGCTGGCATTCGAGGTAAAGGTGTGTGTGTGAGCGTGTGTGCGCGTGTGTGTGTGTTTAAAATGTATCTTACTTGTACGTATGTCTCATTAACAGATTGATTTATTAATTGGCTTGTTTTATGTGTGCATGTTTGAACGAGGGTGTGTGAGCGTGAGTGGACAGTGGTGTGTACGTGTTGGCAAGGCATGGGGTGTTTGACGGAGGCATTTTAACCCTTCATTTGCCTTTGGCCCACTCCCTTGTCAACAGGTTTGTTTGAGATAGGTGTGCCATTTTATTTATCCTATATAAAGAAATTAAAGAAGATTTTAAATAGTTTATTTATACATAGAGAGAGAGAGAGACTAATAGAAATTCTACTGTCGTTATATCCTGCTCTCACATTGTGACCATGTGCTGGTTTTAAAAGTGATAAAAAGTGCTTTTGTGTACATGTGTAGGAGAGTTGTAATTTTTTTGCCAATGGTGTTTGTGTGCGTGCGTGTATACAAATGAGTGGTGTTGTTGTGTGTGACTGACAGGGTTGGCGCTCTCTGGTCTACTGGAACCGAATGGACTCATACATAATGTGATTCATTTGCAAATTTGCTATGTATAATTATTATTATGATGATGATTATTATTGTTATTATTATGAAAATGTTTGATAATTGTGGGCTTTTTTGTATGGACTGTCTTTGTGAATGGCTAAGATGATGCTGAGTTATCATATTGTCCTCAGTTTTGTTACACCCAAACAAACCCCCCACCTCTCCTTACTCCTTCCCCCTTCCCCCTCTCATGCTGGTCAGGCTGGCAGAGGGCAGTGCAACCTAACCTGACATGCCCCCCCCTCCAGCGCAGCACCTCCCCCCAGTACAGTATTCCCCAATGTGTAGATAATAAGCTAGGTTTCGCTGTAATGCTTTTGCAGAGATGTGCGGGGAGAGGGAGGTGGGGGAGAGGAAGGTCTCCATTCACTGACCCTGCGGTTGAACCCCAGGATCCCTCTCCCTCCCTCCCTCCCACTCTCGCCAATCAAGCTACGTCAATAGCATGAGGTTCACTGGCATTTTGTGCTGGTTGTTTTTTTAGCATAGTTCTGGCTCAGGGTGTTGCTTCTTTTAATATTTCCTGCTTCTCCGTCTTGGTTTATAAGAGGAGGAGGGTGCATTCAAACATTCAAATCTTTACGCTCATCATGGCTTCCACCAGCATCATCATACTGTAACACTTCACAGCACTCTTTGCCTTGTAAATAAGTGGCTCTTAAAATGTACCCGAAAAACAAGGTTTTACTTTGTTTTCGTTCCATGTCCTCTCCTTGCCTATCTGCTCTTTTATGTTTATGGATATTTTTTATTTTGGTTTTGAATGTAATATGTCCTCAATAAATGAACTATTTCTGAGTTTGGGCTTGTGTGCTTTGTTTTGTGGTGAGTTTCGGTAAAAATGTGTGGATGTACACTGCATTAGATAAAAGAAATGTGCTTATTGAGTCCATAAACTTGAATCTTTTATGATTTCTCTTGTTAACTGTTACCACAGGTCTCAGGTAAAGTTATGCCATAAAATGAAGTTGCAATGAACAATTTACTGAAATGGCCATGTAAATAACAGTGCCTTAGCGCCATCAACCAACAAGTTGGGCCTTGTATGGAAACTTTTTTCACAATACAAATCTGGTGAAGAAATGACTGGTAACATTGGGCAAATCCTTACAACATGTACTAATACTGACTTAACATGGATAAAGTGCACATGTACAGAATTCCATGTGAAACTGGACATTCCACTTGAATCAGCATGAACCTGCTTATATATGGATGGATGCATTTGAAAGTTTAGGTGCAAATCTATCTTTTCAGATTTTCACTTTCACAAAGAGTCTGAACCCAACTCAAGCCAACTTAAACATTTTTTTCTGTCCACCGTGAATGGATTTGTGAAATGTATGCATGCATGAAAAGTTGAATGTTTGGATCCTCATGTTGGCAAAGCTTGTCTGTTTTAGTCAGGCTACAGGGTGTTGCCAGAATTGAATTGAAAAGTTAATTACAGACTCAGAATTACAGAACATTACATCCCCCCCCCCATAAATCTATACATAAAATTCTTCAACAGGGCATGGAAAGTGAGGACATTACCATTTACAAATACAGTGCCAGCGCTTGTCCATCTTGGGAGCTTAAAGGTGCACTGTGTAGAATGCAACTGCAACTAGGCCTATGTACGTCCTATGCAACTAAAACTATGCTGTTCATCGAAACTACTGTCTTTTGCCAAATTTGATATTTTCATGAATGTTTACTAACCAATATTTACTATAAACAAAGTACGGTGGCCTGTGTTTTGCAGCTAAAAACTTCATGTAGGCTAGGCCTAGATGATGCAGTTATAGCCTATATTGGCCTATAACTTGTAAAAGTGTGGGCTAATTTTAATGTTAACCACCTCACCATTTATCAGTTTTCATACCTTGATACCAAACTTGTCTTGTCTTCAGGAGTAATGTTTCGTTTTCAAAATAAAATTAAACCGGGAATCAATTGGAAACATGAGAGCCACCAAAGTCGGCTGTGACATCCCGAAATGACGCGCGGTACAGCGGCTGACCGACAGACCAAGAATATGATAGGCTATTCTGATGTTTTGCCTAGGATCAAATGCAGCGTGCGGTTGTTTGACACTGGGACTGCATCCCAATATGTGACCTTGCCTCCTCCACTTGAGCTTGTCTCCTCGGCCCGCCTCCTGGCCCCTCCTCCGTGGAGAAAACGATAAAGTTTCCCAGCTGTCAGCCTCGCCACAACAACTTTTGAGGGACTTTTTCATTCACCATAACAATTGCAAACGAGAAAAAGACTCCACAATTGAGCTTTTGCAAGATATTGAAATATAATGCTGTTGTCAGTGATATCATGACGAGAAGCGAGTGGAGGAGCGAAGTGGAGGAGGCAAGGTCCCATATTAAGATGCACTCTGTAATTTCTTGACTTTTGGACCGGATACAAAAGTCACTGTCTAGCAATCAAAATCAGTCTTGTGACTGTCTTGTAGGCTAAGTAGCGCTGTCGTAGGCTGTAGCCTAGTAGAACTGTAATTCCGTAGGCGGTCATTTGGCAAATGACAGCGCATGCCAAGACAACGAGTTTCTATTCTGAAGAAACGAGAGCAACTGCGCAGACATCTGGGCAACATGCAACAGCAACAACAATACTAAAAAGGTATTTTCCGAATCAACCAGTATTTGATTTCTACAATAACCAACTGGCTGCGTGATTATCACCTTTAATTTATGAGGATGACGTTTGTTATCAAGTTTACTGTGTTGCGAATTGTTACAATACAATACAATATACAATAGCCTATCTTTTATTTGTCATTGTACAACGAAATTGTGCATTCCTTGTTGACTTGGAATCATTTTTTTTAATTAAGATTTCTTATTAGGCTACCCCAGTCACAGTGGCTGACTATACTCTCTGATAAACGGAGTTTGTAAACACAAGCTAAAGAGAAGGTGCGTATCTGCTGTCCCCAACTACTACCACCGGACGCCCTACAGAATGAAAAGTAAAGGTGCATTGCATGCTCTCGTATAACGGCAGTTTTTGGACACCATGAACCGCATTGGCCTATTGCACAATACTATACATTTATGCAGTGGTGTTTGGGACACGAAAACATTGGAGTCATGGCAAATATGAAACGAGTTTTGGTTTTCTGGTACAGACTGAATTACAGGATCTGGTTACAGTTAATTGTAGGCCCCAGAATAGCCATGCATTGCCAACTTTTCTACTTTCTCTTTTCTACGTCTACGGATAGACTATTGAGCCGAGATATCCTTTGGGATAAACAGCAATTTACTTCCGTAATTTCAAGCTGATTCAATTCTAAATGGAGAGCTTTAACTTTTTTGTCAGTGGTCCTGACTGCTCTGCGCTTCTTTTGATGGACACACTAGCCTGCGGTAAAACGGCTGTAAAACCTTGTGTATTGTGTGATTCTACAAGTGTGTAGCTTTATTGATATATGAACAGCTGTTCATCTCTCTCTCTCTTTCTCTCTCTCTCTGAGACAGAAAATGAAAGAATCACATAAGTTCCGGAAAAAAAAACATGCAGAAACAATTTGTGGTGCTCAAGTTTTCTTTAGGCTATCTGGTGCTGCACCACACAATGGTCTATGAATGGAAACCACTGCATGATTTTTGTATTTTGCATGTTTAGAAAGGAATGCCTGCCCATCGCCGGAGATCACTGGGTCAAAGCCCTCGGAGTCCATACCCGGTCCAGCACAGAAGAGGAAGATCTGGTAAAATAGTATTCAGAGGTGGACTGAGAAGATAAAGCCACTAGGCCTACCATGTCCTCCTCCTGCTTACGCTACTTAACACAGGCTCTTTCATTCACTCACAAATCCAAATGTCTAAGACAGTGTTTCCCAACCTTTTTTATCTTGCATTACATAGACTACCCATACGTTTTTTTTTTATCATACCAACCCTCTCAGTCATACCCTGTATCTCTTCCTCTATCCACCTCTATCTGACTGCTCCATACATTTGTAAATGTTTCTGAAACCGAAGTTGTCCCGCGCAGCCCGTCCCCCTCGGGGCCGCAAACTTGCCACCTCCTAGTCAACTTATCGTTTCGGGTATGGGAGTCACAGCATGCCGCTGGACTTAAGGACGAGTCCGATAGCCGGCCCTAAGGCTACTGTATGAGGCTTCAGGAGGGAGGTGGTACTAACGTTCCTTGCCACACTCTGCTAGTTGGCCTCTGTTACACTCACCCCCCTAAACCTCACTCCCATCCCGGGTCAACGGCACCAGTATAACCAAGGTGTTCCCGCGCATTCTGTGTCCCTTGGGGCCGGCGACCTCGCTACCTCCAAGTCAAAGCATCGGTTCAAGTATGGGAGTCACAGCACAATACCTCTGGACTAAAGGACCAATCCGATGAGGCTGCGGCAGGGAGGTTTTACTGATGTTCCACGCCACACTGTGCTAGTTGGCCTCCGTTACATTTCCACATAACCCCTGAAGTGTGCCCATGTGACTGAGGTGATCCTGCGCTAGTTCGCCATCGGGACTCAAGCCTGCAACCTACCAGTCCACGCTCCAGCTTGGGTATGGTTGGCAAAGCACAACACCACTGAGCTTAAGGTCCAGACCAGTGGCTCAGCAGCACTACATTATACAGTAGTGCATGAGGCTTCAGAAGGGAGGTTTTACTGGCGATCTACGCCAAACTCTGCTAGTTGGGATCCGTTACACCCAAGCACCCCTGGTTGGGAACTACTTGTCTAAGGAGTTGTGCTAGTGGTAGCCCTTTTACTCTGGCCTCTATTTCTGCTATTTTGTCGACGCAAGAATCACTAATATTGAGTTTGTCTTGTGTCTGTTAGTTAGCACCTGTAAGTGAGTCTTCATGCGAAATTCTGCTTTTAACCGCATGGCCATGTCAAGTTTGTCCAGCTCCACTGCAGTAAATGGGACCCAGGCTGAGCTTTCGTATCTTAATTCATACCTTGCAGCTCAGTCTGCTACTTCTTTTCATATATTTATAGCTGCTCAAATAACTATCATAAAAGCTCTACTAGTAAACACCTTTTCTAATTCATTAATATTTTAAAATAAGTGTCATTCAGTAAACAGTCCCTCTCTATTGCTTCCTTAGGACAGCCACGTCTTCAGCAGAGGACACTAGACTCCTACTTTGGTAGGCAGCCAGTAGAGGACGGCCTCCAGAGGGCGCCAGAGCCCCTGCAATCTCCACCAGCCCCCTCTAACACACGCATCGATGCCCTGCCGGAGCCCCTGCTCAGAGGCGTCCTGGCCATGCTCCCAGCTGAGGACCTCTTCCTCCGGGCCAACCGCGTCTCCAGACTCTGGCACCATATCATCTCTCAAGATGGGGTATGAGCTCAGCTTGCACATTGTGTAATGCCAAGTATTTTATTTGCTTTTTCTGCCTTTATTATGATTGTATTGTGAAGTTGTGACAGGAGATTAGTGGGGAGAGAGAGACAGGGATTGGTCGGGCCGGAATCAAACCCGGGTCGCCAGTGTAGTAGTCGAGTGCCCAGCCAAATGATCCACAGCTGGGACTTCATGACCATTTTTATTGCGTGTGAGAGATAGGCATACGGGTGGTGGTTTCACACACTCATAAGTTCATTCACCCTTCCTTTGACTTCCATTGTAATTCCTTGATGTGCTTGATGTGTAGTTTTGTTGCTGGAAGAAGCGCTACATACGCTACCATCGCCAGGGGGAAGAAGGCCAGAGAGAGGTGGTCTCCATTCTTCAAGAAAACCACCTGATCCCTGACAACAACCTCTGCTTACTACACATGGCAAGGTGGGGTTATTACTATGTGTCTTATACAGTATCAAATCCCACCATTACTCCCTGCACCTCCATCCATGGCTGAAGTGCCCTTGAGCAAGGCACCTTACCCCACATTGCTCCAGGACTGTAACCAATACCATGTATCTAAATAACTGTAAGTCGCTTTGGATTAAAAAAAATGTAATGTGTAATGTAATGTCAAGGACAGTCTTGGGTAAGCCGTTAAGTTGTCAAGCGTGGCTGGTTCAATTCCCGGCCTGCCAGGTTGGTGGTGTACTAGTGCTCTCCCCCATCCTCCTTCATGACTGAGGTACCCTGAGCATTGTTCTATTGCATCACATTGTTCTCTTGGGGCGCCGTTTTGCTTGCCCCCGTGATTACACGCATGTGGATGATTTAGATGTTTAGACGTTTTTATCTATTTACTATATCCAGTGAACACATGACATGTGGATTTAAACATCACCATTGTGACAGGTTCGTTTGTGATAGAAAAAAACCCCTCATTTTATGTGTACACAAAAGGCCTAAATGGATAGAAAACCTTCCAGCTTCCTCTTGCGTCCACAGTTAATCATGTTGGATGTGGTTCATCCTTCCTGGATGTATGCAGACATTACCTTGGATACCGTGGCTCTTGATACATCAATAAGACTAGCTGTCTCAGTCAAAGATGCAACAGTTACACACGCACCAAGAATGTATCATTTTTTAGCCCTGATACGTCACCCATAATGTTGTGTGCATCGCAAAATTTTGAGCAAAACTACTCTTACCCTGCTAATTGAACCTTTACACTTCACTTTACTGGTGCAATGTGCAATTAATGAAGATTGGCCAACAGGCTGATCCACTTGAGCCATAAAACTTCCCACACTAAAGTAACAGGTGTCTCAGATATTTTGTACAACCCCTGTATGTGTCAAGAGATTCTTACTGAAAATAAAGTGATGGTCATTCTCTTTACACCTGTGCGCTTGTTTGTTGTGTGTAGGTACATATCTCAGACCTTCCAGTGCATGCCAAGGGTGTCAATGGCAGACAGAGACAAAAGGATGCTGGAGTCAATCAGGACACATCGCCTTTATGAGCAAGCCATAGCCTGCATGCCAGAGAGCATGAGGCAAACGGTAACACGCTCGCACACGCGCACACACACACTGAACTGCTTTTCCTTATCTCCCCTTAGGAGATCCAACACAGCTATTGCATCATATGTATGTATAGTATTAGACAGGGAGGAACGGTAGCCTACCATGCACCCCCCCACAACAAAACGCCACATGACTTTTTTTAATCTCCAAGATGTCCTGAATAAGAATTTGAGTGGTAACAGTCATATAACTCACTCCCACTATAATTTTTCGCATCATATTGTATATGACCCCATCCATTCTAGTCCTATGTAGTGGTACACTGCCAAGGCCTCTAGAGCCATGATGCAGTTGGTTATAATAGCTTATGATATATCATATTAAAGCTTGGAGTCTGTAGTATACAGATTTTATACTGTATTTGGTGCACCTTTTGCATAGCAACAGTTGCTAGGCAAAGCATCTTCCTTAGCAACCAGCATCAGTGATACGGTTCCTCTGCGATTACATTGTGTTGTGATGTCTGGATTTAGATGGCCAAGTGCCACATGACTTCTTTGAACCTCCAAGATGTCCCTAATAAGAATTTGAGTGGTAACAGTAATATAACTCATTCCTACTGTACATCATATTGTACATGATCCCAGTATGCTCTAGGCTATACGTTTTAGTCCTATGTAGTTGTAAACTGTCAAGGCCTTAACAACCATTTTGCAGTTGGTTATCATAGCTTGCCATATACCATATGTAAGCTTGGAGTGTGTAGGTTATGAATATATCATATATACGTCTATCCATCTACATCTAATCTACATCTATATATCTACGTCTAATCTACATCTGTCTATCTACGTCTATTCTACGTCTAGCAATCATTGTCTAGCTGCATCTACCTATCTACATCTAATCTACGTCTGTCTATCTACGCCTATCCATCTACTTTTATCTACGTCTAATCTATGTCTATCCATCTATGTCTAATCTACGTCTATATACCTACATCAAGCAATCTGTCTATCTGCTTCTATCTATCTATGTCTAATCTACGTCTATCCATCTACGTCTAATCAACGGCTATATATATATATACGTCTAATTTAAGTCTGTCTATCTATGTCTAATCTACATCTGTCTATCTACATCTATTCTATGTCTAGCTATCTACGTCTAATCTACATCTATATATCTATGTGTAATCTATGTCTATCCATCTACGTCTAATCTACGTCTAATCTACGTCTAATATATGTCTGTCTATCTACGTCTAATCTTAGTCTATCCATCTACGTCTAAACCACATCTACATATCTACTTCTAATTTACGTCTACGTCTATATATCTACGTCTATTCTACGTCTAGCTATCTACGTCTAATCTACGTCTATATATCTACGTCTAATCTACATCTGTCAATCTACGTCTATTCTATGTGTAGCTATCTACGTCTAATCTACGTCTATATATCTACGTCTAATCTACATCTGTCAATCTACGTCTATTCTACGTCTAGCTATCTACGTCTAATCTACGTCTATATATCTATGTCTAATCTACATCTGTCAATCTACGTCTATTCTACGTCTAGCTATCTACGTCTAATCTACGTCTATATATCTACGTCTAATCTACATCTATATATCTACGTCTATTCTACGTCTAGCTATCTACGTCTAATCTACGTCTATATATCTACGTCTATTCTACACCTAGCTATCTAATTCTAATCTACGTCTATATATCTACGTCTAATCTACATCTGTCAATCTACGTCTATTCTAGGTCTAGCTATCTACGTCTAATCTACATCTATATATCTATGTCTAATCTACGTCTAATCTACGTCTGTCAATCTACATCTATTCTACGTCTAGATATCTACGTCTAATCTACATCTATATATCTACGTCTAATCTACGTCTAGCTATCTACGTCTAATCTACGTCTATATATCTACGTCTATATATCTACGTCTAATCTACATCTATATATCTACCTCTAATCTACGTCTATATATCTACGTCTAATATACATTTGTCAATCTACGTCTATTCTACGTCTAGCTATCTACGTCTAATCTACGTCTATATATCTACATCTATTCTACGTCTAGCTATCTACGTCTAATCTACATCTATATATCTACTTCTAATCTACATCTGTCAATCTATGTCTAATCTACGTCTATATATCTACGTCTAATCTACGTCTATATATCTTCGTCTATTCTACGTCTAGCTATTTACGTCTACTCTTCGTCTATATATCTACGTCTATTCTACGTCTAGCTATCTACGTCTATATATCTACGTCTAATCTGCATCTGTCAATCTACGTCTATTCTACGTCTAGCTATCTACGTCTAATCTACGTCTGTCAATCTACGTCTATTCTACGTCTAGCTATCTACGTCTAATCTACGTCTAGCTATCTACGTCTAATCTACGTCTATATATCTAGGTCTATTCTACGTCTAGCTATCTACGTCTAATCTAGTCTATATATCTACGTCTAATCTACATCTGTCAATCTACGTCTATTCTACGTCTAGCTATCTACGTCTAATCTACGTCTATATATCTACGTCTAATCTTCATACGTCTATATATCTACTTCTAATATACGTTTGTCTATCTACGTCTAATCTACGTCTATATATCTACTTCTAATATACGTTTGTCTATCTACGTCTAATCTACGTCTAGCTATCTACGTCTATCCCTCTACTTCTAATCTACGTCTATATATCTGTTGGAGCCATTTTGGGTTTTTGTTTAATTAGTGGAAGGTGAAATGATCCTTATGATTGTAATTGTTTTGAAATGCTGATTTTGGTTAACAAAGTGTTAAGTTTAGGTTAAGAAATGGCATACATGCCTTATTTCTTTTGATCTTGTACAGCTGTTCCTAATTACCTTACTATCTGTCATGTGACAGGACACACCCCCTTGGACGTGCCGCTGGCACTTTAATTAGGCCATTCAATGTGTGTTCAACAGGTAGGATGGTAAGGAGGAACAGTTTTAGATCACAAAATACTTCAGACAAATCACTGTATATCTTGTACTTTGAACAGTGTTTTGATTAGATAAGTCAACCGGATCGATTGAAATAAAACAACAACATCTATTTTATTCAACTGTCCGTGCGTGCTTAATACCTTGGATTGTGCGTCGGAACAACTTGCCACCTGCCTCACTTGGCGTTTGGGTTAAGCGCCATTACAAAGTCTAAAACTCCCGAAGACCGGCGTCTTGGAAGGAACTGAAGGACCAATTGTGGATTCAAGATAGGCCTGCTTGTGGATTAGGCTGCGCTTGCGGACATGACTGCCTCACGTGGCGTTTGGGCAAAGCGCCATTACAATATCTAAATCTAATATACGCTTGTCTAGCTACGTCTAATCTACGTCTATCTATATGCATGTAATCTACGTCTATAAGATTAGATGTGAAAAAATCTACGTCTAATCTACGTCTATCCATCTACGTCTAATCTACATCTGTCTATCTACGTCTATTCTACAGCTATCCATCTACATCTAATCTACGTCTATTTATCTATGTCTAATATAGGTCTGTCTATGTACATCTAATGTACGTCTAGCTATCTGCGTCTAATCCACATCTATATATCTACGTCTAATCAACGTCGATCTATCTACGTCTATCTACGTCTAATCTACGTCTATCTATCTACGTCTACCTATGTCTATCTATTTACGTCTAATCTATGTCTAGCAATCTATGTCTAGCTGCATCTATCTATCTATGTCTAATCTATGTCTATCTATCTACGTCTATCCACCTACATCTAATCTACATCTATATATATATATATATGTCTTATATACGTCTATCTATGTCTAATCTACGTCTAGCTATCTACATCTAATCAACATCTATATATCTACGTCTAATCTACGTCTATCCATATACCTCTAATCTATGTGTATATATCTACGTCTCATCTATGTCTGTCTATCTAGGTCTAATCTACCTCTATATATCTGCGTCCATCTCTCTACAGCCAATCCAGGTCTATATATCTTCCTCTAATCTACATTTATATATCTAAATCTAATCTACTTCTATCCATCTACGTCTAATCAGCGTCTATATATATACATCTAATATACGCCTGTGTATCTACGTCTAATCTACGTCTAGCTAACTACGTCTAATCTACATCTGTATCTCTACGTCTAATCTACGTCTATAAATCTACGTCTAATATATGTCTGTCTATCTACTTCTAATCTACGTCTAGCTATTGACGTCTATCTGCGTTTATCTATCTACGTCTAATTTACGTCTATCTATATACATCTAATGTACATCTATATATCTACCTCTTTCCATCTACTTTTATTTACGTCTAATTTTAGTCTATCCATCTACGTCTATATATCTACGTCTATTCTACGTCTATATATCTACGTCTAATCTACATCTGTCAATCTACGTCTATTCTACGTCTAGCTATCTACGTCTAATCTACGTCTATATATCTACGTCTATTCTACGTCTAGCTATCTAAGTATAATCTACGTCTATATATGTACGTCTAATCTACGTCTGTCAATCTACGTCTATTCTACGTCTAGCTATCTACGTCTAATCTACATCTATATATCTACGTCTAATCTACGTCTATATATCTACGTCTAATCTACGTCTGTCAATCTACGTCTAATCTACGTCTGTCAATCTACGTCTATTCTACGTCTAGCTATCTACGTCTAATCTACGTCTAATCTACATCTAATCTACATCTGTCAATCTACGTCTATTCTACGTCTAGCTATCTACGTCTAATCTACGTCTATATATCTACGTCGAATCTACATCTATATATCTACGTCTATTCTATGTCTAGCTATCTACGTCTAATCTACGTCTATATATCGACGTCTATTCTACATCTAGCTATCTACGTCTAATCTACGTCTATTAGGGTGCATCAGTTGCCCCCTATGAAAAGATATCGCCTTGGCCCTATAGTTAAAATGTTCTACACCCAGTAAAAACACACTGTGTAAAATATTTTGAAACTTGGATGAAGTCTACCGGGGCCACCAGCCCCATGAAAATAGAAAATAATGGTGATAGTCAGAATCTTGGAATAGAAATGGACATTTTGCTGCATAAAGCTACCCAATAAAAAACATATTGTCTCAGCTCTGTGATAAAAATGTTCTATGCACAGTAAAATCACTCTGTGTAAAATATTTTGAAATTTGGATGAAGTCTACCGGGGCCACCAGCCCCATGAAAATAGAAAATAATGGTGACAGTCAAAATCTTGAATAGAAACAGGGCTGGACTGGCCATCTGGCATGGCGGGCATTTCCCGGTGAGCCCCGCACCCTCGTGGGCCCCCATTTTTTTTTTTTACATTACTGAAAATAGGGGCCCATGAGGGTGCGGGGCCCACCAGTGAGTCAGTTCTCCGGCACTTATAATCTCCTTAAATCCAAAAGTGCCCGGGCCCTATTTATCGCCCAGTCCAGCCCTGAATATAAATGGACATTTTGCTGCATAAAGCTACCCAATAAAAACATATTGCCTCAGCTGTGTGATAAAAAATGTTCTATGCACAGTAAAATCACTCTGGAAAATGTGGAAAATGTGTTGAAATTTAGATTAATTCTACTGGGTCCACCAGGCCCATGAAAATACAAAACAATGGTGATAGTGATGGGCAACCTGGATTCCAAAGTCCAGTGCCACATATTCCAAATATAGCCAATATAATGAACCAGCTGACCCACTGCCAGTATCAAGCAAGAGATTGCGAAGTTGTATGACTTTTGTGTGCTTCACCTGTGGGCCTACAGGATTGTACAGGTAGCTGTTAATACCTGGTGGAGCTTCTGTACTAACGCTGTGAATGCTCCTTGGAATGACTTGTGTTTTTTTTAAAGAAATCCCTGCAGTAGTTCAATAGAGTACATACAATAAAACTGTATGTGATGTTGGAAAGAGTGGCTTCCCAAAACCTGTACTTAAGTGGCTTCTAGGTATGTCATGGGTATCACCAGGTCCAGAGTCCATTGCCAAGGGCCTCTCAGGTAAGTTATGGTACTCATCTGATGGAGTAAATTGAAATACTACCACAGGCGATGGGATAACGAAGTAATGGCACTCTTCAATACAGTTGTATTGACTGCTTTGTAGCCTAGGCATTCCAAGGAACATTCACAGCTTTGGTACAGATGTTCCTCCATGAATTGTAGGCCCACAGGTGAAACACACAAATATAACAGTCATGCAGCTTTGCAATCTCTTGCTTGATACTAGCAGTGGTCCAAGGCAGCAAGGAATTGATATTGTGTTGCAAAAGAGCAAATTTGCCTAAATATAGCAGTTTGACCATCAGTCTGTCCTGAGACTGAAGTCTGTGTAAGTGGATCGACTGAATACACAACCTGCTTAGATATTCCTTCTGTTTGTGCTCCCAATACAGGTGATCTCACTAATTACCTCATCAACCTGGCTTAAGTGGTAATTAGGCTCAGCTGGTTCATTATATTGGCTAGGGCAAATGTGTCACGCGAAATGTGTCCACCTCTGTTTTAAGACAATGGCAAACCTAGATTCAAAAGCCACAATCCAGTGCTACAGATTTCAAATTAGCTGGTTTTACCTGTCCAATTGCCCTAACTGGAAAGGTAAAACTAGGTATGTCATTTGGAATATGTGGCACTGGATTTCAGCTTTGGAATCCAGGTTGCCCATCACCATCACCATTATTTTGTATTTTCATGGGCCTGGTGGACCCGGTAGAATTCATCTAAATTTCAACATATTTTACACAGAGTGATTTTACTGTGCATAGAACATTTTTATCACAGAGCTGAGACAATATGTTTTTTATTGGGTAGCTTTATGCAGCAAAATGTCCATTTCTATTCCAAGATTCTGACTATCACCATTATTTTCTATTTTCATGGGGCTGGTGGCCCCGGTAGACTTCATCCAAATTTCAAAATATTTTACACAGTGTGTTTTTACTGGGTGTAGAACATTTTTACTATAGGGCCAAGGCAATATCTTTTCATAGGGGGCATCTGATGCACCCTAACGTCTATATATCTACGTCTAATCTACATCTGTCAATCTAAGTCTATTCTACGTCTTGCTATCTATGTGTAATCTACGTCTATATATCTACGTCTATTCTACGTCTATTCTACGTCTAGCTATCTACGTCTAATCTACGTCTATATATCTACGTCTATTCTACGTCTAGCTATCTACGTCTAATCTACGTCTATATATCTACGTCTAATCTACATCTGTCAATCTACGTCTATTCTATATCTAGCTATCTACGTCTAATCTACATCTGTCAATCTACTATCTATACTATACTATACTGCTGTCTATATCTACATCTATTCTACGTCTAGCTATCTACGTCTAATCTACGTCTATATATCTATGTCTAATCTACATCTGTCAATCTACGTCTATTCTACGTCTGGCTATCTACGTCTAATCTACGTCTATATATCTACGTCTAATCTACATCCGTCTATATATGTACTTCTAATATACGTTTGTCTATCTAAGTCTAATCTACGTCTAGCTATCTATGTCTATCCCTCTACTTCTAATCTACGTCTATATATCTGTTGGAGCCATTTTGGGTTTTTGTTTAATTAGTGGAAGGTGAAATGATGCCTATGACTGTAATTGTTTTGAAATGCTGATTTTGGTTAACAAAGTGTTAAGTTTAGGTCAAGAAATGCATACGTAATATATATCATATTTTTGGTGTACCTATGACATTTGGAAAAACTTGGTTCAGTTATATGATGTGAGAGCTCTGTTTTAAATGACTCATCCATACAACCATACACATATGTAAAGACCTTACAGGCAAATATATTAACAATTTGTAAAAGTATAATAATAGCATAATTACTAACTACTGGAAACATTGACAATACTGTATAGCGAGCAGTACTGTATGTGTCTCTGTCACATCTGTGCAAGTTGGAGCACAACACCACAATAGAAGAAAACAAGTTGAATCATAAACAAAGTTTATTGAACATTTAGGGAAAGGTATAGTCCAAGGCAGACAGTTCATTCACTGCTACTGTCACTGTCTGTGCTTGACCAATCACTTTCAACTTCACTCTCACTGCTATCATCACAGTGGACTTCACCATAGATGTCCTCCAACCTCTGTGGCTGACTCTCACCTTCATACCACAGGGGCTGTAGACCTATTTCTGCCATGAACCACCCATGTCCTTGACCCACGTCTGGAATTACAGGATTGTTGATGTTGGCTCTTTTCCACAGGGCAACCTGAAAATTAACCCTACGGACATGCTGCGTGAGGTTTTTTCTGCACGGTGGTAGCGAAGCCATGTCCACATTTCCAGGAATAGACTTTCCTTCTTTGGTGCAAAGTTTGTTAATGATGTTCTATCACATGTCATCAACCTTTTCAGCTTTCTTTCCGCCATACAATGCAAATGTGAATTTTTCACAATCATCAATAAGGTCTTCTGTCACTGTGCAGGTTTCACCAAGTTTGGCAAGTTTGGTAACAAACTGGGGGGCTTTGAGCATCTCCTTTAGAGGAAGAAGTTTACCTTTGCCCCGGAATGCACTTGTCACATCACTCCCAGTGAAGCCATGGAGACCAAGTACAGCTGGGCACTTTTCTTGGACAAGTTCTGCTGCAGTTTGTGTGCCATTGATCAGTCTGGACATTCTCTGTATCTTGGTGTCAAGTAGGATGTTGATGCCCATGGTTCCAGCAAAGTGCAGCAAAATGAAGAATAGGTCAGAGTCAGGACTCTTGATCCGTACGTTGGTATAATGCTCATTTGCAGCATATTGGTTGTAAAGGACAACCCTGGTGTCGGTCTCTTCCTGTGATGACCTAAGTAATGGAATTTCAGTCTTTCTTGTTGTCAAACCGCCCCCTGATGTAAGAAGGTATGCACATTCTTCACAGATAAAAATTACTTTCCGGCCTTGCAGTTTTGAAGCGTACTTATCACCACTCCATTGCTTTAATATAAGCCTGATAAACTGCACCTTGTTTTCATCATTCGTTTAAAAAACTGTTTCCACTCCGTGGGACGTTTTGTTGCTCCACCCCCTATAATTAACTTCTCTCTACAGCCACAGCGTTTCTTTTCCATTGACTTGATGGATTCGGGTCTGTATAAGTCTGTGCTGAAAATGATGTCTCCACATCCAGACGTAGTTATGCTGTCAAATAGCAATGAGGAGATCTCTGCAAGTGTGTCTGGAATGTTCTATGAAAAAAGATGCACAATAAAATTATACATTACACACAATTATACACATTCCATTACTGTATTACTAGCTGATAACTCTGATGCATTTTCCAGGGCCATTTACCATCATATTGTAGAAGCAAGCATTTCCATCATATACTGTAAGGGTCTCTGATGGTGGAGGAATGGCAGCATTCGGTTGATCTTTCACCAGGTAGTGGAACACCAGAACATGGCTGGTGATTCGTTGATTGATTGAGTGGTGGTTGGTGACTGTTTCATTGGTTGAGTGATGGAGTGATTTTATATATTTATTATAAGTCTTTATATACCGGTAGGCCTATATGTATGGATGAGTCATTTAAAGAATTGAAAAAAAACAGAGCTCTCACACATCATATAACTGAACCAAATATATTTTTCCAAATGTCATAGGTACACCAAAAATATGATATAATATTCATAACCTACACACTCTAAGCGTGCATATGGTATATGGCAAGCTATGATAACCAACTGCAAAATGGCTGTTGAGGCCTTGACAGTTTACAACTACATAGGACTAAAACGTATAGCCTAGAGCATACTGGGATCATGTACAATATGATGTACAGAAGGAATGAGTTATATTACTGTTACCACTCAAAGTCTTATTAGGGACATCTTGGAGGTTCAAAGAAGTCATGTGGCACTTGAGAAACGGCATCTAGATCCAGACATCACAACACAATGTAATCGCAGAGGAACCGTATCACTGATGCTTACTGTTTATGCTATTTTACAAGCACTTCCAGAGTAATCTTTTTGTTTAGCATTAATATTACTATGTGTGTGCATGTGTGTGCACTGTCTCACGTGAACCCCGGACAATTAGCCCTGTACGGCAGCCTCCAGAGCTGGTGTGGGAATGTCGGAATGTGTATAATGTGTTTATTTTGAAAGTGTTTTGAGTCAACTTCATAGTTTTGATACTGCTCTATATAAATACATGTTGTATTGTATTGTATTGTAAGTACACCCGTCTCCAAAAGAGTTGTCGCCTATCCATCTGTTTGGAAATAACAGCTAATAACCTGACTTTCAATTAATCACTTGGCTTCAGAAGTCACTCATATGAAAGCTACAACCCTCCCGAATGAAAATGTACGACAACTCTTTTGGAGACGAGTGTACATTACAATACTTGAAGCAAGTTTGTTGCCATTGAGCCCTGATCAGAAGAAATGGTTGTTTTCGAAGGGTGAGGAGGAGAGCATTTGGTCAGCGTTGGCTCTGATGCTGGTTCTGGCTGGTGGGGTGGGAGACATGTGGCAGCTGGTCAGTCGTCTGAGGGGCCCGCTGGATCCTGGGGTGCTCTCGGAGCTCCTGTGGTGCACTGCCACCCTGCTCCGGGCCATGGAGCAAAAAAAGGTCAAAATCAGCAACCGGTGAGACTTGCCACCCCTATCCTCAGTCTTGGATGACGTAGAAAGAATTGTCTAGTAGAGTAAGATAGATCAAGCCTCATACATTTCTTGGATCCATGTGATCTCAGGTGAACGCCTCCCTTTAGGACACCTTCAGTTAGGAGACCTTTGGAGACTTCAGGTTGAGAATGAACAGGGTTCCCTTGGCGTTGTATGTAGATAGCGGTAGGGCACATCTTATACAAGCCATCATCAAACGCCACAAAAGGACAGGCCAATGCCCCCTTAGGAGGCCGAACTTGATTGCACTCCTTTGCATTAGGTAGGCTGGGTTTGGGGTATCTTAAACTACGGTAATACTGTAGATAATTCTTTGGTAGAAATCTAGAAAATCTTTACATACGTAGCCTCATAATGTGCACCATTCCACCAGTGAAGGCCTGTACTAGTCATTGAACAGACTTTACTACACCACTACAACATTACACTGAGTCTTTAGTGATACAGTACATTACAACCTGGTCATTGCCATTCTTGTAACAGCTAATTTATAACAAGGGCCATGGTTTTAGAATTTAAAAAGCAAGGATTGTGGAATGAAGTTATTGTACCATACACTGGTCTTCAGTCATGTATATATGCGAAATTGAGATGCATTACTGTACATTACCAAAAGTATTTGCTCACCTGCCTTGACTCATATAAAGTTAGTATTTCCTTTTGTGCATTTGTGTGGATGAGCTTTAGGAAATCTACTACAATATCCCCTTCCCGCTGTTCTATGGCTTTATTTCTACGTATTTATATCTGCAGGCTGCACTATAATATTTTCTATGTGCTGCACCTAATGGAGAACACCTCTCCTGCCCAGGCACCGCCGGTGGAGAATGACTTAGAATCAAACAGGTCAGAGCTATCTTTGTTTTTCATTGTCTTTCTTTTCTATTTCTCTTTCTCTTTCTCTTTCTCTTTCTCTTATCTTTCTCTTTCGCCTTCTCCGTCTGTCTGTCCATCTCTCTCTCTCTCTCTCTCTCTCTCTCTCTCTCTCTCTCTCTCTCTCTCTCTCTCTCTCTCTCTCCTTTAACACATTGTACATTGTCATACACAAACCTCCTCTTGGGTCCTTTGTGTATCTGTCTGTACACAGGGAAAACCAGATGACCCAAGAGCAGCAACACATTCTGAACCACACGCCAGGGACAGATCACGTGATCAAAATCATGGCCTTTGCTGGTGAGACTTTCACCACACATGTACTGCACATGTTTATTATTTATTTTCATATAGTATGTGTAAGCCTGCATGAATATTCCAGGGACGGGGAAGACAACCACACTAGTCTACTATGCCAGAAAAAGGCCAGAGCTGCAATTCCTGTATGTGGTCTTCAATAAAGAGGCACAGAGGCATGCAACACGCATCTTCCCTGACAATGTGTCCTGTAAGACCATTCACTCCCTTGCCCACACTGCTGTAGGAGAGAGGTACACACTCTGCTTTTGGAAATAATAGGCCTATTAATCACATAATGAACATTACCTACGCGTAATAGATTCAACATGCACATTAGTGTGAAATACCTTTGTGGGAATACAGAAACAATGAAATGAAATAGAGGTGCATTTGCCTTGAAAATGGAGCAGTTGAAATGAAAACTTGCCTAAATGAGCAATGTAATTTTCAAATCTTCAAAAATGGTAATGCTATTTGCAGGTTCCGTGAGAGGCTGCAGTTCTCCCCCCTGAAGCTCATGTCTGTGTTCTGGGTGTTGCCTGACGGTGAACGCAGCATAGTGTGGGCCAAGGTGGTGACAAAGACCATCAACATTTTCTGGGCGTCTACGGACGCTGCCATAGAGGCCCATCACGTGCCAACCTGGTACAGGAGCACCAGCGGCAGTATGTGCCGGCCTACTGAGACTCAGAAACAGGTACTGGAAGCATGGCAAGAAAACCATGCTTCAAGTTTTTCAGAGGGCGCACTCAACTTCTGGCGAAAAATGAATGGCTTTGGGTGTGCGTTAAAAGTTATCAACTTAAAGAAGAGAAAAATCTCTGCTGTAAGGCAAGACACAGATTTGAAATTGTTTTTAAGATTTTTTTTTGTTTGGCTGAATTTCATCATAATCGACTTTTATGAGTATATGAACTTACCGGCATGTTACTGTGATAGTCTGATACAATGTAGACAAAAATGTATTGTATTGTGTTTTTTGTGCTAGATGTTTTTGAACAATGCCAGACGCATATGGGAGAGAATGAAGGCGATTGGACCAACATCTGAGGCTGCCTACCGCATGTATCATGATGGTAAATTAAGCTGTAATGTGAAATGTTGTGTGACAAAACCACGTTGGCATGGCATGGGGGCAAAAGGCGGTAAAGACTGGTAAATGCGGATGTTCGTGACGTGACGTGACGTCACATCCGCCTTTATCAGACTTTCAAAAACGGTATTACCTGCAAATCCGAGAAGTTTCCAAACAAGCAATCCACCTACGTGTTATGAGTGGTAGCATACCATAATGAATAAATAAAAAATAGCGTAGTTTGTGCCTGCAAAAAAAATTCCCATAGGAAGTCGTTTCATGGCCGAATATCTTTGAATCTATCAAAATGACACACAACATACAGGAGTGAGTAGAACATGAGTTATAATGTGAGGGCCCAATTTTAAAAAAAAACCCGGTTTTCGCCTTTAAGTGGAAATCTTGCTATTGTCGCTGTGTGGTCTGCTTGTTTGCAGGATACCTTAAACTCTGGCAACTGGAGGGTGGTCGCATCATGGGACACTATGATGTCATCTTTATCGACGAGGCCCAGGATTGCACTCCAGGTACACTTCATGCATACCACATATGATATAATATATATGAAAATGTAAATATAACCTGTAGACATGAATAAATAAAGGCATGCGATAATTCTGTATGCACAATTAGTATGGTAATGCACGACTCGTATGGACAATTTTAAGGGTTGCAATGAAAAAGTTTAAGCCTGTGAAATTCTTTTCTAGTGACCATGGACATCTTGCTGTCTCAGCCTTGTGCAAAGATCTTAGTGGGTGATCCTCACCAACACATCTACAGCTTCAGAGGAGCGGTCAACAACCTGGACACAATCCCACACACACACCTCTACTACTTGACCCAGGTACCACCACCCTCGGCTCATACTGGCAGACTTTTTCACTGAAGAAACATCTTATTAGCCCATTTAACCACATGTGATTCTGTAGATTATAGGAAGTATAGAATAAGAATATTTTCCTGTATACACTTGTGTTTTCAGATTGTGAAATGACAGCTTTCCCCCCAATAGAGTTTCAGATTTGGTCCAGAGATTGCCTACACTGGTGCAACAATACTTGAAGTTTGCAAAAACGTCAAGAAGTCACTGGTTGGAGTTGACCAGGCTGGTGCGTTCTACATCGCAGACACAAATATTTGATCTGTTTCTGTATTTGTTGCTGTGCAGTGTGCAGCAGTTTGCATGTGTGTCTCTGTGCAACAGGCTCTGTGCGAGGGCAGGACAATGAGATGCGCCGCAGGTTCCTGACTGGTGAGGGTGAAGCTGACGGGAAGGTGGCCATTCTCAGCCGCACAAACGCCTCCATCTTCCATGAGGCAGTCAGATTGCTAACCCTTAACGAGTCCTGCCTCATCTACATCATAGGCGTGAGTCATCCATGACCGTGTGCACCACCAGTGTGCAATTTATGAAGGAAAATACTCCATGCCGTTATCTATGGATTTTCATACACTTAATGTGTTAATCCTACACAAGCCACTGGCAGTCCAAATCTTAATTTGTAATGTATATTTCTGGTTTCTTTTCTTAGGGCATCAGAGCATTTGGATTGAACATAATTCAGGATATCTGGTATTTGAAGCAGAGAGATAATGGGCAACGTAAGTTTGACTCCTATGGAGAATCTCATGCATGCACTTGCATAAGTGCTAGATCAGGGGTATCAAACTCAAATTGACTGAGGGCCAAAATAAAATCTGGAATGACGTCGCAGGCCGAACTAAAATTGTTCATGCATGCACTTAATAGTCAAAATCAAATTTCACAAACGCTCGTTCCCATCATGGTAGTTCAAATGTGAGTGTCTGTTGTATGTTACAGTAGCCTAATCAAATTCCGGTGACACACCAAATTTCATGTGCAAGTCATGTTGTAGGCTATTAATTTGTGTATGTGGGCCATCTGTATAATACATCTGAAATGATATCGTGGGCCAAATAAAATGAACAAGCAGCCCAGATTTGGCCCCCGGGCCTGCGTTTAACATCCTTGGGATAGGTGTTCTGTAAAAGTGCAGTTCATTTTTGGAAAGCGCTTTGCTAGAGCTCAACGGTTGAGTTTTTCCATCCAAAATCTCAGACTTATTAATGACACTGGTCTAATCTTATTCAAGGATAAAAGCCGACTTGCTAATTGCCAGGTTCTGAGATCACCTGAATGGTTTTGAAAAAAGAACTGTAGGTTTGAAATGTTGCTCTTCAGAATTCGACTCAAGAGGAAAGTCATTTCCAAATGAGACCCCACTTGAAGAGATTGAAATACTACTTTGTACATTGTAGATAAAATAGATTAAAAATGAATGATAGATGATGACGAGGATGCCTTTATTCACCACCATCAACAAAAACGTGTTTCAACCAAACAGACAGACGAAGACATCAACACCATTGAACATTCAGTAACAGATACATGTACACTCAATTTTGGTAAGAGAAGTTGAGGTTTCATCTCATTTCCATTTTTCTCCTATTATTGAAGAGATTGGAGAGTCTTTCATCCGACGGTTTGCTGAGGGAAGAGTGCCTGGGCTGCAGGGCTATCGTGGTCTGGGCGAGTACGCTGCCATGGCTGAGGACCTGGAGCTGTTGTGGAAGATTGCAGTGGTGGACAAATACGGAGAGCGCATTCCTGACCTCCTCAACCGCATTCGTGACAGGCAACAGACAAGACAACAAAGAGCAGGTGATTCAAGGAGTGGCTGATTGAGTTTAGGACTTACTAGGAGTTTAGGAGTTTAGGACAGACAGAAAAATCATAGTCTGTGAGGGCAATAGAGACACTATATAGTGAGGCATCGCACCAAGGCTATCTCATAAACCAGATGAAGGTTTCAGATGCTGCTGTCTGAAGCCAATAAAGGATTCCCCCTCAGAATGAATGGACCCAAAACTACTGAAACACACTGGTAATATTTGTTTTCTGTAAAATTTGAACATGATAATCTAGCGGAATGGGACGTTCTTCTTCATCCAATGAACTGTTTGGCTTCGTTGTTTAGCCTGGGACCAACCCACCAAACAAAGGAATAACCCCTGGACTGAGCTTGTGATGATTAAACCTTGCGCTGAGTTGAGAACAATGGTGCAAATATTATACCCTGTCAATAGTTGATTTTATGGATTTTTTTATGCTTTCAAGAGATCTTTTTTAGAATTTGATAGACATTTGACCTATACTTTCTTTTGGTTTCGATATCGATTGATTGATTTTATTTGACATCTTCAGTTCATAAATGTATATATTAAAGACAGCAGACGTTAATTGATAAGTGTGGCCCTGGGACAAAAGTAAAACTATAACACATTACATATATAGCATACACATAACACACATTCTTTGCTCTGAAAGTGATATACTGCACTGTCCTATCTCTAAGCCATATTTTCAAAGCACTTTTAAAACCATCTAAGCCAGGGATGTCAAACTCAGGCCCGGGGGGCAAATTTGGCCCACGGAGCCATTTTATTTGGCCCGCCAGATCATTTCAAATGTGTATTACAGTTGGCCCACATACACCATAACTGAATAGAGTATTAAGATTTGAACATAAAAATGTGTATATCACAGGAGTATGAGTGGACCCAGGCCATTGAAACATCTCACACTCAAATGCAACAGAATTTGCTGGCACATTTGAACTATGATGGGAATCTGTTTAGACATTCATTTAAACATAAGCAATTTTAGTCAATTTTTGTAAAAAAAATAAAATAAAAAAAATATTGAGTTTGGCCCACGAATTCGCTCCAGATTTTGATTTTGGCCCTCTACTCGGTCCATTTGAGTTTGACACCCCTGATCTAAGCTATTGATGATCCTACTATTGCCTGGTAACATATTCCACAAAAGAGATGCAACATATAGGAAAGAGCCCCTCCCTATTTTGGTATTGACTCTTGGTGGATCATGTGGCTTCTTTTGTGAAGCTTTTTTCTTCTTCTTTTCAGTAATGTAATGTTGACCTTTGTGTAGCCTATGTATGTAGCTTACTGATATTCTCTTTCTCTACGGTCACTTTTAGATTTTATCCTGGGCTCAATGCACAAGGCCAAAGGATTGGAATTTGACACTGTTTTCATTATTGATGATTTCCGGGCCCAAGTTCAAGGTCTGCAAAGCTACTTTCTGTGGTTTAACTGTGCATGATGCAATGTGCATGATGCTTATGCTACAACGAATATAATGTGCAACAGCTCTATACATCTGCACATACTGTACTTGTGCCAATGTATGTTTTGGATGTTTGCTTTCTTAGATAATGAAAGGCCTGTTGAAGATGACGAGAAGAATCTCATCTATATGGCTGTGACGCGAGCAAAAAGAAGCCTCTTCATGACTAAAACCATCGCCAATATCATTGCACGTGCAGGGGTAAGTTTTGTTATTTTTGCCAAGTGGGATTTCCATAAAGATTTTTTTCTATATATTTCTGTATCAGTCTATCAATTGTGATTTTCAAAAGTTTTCAGTCACTTTTTGGAAAGGACATCAACGAAATTATAAAAACGCTTACTGCAAAACAGTCTTAACTTGTGTAGAGGTTGGCAAGATGAGATTTGATGTTTGATGTTTTACCATTTTGTTTATCAGGAACATTTCCTTAGGCCAGAGTGGACCAATGCTGCTGCGGAGACTCCTGAAACACAGTGTTCCATCCCAAAATGCTCCAATAAAGTGAACACAAACACTCGCCTCTGCATGAGCAAGCTCCCCATCGCATATGTAAGCTTTTTTTTCTCTGGCAGTGAATCAATTACTTTGTGTGTGTGTGTGTGTGTGTGTGTGTGTGTGTGTGTGTGTGTGTGTGTGTGTGTGTGTGTGTGTGTGTGTGTGTGTGTGTGTGTGTGTGCGCGCGCATGTGTGCCTGCAAGCGTGCGCGTGGGTGCCTGCGTGCCTGCGTGGGTGCGTGCGTGAGATATTGATGCAGTATGTCAATGCAAAGCCTCCTTCTGCTGTATATCCACCAATCATTTGTCTCTACAGTAGGTGTATCTAGTCTCGAAGTTTTGGAAACTTTAACTGTAAACTCTCATAATCAATCAAGTAATTGTGTATTGATCAATTATTAGAATGTCTAGTGGCGAAATATAGATTATGTAGCTTGGTTGGGGCTGAAAGCTGCAGTGTATGTATTGTATTTACCATTGTACACAGTAAATGTTGCAGTGCTAATTCAACACTATTCTGAGTGAGAGCATTGAGTGTTGAAATAGCACTATGGATATATGCTCTAAAATAGTGTAAAATACTACCGGTACTCTCTTTAACACCAAATCGAGTATTGCAATGTTGCAATTGCACTGCAATATTTTACTGTGTATCCTGTACTGTTGTTACAGGTTGATGGTGTGGAACCAGGTGGTCCTCTATGTTTGCCCTGTCTTCACAACATGGCTGGTCACCTGGCTTTTCTGATGAGTCCCGGGATACAACAGGTTCCTTTTCCATAGCCCTTTCATGTGGCAGTGGGACAATGAATTTCTTGGGCATGGTTTGGATTGCACATATGCTAATTAACTTAAAACCCTGCCCTGACTTTCCTGTTTGACCGATGAGGCTAGACTAAACTCGCCGGTTTCACTTTTAAACTTTGGCGATTGTATTTACATCTTTTAAAACCTCTTTAAACTATCAAATGATGTGCTTTTCACTTGACTAAAAAACAAAGGTCCTGGCTATAGCTCAGCCTGTGCTATCATCTCACTTCAAACTATTTTCTCAATGGTTTACACACTTTCCAAGTCCCCTGACATTGTGATTTGAATGTCAGGGCTACCTTCGAAGTCTTTTACAACTTTGAGCTTTTTTTAACAGCTTTTTTAACAGCCAGCAAAGCCTTTCCAATCATGATAGTTACATGATACCCACATTGACTAACAAATATTCAGCAGAAAACTGCTTGCTGAAAAAGCTTAACTACAAGAAATGCTACGCTGCCGTGGCCAACCGGTAAGGCACTCGTCTGTCTTGCGGCCGACCCGGGTTCGATTCCCAGCCCGGGTCATGTGCCGACCCCTCCCCATCTCTCTCCCCATTCGCTTCCTGTCCACCTCTCAAACTGTCCTGTCATCAATAAAGTCGTAAAAGACCAAAAAAAAAATCTTTAAAAAATAAATGTTACGCTTCCTGGGTCCGTGTTTCGATAAGAAAAGGTCAGGTAAGGTGGCTCCCCTGCCCCCTACCCCCTGCCCTCCGTCTCCCTCACCATCTCCCCCCCTCCCGGAGCCATACTGTATTATACGAATGTTTTGTGACAGCGTTGTGAACTTCAACAATCTGCGACGGTGCCTGTTGATAGCGAGCCCAAGCCGTATGCCAAATGCGTTCCTCACATGGGCTATTAGTTGATGGTGGTTTGTGTAGGCGCTGTCGGCAAAGGAGACAGTCCCTTCTCCCTCCGAAATAGCAGCGAACGGACGGACGGACATGCCAACACACAAATTGGGTGATCACATAACTTCATGGTGGAGGTTCATATCTGGGGGTGATGTTGGGGTATTGTGACAACTGGGTCAATACCTCAATTTTCTTCTTCTCCATTTACTTATACGTACAGGTATATGTATTCATTTTTGGGATAGGCTTACACACACTAACTTATGGATCTTTATAGATATCAAACCACCTATTTTCATGTGTTTGTCTTGGATTTTTACTGCATTTTGGGGCATTGACGTGAATTTGAAAAGCTTACACGTTGCTATACTCATTTTCCAATTTTCTAAATCTATGTGTTTTTTTGTACTTTTATATACATTTTTGTATGTTTGTTTCATTAGATCTGTAAACCAGCAGTTTTCTCTGTCAACTACCTTCTTGTTAGACACCGCAACATGAATGAATGAATAAATGAATGAATTGCCTTGAAGGGAACTTGTCTTGTGGAGTCATAGAACAAACACATGGACAAATTTAAAAACATCATACAGTGAAAACTAATAAAATGCAATAAAAAGTAACCCACATACAGTGTATTTTAGTAAAGTTAACCAATCTGAACTTGGCATAGATAGACTGTTCATTTTCGTGAGTTTTTATAAATCTAGAAGACATTCCAGGGTTTTAATATGGAAGATAGGCCTATATGCCATCTGTGTATTGATCATGTAATTATAAAAAGGGGTTTCTTTTGTCATTGTGGCTATGTGGTGTTTTGTCTTTGACTTGCTCCATGTGTATGGGTAAAATAAAATATGAACATGATAAAAACTGACCACACTGACAAGGGTCAGTGTGTGAGATAAGCCCCTTGCTGCTGTGTGCTCTCTCTCTCTCACTCACTCACTCACTCACTCACACACACACACACACACACACACACACACACTGAAGCAGGACCTTATGCTGAAAATCAGTGCTTGCCGCAACCCTATTCATGTAACCCAACAGGGAAAAGCCAGAGTTTAGAGTTGTGGTGGAAAATAAGTTTATTAGTCAACTGTTGACAACATATTTGAATAATAGAAGCAAATGCAGTGTTTTCTCCGATCTTCTGCTCATAAGTATCTGCTGCCAGTCTAATCATGGGGCATAATGTTGTTCAGGTGGGGATGCGGTTATTACGTCGACAACATGTAAGCAGATTTAACTAGCATGTTATTGCTATTTTTCACAGGGTGGTGTTTTTTTATGCTCATCTAATCAGGGGGAAGGGCATTGACGGGTGGGGGGATATTCGCGCGCGGGGCGGGGGTATTCGCTGTGGGGGTGAGCAGGGCCTTTTCCTCCTGGGACCAGGGTCCTTGATGGGACCCCTATTGTGACCTTTGCAGGCTGTATAGTGGGCCCTATCAGTGTTTTGTTTTGCCCTGGGGCCTTGTGTGCAATTTGTTTCCTATATCTGCAAACCCTTAGTAGCTCCATATAATTCAGTGTCCAAATCCAAAGTCCATGTCTAAAAATGCCAAGTCCAAAAGTCCAATTACGGTTCAACCACCCTGCAGAGAGAGGGACACAAAAGTGGAAGTTCATCAGTTTATGAACAGCACCACTACATCTGAGTGGCATATTGTGTTTATATTTCAGTCAACATGTAGATACATCAATAGTTATAATCATTGTTTTTCACATCTCTTTTGTTAGAAACAGACCTCCTCTGAGGTAGGCTAAATGGAAAAACAGTACATCTGAGCCTCAATTTCATGAGAATAACATCTGATTTACCTGAGTGTGTACTGGGCAGACTGAACAGGCTTAAGAGTATTCCTCCTGGTTCATCATGTTCAAGTCCTGTTCCTCCTCCTCAATTTTGAAAAGATCTTCCTGGCCCAGGTTTGAAATGCTGGTACCATTGCCCACTACCAAACACAGAATACAAAGCAGCAGTTTATTCAGTGTTAAAGCACAGACTAAATATGTATGCTTCTCAATTGTAAACTGTATTGCACTGTAGGCTGTGTGTGGTCCTTGTCAAATATTGTCCTGCACTGTGCAGGAAATGGTCAAAAAAGGTAGGCCTACTGCAACTATGCTGCTCATTGAAACTAGGTTGGCTATTGCCAAATTTGTTCTTTTCATGAAAGATTACAAAGTAATAAACTAATATTTTCTAGTATGGCCTAAATACAGTCATTTTTTCCAGCTAAAAATGTCTATTTCTGGAAATTCAAAATGGCGGACCATGGCTGTATGAAAAGTGCATTTCGAATACTTAGAATTTGAAGGAGGTGGTAAGTATTCATGAAAAAGGTAACATTAGTGCAGGGGTAGAATGGATCCTGGAAATAAACAACTGAAAATCTTACACAGTGCACCTTTAAATTGTAATGGATTTCAATTTGGTCACTCACAACATGACTTCTACACTTACGAGTGTCCAGGTGATCTTCTGAATTGTGGCGACTGTCCAGTCCACTGAGGTTTGAGCAGCTGGAAGCAATGCTCACTGCCAAACACACAAAACATATAACAGTTTTGTTTGCCATTGTTTTTGTTATCGTCATCAAAACACAGATTAGAGAAGTACAATTATTCATGGATTATTTGTGTTCACTAAAGTTTATATGGATAAACAAATAAGTGATTGGCAAATTTACGGGCACTCCATCTACACTCACCGGTCTCCGGGTCCTCGTACATGTTGTATTGTCTCTCCATGACAAGATCCCTCAAACTACTGCTCACTACCAAAATACACAATACAGTACATATATCACACGTGAAAGATCACAAGTTCATGTGTGGATGATTGAATTATCATTACAAATCAACAACTAAATAAATAGCTAAATAAGTGGCACTGATTTTATACTTACGACTGTCCATGTTACACTCCTCCATATTGAGAATTCTGTCCAGTTCACTGCAGTTTGAACCAAAGGAGCTCACTACCAAACACACAGAACACAAAATGGATTTTGTTAACATTCTTTTTTACAATTTCTTTTTAGGGTATCTATCACATGTATCAACGCATTATGTACTTATGCTATACCTAACCTTAACCCTACCGCTAAGGTGTGTAGAGAAAGAACATAATATTAGGACTACATGTGGTTGTGCTGAACTTTACACCTAATTAATGTAAAATTAAGCATGGCCCAGATTTTTTCAATTCAAAACACTGATTGGACATCTATCCATCTGGGTTAATGTTACACTCACCGCTGTCCAGATCATCATCTGGGATCAGGCCCTGATCTCCCTCTACAGTCTCGATAGTGTCAGCATCCTCTGTTGAGTACAAAGAACAGACAAAACATACGAAGACATGAGAATGGCGGGCTGCCATGTTTGATTACAGTCCTTTTTGTCAATCAAAAGACGAGCACACATCGCATTTCATCTATGGAGGCTTTTATCTAAAGCAATTGACACAAATCAAGCTCTCAGAAAAGGACCTACTTTAATCTTGTGTTTCACAAACACTGGCTACGTTAACATTTATAATTCAGAAATAATAATTCACAATTAAATAGTTTTGTCGAGTTTACACTGATGTTTCATTTAATTCCGAATTGTTAAGTGTTTACATGACGTTTTCAAAGCGGAATTAACCTTTATTCAGAATTAAAGTGAGTTCATTCTGAATTAAATGTCTCTTGTGAACGTAGCCAGCATGTAGCTCTACTAGCCTACATAAATTCCTGAGCGAACTTGGTGCCACATTTGAGGAGAAACACACCATTCACTCTAATCATAAATGAGCAAAGTCAAGTGTGCGACTTTTACCAGCACATAGAAGCTGTGCATGGTTTCTTGAACATTTGCATGAAGATGTTTATTATTAGCCTATTATTATTATGCATAACATTTCTGTTCTTACCCAGAGGGGCAGACTGGATGTCCCCCCAGCATCTCATAGTCTCCTGAGTGGCCGCCTCCTCAGCCATCTTTGGGACGTCAGATGCCATCTCCTTGATGTCCTCAATAGCCTCGGGGACCTCAATGGTCTTGGTCACCTTTAATTTAGATTAGATTTGATTTATTATTATTATTGTTGTTGTTATTATTATTATTATTATTATTATTGGTATTGTTATTATTATCATTATTATTCAGTATAAATACACAATTTCAGTTCAGCATCTAATCAGAAGTGCACATAGCACAAGTGTGACATTTTATACATTACATACAGTTTGTACACATTCAAGCAGTCTTTACACATTGAATTGTGTCTGTATATCCTACAGCTAGTGCAAATAATATGGTTTTAAGTAGACAAAGAATAATGTACATACCCCGTTGGGGGTCTCAATGGTCTCAGTGGCCTCCTCTGTCTGGGTCTCATTGAGGCTCGACAGTGATGCTGCTCTCTCGGTAGCCTCAGCCTGTCGCTCCAGCCTCTTCCTTCGGTGAATGATGACCCACTTAGAACTCATAAGTGGCTTCGCTCCCGTCACCTGGGCCTGGGTGACCTCGGTGGTGTCGGTGGCTTTCTGAGACTCTGAGGCGCTGCATTCCACTGTAGCCTGTGGCTGCCTCTCATTCAGCCTCCTTCTCAGGCGGTTGAGGACCCTAGCAAGGCGGAAGTTTTCAGTAGGCCGATTGACAAACCTTTTCTTGACATTTCTTAATCCAGTCAGTAAAGACCTCCAGCTGGCCATCAAACAACATGATGGCTCCATCTCCTCCTGGCCAATATTCTCCATCATTTTATCAATTGTTTTATGGGGTTTCCCCCCTTAGCTTTTGTTATGTATAGCTGAAAGCTCTCTGTGCTGCTGTTCTTTTGGTTACTTGAAAAGGAATAAGCCAGTGGGGTTCTATCTAGTCAAATAAGAATCTCTTCATTGTTACATCATATAAACATCCTCAAACTCATGATGCCATTCATAATGATTCTAATAGAATTCTCACAATGCTGTTGTGTAAGTCAGTAGAGTCCCTCAGGCTATTATTAGTATAGAATAGGATATCTTTTTATTTTGTCACTGTATCAAGTACAACAGAATTAAGCATTCCTTGTTGAAGCAATAAATAATGAAAGCATTTTCCGGTATAAAACTATTCTTTGGTCACATCAATTAGTACAGTATGGCCATTGGGTAAAAGGTGTTTTTCAGTGTATTTGTCCTGGTTATCATGGATCTGTATCTACTGCCAAATGTCCTGGATGTGATGAGTGTCTTAGAATGGACTTGGCCTTTATTAGGCAGCATGTGCTGTAAAGGCTCTCTAGAGAGGGAAGAGGGCAGCCAACCATGTTCTCTGCTGCCTTTGCAACCCCCTGAAGCTCTTTCCTCTGTGCCACAGTGCAGCCTGGGAACCACACACACAGTACTGTATGTCAGTCTGCTCTCCACTGAGCAGCGGAAGGACAACATGCAGCTTCTGACAGTTGTTGCTTTTCCAGAGTATTTTGAGGAAATAAAGTATTTGCTGTTCCCTCTTCACTAACCCAATGGTGACACCCCAGGTCAGGACCTCCCTGATTACAGCTAATTTTAAATGTAATAAAATAGGCCTAAAATAAATAGAACGTAGCCTATAGCCTGTCTGTCATTCAAGCGTGAATTTGTAATCAGTTTGCTGTTTATATTAGTGTTTTATTTAGCCTACTGATTTTACCGAGTTCTTGCTAAATAAATAAATAAATAAATAAGAAAGAACCGATAGGCCTATTTCAATGACAAGCACACGCAAAGTCATGCACGCACGCACACTGCCACTCTCGATGTAGGCTACTCGATGATAGCTGGCAAAGGCCTAATATTTAAGTGTACACCTACTGTGTGTGTGTGTGTGTGTGTGTGTGTGTGTGTGTGTGTGCGTGCGTGCGTGCGTGCGTGCGCGCGTGCGTGCGTGCGTGCGCGCGCGCGATAGGCCTAAAGGCAGTGAGCACTCGTTTGGGATGGTGATGCGTACTGAACCCAGGTCCAGGACAAGAGAAAACGCAATAGAAGGAGATCCCAGACCAGCCCTTCCAATACAATGGCACATTTTGAAATGAAAATAAAACGAAAAGGCCTGTCATTAAGAAGCGGTCCATTTACATTTTAAAACACGCACCTCGCAAGTGCGTAGGCCTACACGTGATGTGAGAAAGGGGACGACACAGGAAGTTTTCTTCCGACCCGATTGGCTAGTACAGAATGTGGCCAAGATTTCTGGGTAGACCAGTAGCTACGATTTTAAAAGCGGCTTCTTTATGTAGAATTTACGCACTGATTGTGCCTGAGCGAAAGAGGAATACGACGTCTTAAAAATATATTATTACATCGGCGCTTCCATCTTGCAAGAGACGACCCTTGAACTAGAAGCGCGAACATAAACAGTCGGGTACCAAACTACACATCCCAGACTGCTCGACACACACAGGGTCCAATCCAAAGTGCACGGTTTGCGCTTGCAGGATGTAGGTGATAGTTGACGGCCAAGTTCTTCAGAACCCTGAAGTTTTTAGCGACTTGCACCATTGGTTTGACTTTCATTGGAGGTAATATGCTAATTTATCTTTTAGTCATAACTTTAGAAGCAAATACACAGGCCTACGGTGCATTCGCAGTTCGCATAGTGTGTGATGCTACGTAGACATCATGATATTGACATGTTGTAACAAACTCTGGTCGTGATTCTTTTCATGTGGTTTTGAAGGCTTTTGGTCCTCGTGTGACTCGCAAGGATGGCAGACGAATCTCAAAGAGGCGAGGGGTTGCCAGAGGATGTAATGACAGATGATTGCATGACTACCTACACGCACCTATACAGTCCAGACCTTTTAAAGTGAGTGCGTAAAGACGTGCTTTCCCTGCACAACACAGCAAGTTCCCATTTGTGCTGATCATATCCTGTATTTTTTTTTATTTATTGTGTGGGTTTCTCTCTTTTTCAGAGATAATGTAGCATTTATTACAGGAGGTGGGTCTGGCATTGGATTCCGCATAGCTGAGGTCTTCATGAGGTAGGCAGCCAGTTGCAGACTTAAGCTGTTATGTCAGTCTTGCTTTTCCTCACTCACCTGGGTGCACTCAGACTCACATTAGTTGTGTTATCATATTTTTCTATCTGTACTTCTGCTCAGTGGGAGAGGTTATCTTTCCACCTTGACTTGACACACAGAGACCTTTACCCAGGTGCATAATGCAGAATACAAATGTTATGTGACACCTACAAGCCTTTCTGTGGCATTTAAGTGAAAGGAAACACACTTTTTCCCATAGAGGTAGAAAATAACACTAGAGAGGACCCCGCCCCCCTTTTTACGGCAATCTGTAGCGGCCATTATCTGTAGGTAGATCAGAGAAATGGAATTTAACGGAGAACGAGGCTCACCTCTGTCAAAAATGGCTTAATCATGTGAAAATGTCCATCAACACCCTATACAAGAACAATAGTTGAAGTGTGTTGCTAACTATGTTCATAAAAGATATTATTTGATTTTTAAATGTATTTTATCGACTCATATGATTTAAGTAGATATTTAGCCTGACATTTCAAATCTGGTCTTTGATTAAAGTTTTACTTCATATTTACACAGTTTTAGTTAATTTCTTGACAGGGGTGGGCGTGTTCTCCATTGACTTGCATTGCCTGAAAGTACCTACACTACCTACGGAAGTTGGGAAGCTCCAGCTGCCATTTCCCAGTGCTGTCGCAAATTGCTGTGTCCTCTCTAGTGTTATTTTCTACCTCTATGCTTTTTCCATTTCCATTTGACCTTTTATGCTTTGGGAAGTATTGTAATGTTTGATCTTTTGACCTCAGGCATGGGTGTGATGTAGTGATCGCCAGTCGAAATCTTGAACGTCTGACAGAGGTAACCAAAGCTCCATGCACCCCCCCCCCACCCCCCACACACACACATGTAACATGAAACATTGTTATTATTATATTGTGTGCACAAGATCTGAGGTTAACACTGGAATAAAATAAAATCTACTTTGGTCAAATGTGTGCAGGCAGCAGACAAGCTAACTAAAGCAACGGGTCGGAGATGTCTTGCCCTGGCAGTCGATGTTAGGCAGCCAGACACCATCAATGCAGCAGTGGACCAAACCCTACAGGAGCTGGGGCGCATTGATATTCTCATCAATAGTAAGAAACGGGTCATTCGTTTACAATATGGAAGTGCAAGTCAAACTATTTCCTCCCATCCTTTCCTGCAGCTTGTGGCCTCGTGATGCCGAGGTCGCTGTCATTGATGGTCGAAGTTCAGATTCAGCATCTGATTCAATATCTTGCAGAAGCACAATTCAATAGTCATGACCCCCCCCCCCCCCCCCCCCCCCCCCCCCCCCCCCCCCCCCCCCCCCCCCCCCACCGGCGGGGTGACACTGAGGCATGAGGCCACAAGCAACAGGAAAGGACAGGAGGAACTAGTTTGTTCTCAGTGTGTGAGCGTGAGCCCTCATCTATGACCTTTGACCTCTTACAGTGGTTGTGGAGGTTCAGTCAGATAATAAAGGTCCAGCCATATTTATGTTTCAAGTTAATTCAATGAATCTGTCTGACTTTGCAGTCAGTTGAATTTGTACATTGTAAATTGCAAAATGTGTACAGCAGTACAACATGGAGGGACTTGTTGATCTTGGTCATTCCATGTGAAATCAGACACTGCTCCAGAAGCATATAAGAGGTTTGTGGTAACAAGCAATTAAACATACCACTGGACTTAGGACCTCATCAGGAATGTGCCCGTGTTTGTGGTGCCCACCGACATAGTATCTGAAGTTATTGTGACCATCTATTTTCTTATCTGAACGCCTGGCTAGTTTCTTTACAAATGTGCAGTAAATGGTCGATTCTGCTCCAACAATGCGCACGCAGCTCGATTACGTCACATCTGTGTACTACAAACAGTAAAAGGGTCTATTGGCCCCTGATATTTTGTATAGGTGGAATACATGTTTGTGACTATTAATATTTATTTATAATGTTTTTTTGTGATTAGATGCTGCAGGGAACTTCCTGTGTCCTGCTTCCTCGTTGTCTTTCAACGCCTTCAAGACCGTGCTAGAAATAGACACCATGGGAACATACAACACCAGCAAGGTGGTCTACGACAAGTGGTTGAAGGTAAAATGGTATAGTTGATGACTAATGGTTAGATTAGATTGGATTAGATTAGTTTAGATTATCCTTTATTGTCTCTTCAGGAGATAAAGTCTGAGTGGACATGGAGAAAGTGTGATTCACAATTAACATCAGATCAACACAACAGGGAAGACCACAAAGAAACAAACAAAGATACTAAACAGGGAAACGTGTAAAAACAAACAACCATTGTTTGTGCACACAGCCTTCAAGTTTTGGCCCTGACACGGTCATCCAAAAGAAATAAAGCAAACCTAGACACTGCACATACTTTTACCTTGAGCTATTGCACAAGGAATACAAAAAACCCCACTAAACAATAAAGATATTATGCATGTAATGCCAGAGGTTTCAGAAAATACAGAATGAGTTGTTATTATTCTTGTATGAGCACATATGCTAGGTGGACACTAGATGAATGGCGGATGGTGGACTTGAGGGAGAAATAAAGGCTTGTGACACAAACATTCGACTTTATTGGATCATTAACAAGGCAGTTGTCAGAAGTGCTTTTTATCAGGCCAACATAAGAAATACACACCCATAAAATAGCATACATACATTCCATACATTTTGATAAAACACAACAGTTGATGAATAAATGTCAAGTGGCAGAGGCTTAATGGGGAGCTGTTTGCCATTTGTTGGCTTCTGGCCTTATCCTGTTTCAAGCAGCTTTGCCAGGGTGTGTTGGTTGCTAAGGCGGCAATGGTACTGAGTGAAGAATGTTGGGTGTGCAAGACAGTTGAGGCAAGGACTTCATTGAGGATTCGTTAGCTGCTGGCTTTATCCCTTCCAAGCAGTTACGCTAGGGTGTGTTGGATGTTTCGTATAATTTGTAAAACAGTAATACCTACCTACCTGTACCTACTAACACCCCCACCCACACCTAGTAAAACCTGCTATTTAGCAGCTTAATCGACCAAGGAACCATCAATACCATTTAAACCTATTTGCCTATTTATTGCACTGCTTACATATTATATAAAATGTACCATTGCGTGTGTGATGGTACCAATCACAGCAACAGTTTGGCATGGGAGTGCAGGTGCAATACCAATGATCTATTGGTCAAGGGCCAAAAGCTCACTGCTGCTACTGCATCTGCACTGCATGAGGCTTCGGAAGGAAGGTTTACTAACATTTTATTGCTGAACGCTGCTGTTGGGTATCTTTTACACATGACTGCACTGCACTGTAACTATGGTGAAGTGTGTTAATGGAAAACATTGTGACTTGAGTAGAAAGGCTTTTTTCCACCGCTAATAGTTTTCCAAATTATTGATTTTGTTTTATATCCTCGATAACTGCAGGATCATGGTGGTGCTATCGTAAACATCTCTGCCACTCTGGGCTACAGGGGACAGGCGCTGCAGGTGCATGCTGGATCGGCCAAAGCCGCCAACGGTAAGTGCAGTATTCATGCTTTCATGGTGTCAATTGAAATAAAACCCATGCCACGCCCATGTCACTCTCATTATTCTTATATTATTATCAAGATTTACCTTCAGGCATACATGATGTTCTTCACGACCCTCCACAGAAAGTCATGGCCAATTCTTGCATTTTAAGTCTTATTGTAGCATATTTCTTATTTAAAATATACATATTAGAAAAAAAGAGGTATCGCACACCAATAAAGTCTTTCTTGAGGTGCTGGCTTCCTGAGCATATAAATGTTAAAGAAAAAGAAAAGAATGCCGCACACTCTGCTCCATGTTTTAATGGTGAAGTGACGTTTCGGCCGTCTGGCCTTCTTCAAAGTTTGAAGAAGGCCAGACGGCCGAAACGTCACTTCACCATTAAAACATGGAGCAGAGTGTGCAGCATTCTTTTCTTTTTCTTTAACATTTATTGTATACTATGCATAAATTAACTTCCAGCTTCAAAGAGTTACTTCCAGCTTCAAAGAGTTACTGTACTCTGTTTGTCCTTCAGATTAGAGGTGGGGGTTCTGTCTCATACAACACAGAGGTGCAATATTTGAAAACGTCCCCAATGTCTTGTTTTGACCATCTCTTTTCGTAGATGCCATGACTAAACACTTGGCCGTGGAATGGGGACCCAACGGAGTGAGGGTCAACACTGTGGCACCAGGGCCCATCTCAGGCACCGAAGGCTACCGCAGACTGGGCAAGGACACTTTTTATTTCTCATGCAACTTGTAGTTATAGTATACTTTTAGGAATCAAACTTAGACTGAAGTCGAATTGCTGAATAATATCTTACTGGTATTGGTGTCCAGTCAGTGACTGACAAACCAGGTTGAGAGAGTGAAAATCTTGCCTTAGGCCTACATTTCTTCTGCATATGCCCATAATCTTTTTTGCTTATCATGTAATTTGCAAGAGTGGCTTCAGTCAGTAGTGGTTACCTTGAGAAAGTGAAGTCTTGTCTTCCATAATTGTGCTACAATTGCTGAATTGGCCGAAATATTTTGTTGGCATGGCTTTAAAAAAAAAAAAAAGTAATCCTGAACATGGGATGTTCACCTCTGGCTTCAGAATGCCTATCGTATCTAGATGTAAGAGTTCTACAACTTGGTGAGGATTTGTACGAATGCGGCAGCACCACATGCAATGTTGTTTTCATATTTCACACTAGAGTAAATTGGAGTGAGTCTTGAGAAAATGTTAACGTTGGTGTGCAATTATTACACAGTCATTACATCAGATCAGACATTCAGCACCAACTGCATAGTTTAGATTTTAAGGGCAATAATCTTTCCCCTTAAGATTCTGAGCAACATCATCACCAACTTTCCAGGAACGTTTTTTCCTTGACTGACTTAACTATTTTATTCCATCTAACATATAAACATGGAACAGTAAAGTGAGCCATCAGTTATATCCATTAAAAGTCAGCGATGGCACAACAAATCCTACATCTTATGTCCATTGTGATCCCTAAAAAAGGAGGAGACGATGGCTTAAGGCAGCAATCTACATATCAAGAGTGTCTTTGCAAAACGACGTATCCACCATTTTTTACTTTTGCATTTTATTATTGTCTTTCTTCGGGTTTCAGTAAACGCACACCGTTTGAGGTGCGTACGGCAGACAATTAGACTCAACTTGAAAAAGAATGGTCGTCGCACACTCAGAACTTCATGCAGTTACATTTAATAAGACCAACGTTTCGGCTTACGTCTTCAGAGAGATGACCCTGATGAAGGCGTAAGCCGAAACGTTGGTCTTATTAAATGTAACTGCATGAAGTTCTGAGTGTGCGACGACCATTCTTTTTCAAGTTGCATTTTATTATTGGAAATGACTGTTCAGAAGTCCTATCATCCATGTGTGAATTCCTGCCATTCAAATATTTTGAGAACATACTTTTTTAACCTTTTATAAAATGCCTTTTGCAATGTAATGCACTGGAATTCCCAATACAAAAAAAATGTATATTTCCTAAAATGTTACAAATGGAAGTACACCATTTTGCAACGAAACTCATATTTCATTCATATACAGATTGCATACATTCATACACACACACAGACATCATTTCTCGTTCTTCATGTCTGCCCTGTGTCTGTCGACCTGGTTTCCCTCGACTAGGTGGTCCACATGCTGAGAACGCCGGCATGTTCAGCAGCATCCCTCTGCAGCGTGCCGGGAACAAGACGGAGATGGCCCACGCAGTGCTCTTCCTCTCCAGCAGGGCGGCGTCCTACGTGACGGGCAGCATCCTGGTGGCCGATGGCGGAGCGTGGCTGACGTCGGCCAATGACGTGCACCGCCTGCTGGGTATAATCTCCTCTCCCTCTGCTAAACTCTGACAGACAGACAACACTCAGGTGTGTGTGCATGTGAGTGTGAGGGGTGTCTGTGCATGTGTGTGTGACAGAGATGTTGTGCCCTTTCGGTGTTCCTGGCCTGCACCCGAGTGTCACACTGTGTATTGGTATGTGGGTCTGTCTATTTTTTTTTATGTCCTGTCATCTTGCATGCCTTCATGATAAATTTCACAATTGTTTTGCTTTTTGCATGTATTTCATAAAATACTTATATGGTGTGTAAATCCAATGCTGGGCAAAGGAGAAGTTAGTAAGCGCAACCATCAAAATGACCAAAAAACTGTTGATTAGGCATCAGGGCCGGACGCACAACGCAGAGGATAGATATTGCTGTTGGCTTGGGGCCCCCACCTGCCAGGGGGCACTGATTGGACATGTAGCGAAGGGGAGTAGAGTTGCCCAGCTGGGACTTGAACCCAGACCTTCTGGGGTAGTAAACTGGGGCTCTGACCGGCTCTTTGGTGTAGCGGTCAGAGCCCCGGTTTACTACCCCAGAAGGTCTGGGTTCGAGTCCCAGCTGTGCAACTCTACTCCCCTTCGCTACAAATGGTGTCAGAAGTGGGATGGTGCCGTTAGGCCATCGGAAGCGTACCCATTGTGTGTGAGCCGTAATTCCATGTGAGGGACTCCCAGGATTGGTGACCCCGGTGTGAGGGACCCCAGTGATGGGTGAAGCATTGATGACGGGGCACACTGGATGGGAGAAGCATGATGGGCAGTTGCGTGAGGGACACCATGAGTGTGTGAAGCGCACGGGTGCGCTTCCCGAAGGGGAAGGCAGTGTGATGGAGTGACCATCACTAGGGTTGTGGGTGTGTTCTGACTAACATGCCAACGAGCCTGGCTCTTTGGTGTAGCGGTCAGAGCCCCGGTTTACTACCCCAGAAGGTCTGGGTTCGAGTCCCAGCTGTGCAACTCTACTCCCCTTCGCTACAGGACAATTTGAAATATTGCAGAATTGTGACGAGATGCAATATTTAAAAAAATGATCTGTCGTGTTGTGTACCGTTGGTAGACATGTTATGGTATGACACTGGGCGCGGTTACATGCACATTAATAATCCAATTGAAATCGCATTATTACATTACTCAGATTTTAAGAAATCTGATTACACTACGTGTATTATCTGATTGGGTCCGATTGGATTTCTCATGTAACAGAATACCCTACTCCGATTTTAAATTGGAGTATTCTAATTCCTCTTTTCCACTGCCCGTTTTCTGGTAGGCCTACAGCTCGACACAGCGCGACTCGGCCATCACTTGCTGCTTTACGATTGAGCTGTGTCGTGCCTATTGGAAAAGCAAAAAGTGGCGGCCGAGTTGCGCTGTGTCAAGCTGTAGGCCTACCAGAAAACCGTCAGTGGAAAAGAGGCATATGTCTCGCGCTGTATTTATGCTTGATTTAACATTAAACATCGTACAATGGCCAACAAAAAAGTCCACTTTTGGACCGAGGAGGGGACCTGTTGTGTCTGTTTATTTGTAGCGAAATTTGACCTCCGGGGGGGGCCACAACAACCCTTAGCCTAGGGGCCTCAGACCATCTTCATCCGGCCCTGGTAGACCTGCTTGTTCACTTATTTACACGGTCAACCCACATCTTTACGGCATATAATTAAACTACCTTTCTTTTCTCTGCCCATAAACCACTTACCATCAGTGCTCCGTTTCTTACAAAATATTTCCGATTGACAAGGCTGAGCCTGTTGCGCTGTTTTACATGTGTCCACTGACCCACTATACCCATTTCTTTTTCAGGATTATGGTCCTCTGAGATGAAGAGAGATAAAAAATAAACATTTTATCCTCAAAGAAGAATGGATCCTTGTGATACAACAGGAGAGAACTGTCCAGGCACTTCGGCTCACTCATGACATTCCATACCACAGAAATCAGTTTGTTACCGTAATTTACCGTGCCTTGCCTGTCATAGTAGGCCTGTACTTGCTGACATGAAAATATTGTGGCTGATGTGCCAGAAGTCTGAAGTCAGAAGTTGTCATGTAGGCTCTATGGCCTATGTGTCTTTCTAGTTATGTCAAAAATTAACTTGTGTCTCTATCATAAAGTCAGTATGTCCATGTTATAACCCTGTACACTACTTCCTAAATATTAAAAGGAAAAAAGAGCAATTGTGTGTGTGTGCTTTAGTGTGTTTTAACTGGATGCCCCTCATACCTCAACTAACTGCCGCACGAGGGCGCAATAGTATTATAAAGCAACGTGTTGATGTTTCTCAGCTTACCATAAACACATCATACAGTGATCTACAAGAAGTTTGGGATGTCCGTGTTAATAGCTTTGGCTCAGACTTAATCTTGAACATTCCCTTGTTATTAATAAACAAAAAATAATCCTGAGTCTGTAGGATGAAAAGATTCTGTACTGGACACTCAAACAGACTAGTTTGGTGAGACGGTGCTCTGGTGGGAAAAATAATTTTGCATTCATTCGTTTTCATTTTGGTCCTCCTCCTTAGAATTTGGTTATTTTCCATGTACTGTAGCTGCAGCTACTAATACTCCTAACTAAATATTTTGAGACTGGGTTGATATCGGCAGACTGCGGCGTAGTCGCTGCGCTTGCGTGCTTGCTTGTACTGTTGACGTCGCTGTGTATGCGGTATGAGGATGGCAGATGTTGCATCGGTTGCTGATGCGAGTGCAGTCCGTCCGTGGTGACATTATTTCTCGGAATACAAATGGCATCATCTATAACGAATGATATTGGAATTATGATTTCGTCACATCGCCCCATTACAAGGACTGAGGAACAATAATATTGTGTCGGCGGAATACCCACTGGGATTTTTAGCTAAGCTAACCAGCACAGGTGGATGATTCGTGGATTTCTTGGATTTGGGCTACCTTGAAAGGAGCAAAGATACCAAAGCAAGATCCAGATGCAAAGGTCGTTCAGCTCAAGAGTCTCGTGGAATGGCATCACATTGGCCCTGCAACGATGATCTAACACAAGGATTGTATGTTCTTTTGGCACGGTGGTAGACCGTACGTAACCAACGGATGGGCCAGCCTGCCCCGATTTTTGAGGGATGCTTGTCTCTAGCCTGTTAGCCATATGTTGACGCTGTTACAGCTACTAATCCCACCAACACAAGCTGTCACTCAGTGAGCTAGCTAATAATTCCTATGATGGCGGCTACTTAGGAAACCGCTGCAGCTTATCATGGACTAATGCACCTAATTCATTAATTTTCTTAGGTCATAATTTAAATCCAACCCCGGACGAAATAGACCCGTTAGTTAGCAAGGTGGGCTACCGGGGGTAGGCAGTGAAATGAGCTAGTCCGCTAACAAACATTAGCTGGCTGGATGATGAGAGATACCCAATAATTTTCTCATAGGCAAATTATGCTTTCGTCTAGCCTCGGTGGAAATGTTCCTATAAAACGCATTTTTTACATATGGTTTAGTCTCTCCCCCAAGTCGTTTTGCTATGGTAGGTGGACGTGTTTGTAATGTCACACTTCAGTGTCATAATTAAATAATTAACACATAGGTTTGATACGTTGACATTATCTGTGGTTCACGATACCCTTCAAGCTGAATTTATTATTCGCACATATGGAAAAGTCACCTTGATTTTGCGCCATGAGAATGTATTTCAGATGACCGTTTCAGCCATCCCTTTCAGTTTGATTTTCATCCAGTATATTTTATCAGTTGTTTACTTTCTTCACTCAGATTCTAGCAGCTAGATAACCCACCTTCATGGCCAGTTTGACTAGCTACCAAATGTTTGTTTTGGATACAATCTCGTGGAACGTGAAGGTTAGAATGTTTGTAGGGTATCTGGTCTAGTAATCGAACCGTAACTAAATCTGGCTGTAGTCGCGTTTTCTGTAAATCCACTTTACTGGATTTGGTCGTGGGTAAAGAGGGTTTAGTTAACCAGATTAATTTTCTGACCGTAAACACGGTGGGAAGTCAATCGCCTTATCGTAATTTTGGCCCCACCTCTGCATAGTGGTCTGCAGGTCTGTTTTGCCACTGCCCGCTGCATAGAACTAGCGGCCTCGACACACTTGCCCTTAATGCGGTTAAGGGGAGGTTCACATATGGATCTCAACGAGGCTCATCTGATAGCAGACTGTGTTTTCTAGCCTCCCAGCGGCGGACAAACATGGAACAGGTCTTGATGTCCAGCCCGGGAGGCCACTCTGAATGGGATGGAGATCAGAATAGTCTGGGGTTCATGCTTTTGAATCCCAGTGACCCTGCAACGACGTGTGGAAATGAAGAGACAGCTCAACAGACACTGCATTTCGAGGAGGGAGGTCGGAATGTTATGTCTCTCAACCTGGGTGAAATATTCCAGGAAAATGTCTTGCATTTAGATGACCTGTTTCGGACTCCCCAGTATTCTGGTGTAGAGCAGGTATTTTCATGGGAGAAAGATGCAGTGCACGCTCCTTCTCAGTGGGACAGTCACAACTCTTCTCCACAGGATTCCCCGCCAAGCGAACAAAACGAGGCCCTAGAAGACAGCGTGAACCCTTGCACTCTCGCCAGCCCAGCTAGGACAAGTGCGGACCACCAGTTGGACGGGAAGACCACAGACACTCCTGAGACTTCATCTGAGGTCACAGACTCACCTGTCAGCCTCTCCACTGTGGAGGAAGACCCAGGTGTGGACACACAAACACAGGAACCTTTGTCTTTGCAGGCACTCGTACACACGTCAGCTCAGGACCCACAACATGTTTACACACAAGAAGAGAGTACGGCGTCGGCACACACGACTCTGCGTCTTGATCACACACTCACTACTGGTGTGTGTTTGGAGCCTGTGGCTGCCTCGATGGAAGCGGACACTCCCCTCACGTGCGAGGAGAAGAATCAACAAAACTCATTCACAGAGCAGCCTACGCCCCAGCTGTCATATGAGGAGGAGGACACTCCTCAGCAGAGAGAGCAGCAAACGCCGGATAACGCAACAGAGTCAGAAATGTGTCAAGGAAGTCTAGATGGAGAAAGCATACCTGTGGAAGCAGGAGTAGAACTGCTGGTAGAGACTGAGAGAACCCCTGCTGAAGATACATCTAATCACATAGAAACAGACAGACTAATTGAAACAAACACTCCTGTGCCGTCGGCCTACGATCCGGCTGACGAAATATCACACGGTCACGTTGCGAGTGTGTCGCCATCTGATGGAGATAATGCATGTGAACATCTGTTGTTTGAAGTGGATCATTTGCCTCTAATAGCTACAGAGGCAGACACATCTGGACACACACGTGAGTGCACACAACAGGAAGAAACCTTCTCTGAACAAGCACTACATCCGCACGGGTCACTGGATAGCAGAACTGGGGAAGACATACCTGAAATCGCTCCAAGTGCCGCCATTTCAATTCATTTGCAAAAAGAGATTACAGAAGTTGAGGTGGTTTTAGAAGATGTGACTGACATCGAAAATCATAAACAAACTGATCAGCACACAGAGTGCATGGAGGCAGGACTGACTGACATTACAATAGGCAAACAGGAGGAGCAAAGGGGTGACCTGTACAACACTACTGGCCCATTAGAATCATATCAACCCAAACAAGAAGAAGCCACAACTGAACAAACAGTTGAAGGTGACATTTTGCCTGAATGGATCTTTCAGGTGAATCCATCGGAAGCAGAGACGTGTGAAGCCGTGTCCGAAGGAGACGACACGTCTGACATTTTACTTGAAGCTGAAGCATATCAGCACACACTTGAAGGAGGCATTAGTTCTGAATGTGGCCAAGGAACGGGGAGGTCAGACCACTTAGTTCAACTCGCCCCTGAAGGCGATGCTTCTTCAACTGCAGAGGAACTTAAGCACACGCCTCTGGCAGATGGTGCTCCTGAACAACCACAGGGGGTGGATGTCATCAGAGTAGGTAGCACATCTGATTCTTCCTTGAGCGGCACAAATCCATCAAATCAGAGAGGTACACTTGAATCAGAAGGATCAGAAGCCGTACCAACAGGCACAGCTAATAGTTCATTCACACACAACCTGGAAAACACAGAGGCTATCTGTGATTCTGTAAACAGCAAACTGGTAACAAAAGATGTGACCACAGTTGAAAAGCATTGTTTAATTCCATTGGACTTGCCTGACATTGAAAATGGAGAAATAGACAGTACGCTCTCATTGAGTGTAGAAACTGTACAAAAGGAGGCTTCCGAACACAATGACAGGACAGACATGCACACATGTGAAAACGGGCACAACACTGATGTGTCCAGTGCCAACACCACAGGCACACACACTGAGAATAATGTGGTGGCATCCACCTCTCACCAACCCAAGCTTTCATGCCTTCCTGACCCTGAAAACGCATCAGAACTGGACACCACCAGCCCCGACCAACAGACTGTGGATGGGTATGCCTCTCATGTTGAAGCAGTGAGTGACAATGGTATCACCATACAGCCTCAGGAAAAACCATGTGCGCATGCCCTCCCGCCAGGCAGCGAAAGCGCATCTGCACCTGACAGTTGCCTGACAGATGGTCCGTCAGAATCCATCACAGCGCGTGCCAAGGATCAGGACGCCTCCCTCACACCAGGTGGCCCTCCCCTTCTCCCCACCTGTGCAGGTGAGCAGCCCAGTGATGTGGCGGGTGGGGCCTCTGAGTCTGAGCAGACCTGCCCAGCCAATCAGGCTCCAGCTGAGTTGAAAGGGCACCGGGAAGGGGAGGGGGAGGAGCAGGTGGAGGAGGCAGAGAGACTCGCTCTCAACCAGTCCAGCTCCAACCAGGTAACCCAAGCCCCTGACAATGGCAGCTCTCCCGCAGAGACGACTAACGACACGCATGAGTTGATGGAGGTGAAGAACATGCCGGCTCTGCCCGAGTATGAGAGCCTGGGCTTGGGCCCGGAGCCACCAGCGTGCAGCGTGGAGGTACCGAGCCCCAGCGGTGGCGGCTGTAGCCCTATCCCCCTAGCCATGGGCTCCTCCACAGCGGACCCCCTCAGAGCCGTCTTCCAGGCCCTGGACCAGGATGGGGACGGATTCGTGCGCATGGAGGAGTTCCTGGAGTTTGCCGCCGCGTATGGGGCCGAACAGGTGTGTACTATTACTATTACACTGCCTTTTTTCTTTTCTATGTGACTGTGGTGTTGAGTGGTTATTTTTTTGTAATGTTCATGATTAGAGGCTGGCATTGTTTTTTTTCCCTGTTCCTCCTGATTGAGTGCAGGAAGTATTCTCTCTGGTGTACAAGTCATAGTGTGTGGGTGACGGGCAGAGGAGGAGGCGATATGGAAATGGTAACAGTGGTAGTTGGATGTTGAGAGTGAGTCAGTTGTGGCCAAAGTTGTAGTGAGCAAACTGATTTTTTTCCCTTTAAGGTTCCAGTTACATGTTTTAGATGTGTTAGTACTAGTGCGTAGTAGTTCGAGTGGTACTAGTGCGACCCAGTATCAAAGCCCCTAATGCGTTTTGTGATGAAGCAAGCAACTGCTGTGTGTAGAGCCCATTAGCGTGTGTGTGTGTGTGTGTGTGTGTGTGTGTGTGTGTGTGTGTGTGTGTGTGTGTGTGTGTGTGTGTGTATCGGCTGGCCTCATAACTGGGACTCCATGTGGGATAGAGATAGCGTAATGTGTTTTCCACACAGGACAGCTATGGTTACTAATCAAATACAGTGCTCAGTTCTGTGTTAAAAGCCCAAAGATGCAAGCTTTGTCAGGTCAAGTAAAAAGGGGACAATAAAAGGTAGTTACGCAAGGTGTGTGTGTGTGTGTGTGTGTGTGTGTGTGTGTGTGTGTGTGTGTGTGTGTGTGTGTGTGTGTGTGTGTGTGTGTGTGTGTGTGTATGTGTGTGTGTTGTGTTGGTGTGTTTGTGGTAATCGCAACCTCTTTTATCTGGGAGAGGACCTAAACCTTCTCCTTTAAACCTGTTTCTGTCTGACAGAGAAGTGCCCTTTTACATGTAAATGGCAACCGACATACACTAACAGTATCTTGCTGTCTGTCTGTCTGTCTGTCTGTCTGTCTGTCTGTCCCTCATTACAGACTCTCTCCCTTCTTATTTTCAGTATTTTTTTCTTCCTTTTGGCTACTGGCTCCCAGCCTCTACTCTTGTGGTGTGTGTGTGTGTGTGTGTGTGTGTGTGTGTGTGTGTGTGTGTGTGTGTGTGTGTGTGTGTGTGTGTGTGTGTGTGTGTGTGTGTGTGTGTGTGTGTTTCCACTGGTCACAATACACCCATGGAAACCCAATCCCTCAGATACTGCCGAGCTCCTGTTATATTATTCAGACCTCAGAGACTCCAAACCCACACTACACACCCTTCTTCCCTTCCCTCCCTTTCTCCCTCCTTCTCTGTCTCTTTTTTCCCTCTTTCCCTGTTATTCTCTCCCCATCCCTGCTCTCCAACTCAGCCCGTCCCGCTTTATTTTCTCTTCTGCTCACTAGTCCCTCGTTAGCTGTCTGGATCTCTTTGTATATTGCCTCCTGCCGCTAAAGCCTTTATCATCCTCAGTTCCTCCTAGTTCATTCGCCAGCGTTTCAGCAAGATTGCCCACAAAAGAACGACCCCCGTCTATTTGGCCATTAGACCATTTGAGCTGTCGGCTGTAATTGTTAAGTCAGAAAGCTAATTAGCGCTAATGGCAGCTAGCTGATGATGCGCTTGGCCAAATAATTGTGGCGGCATAATGGCGATAATTTGCCAGGGGTCAGCTGTCAGACATTCTGACTAGTTGGATTTGGTTGAGTTTATTGTTATGAATCATCACCTGTCATTTTAATTATAACTTGGGCCCTGGGCTTATAATTGCATGGGTTATCTTGGGGTAAGCCCCAGTCAGTGCTTTAGACATGCAGCGCATCAGTGTAACAGTTGCGTTCCTTTTCACATTTTGTGTGCTGTGTTTAGCTTTGTTACGCTCTTGTTGCTTGGGTTCTTTCAGGCCAGTGCTCAAATTATTGATCTTGTGGTTTGGTGTGGCCTGTACAGATGCACTTTGCTGTTTGATTCGGCCTCGGATAGTAGTAGGCTGTAGGACAAAAAGTTTGTTTTTTTTTTAAACAGTGTTTTCAGGCCTACTAGAGCAGATATTGAGAGAGGAAATTTCAGGCCTTTTAAAAACTTGAAAATATTCAGCATATGCACCAATTTGTAAACAAAACATGTACACTATTGTGGTGGTAGTAAAACATAGCTTTTATGCACCACATATAGAACTTATACACAAAGATAAGCTTATCCATGCTTTTAGCTGCAGTATGAGCTTGTTTTGTCATAGGCCTACTGTATGTTGCCCATTGTGTCATGACCCTTGTATCCCAAGAGCTAATTAAAAACAGCCTCATGCTGCTCTGCCATTAGCCTATGACATTATGATGTGGAGGTGAAGGCTTGGCATCTGGCAGAGCCTGCATGCATTCCTCCTTCACACACACTCAGATGCTTCACTCACTCACTCACCAGGATTCGGTTTTGCATTGAGCCTTGTTGATGGGGCTCGGTTTTGGTGATCGGGTTAGGATTCGCTATTCAGTTTTAAATTATTATTTTTTTTAAAGTATTTTTTGGGGGCTTGTCAAGCCTTTATTGGTTATTATCAGACAGGATAGTGGAGGACCGACAGGAAGTGAGTTTGGAGAGAGAGACACAGGGAAGGGCCGGTCAAAGGACCCGGGCCGGTAATCGAGCCCGAGTCGGCCTCATAGTAGGCCACGGTAGGGCCATTCAGTTTCAGATTTTGGCCAAATGTGAAGCAGAAGATTCAGTATTCGGCAGAACCTTAAAAAAATCAGGATTCAGTAGACATAACTGTATACATTCCTTATGCAGACCACTCTGTCACTTGTTGATGAAGTATCCACCACCATGGTGTTGAGTTGAGGAGGCTGCAGGCGGTTACATAAGTGGCCAGCAGCAGTCAGCTGAGCGAAGCGGAGCAGAGCTGAGGAGGAGCTCAGAGCTGTACTGTCCTGTCCGGCTGGCTGGCTGGCTGGCTGGTTCCAGCGGGATGTTTATTTACATGGAGGGGAGAGAGGGTAGAGGGAGAAGATAGAGAGGGGAGAGGGAGAAGCGATAAGGGAGAGAGGGGAGAGGGAGAAGGGAGAGAGGGGAGAGGGAGAGAGAGAGAGAGAGAGAGAGAGAGGGAGAGAGAGAGAGGAGAGAGAGAGAGAGAGAGAGAGAGAGAGAGAGAGAGAGAGAGAGAGAGAGAGAGAGAGAGAGAGAGAGAGAGAGAGAGAGGAGGGAGAGAGGGGAGAGGGAGAGAGAGAGAGAGAGAGAGAGAGAGAGAGAGAGAGAGAGAGAGAGAGCTGGGAAAAGTTGGACTGCCTGCCTGCCTGCACCTGCTGCTCCTGAACATCTGTGTTGACAGCGCTGTAGTGTGTGAATGGGAAAGTTGGTGGAGAGATGAGCACATTGTAGACACACACACACACACACACACACACACACACACACACACACACACACACGTGTGCACATACGCACGTACTGTACGCACGTACTGTACTGTATGCACATGCACCCACCACACACATAACGCACACTCGTACACACGCGTACACACATGTACATTAATCCATCATATGGTTGATGTTATGCTTGTGTCTTTCCAAGGAGATTAGTTGACTCCCTCACTCCACCCTCTTGCTGTGTGTGTGTGTGTGTGTGTGTGTGTGTGTGTGTGTGTGTCAGGGCAAAGAATTCAGAGCCTTAGGCTATTGTACCGCTGTTTTGGGCGTTTTGGTGGATACAGTAACTTCAAAACTACACACCCACAAGCACACATGAAGTCACACCACAGGACATTCACTGTATTGTGGCCATTTTAATCCTTTTTTATACATGACTGACCTCTGAGATCATGCTAACTAGATAATGATATTTTGTTTAATCTTAATATGTGTTTTCATTTATAAAAAAAACTTTTCCCCCTTCTACAAGAGCAGTCACACCACAGGACACCATAAAATGAACCTAAGCATTGCGTGATAGAAACATTGCAATATGTAGACATATTTAGAGGTGAAGAGTCACCTTAAACTTCCAGACCACTCTCCAATAGCTGAGGTACTGACTGGTTAGGAGCCTGTCTTTAAGACCCTTGTAGTTGGCCTTGCAGCTGCCCGTTCACCAACATTGACATACATGTCACCCCACAGGACGCAATTTGTGTTACGAAATGGAACTTGTAGTTAATATTCTGTCTTGATTTTTTTCACATTCACATATCTTAATATCAAGTTAATATGCGATCATGCCAATTGCTTCATACATTATTCAAAATGCTGTTGGTTAATTTATATATATATTATATTCCAGGTTTCATTAATGTTACAGTCACACCGCAGGATGTTTGACATATAAACCTTTACATAAATCTTAACAAAAATGTTTCTTCTCATCCAAGACTAATATGAAACATAATGTACCACATCTTCTTTATTGACATTTGTTTTTAAGAGGAAAAATTGCGGGTTAGAGTTTTGTAGGTTTTTAACCAATGTTACGAAAAAACAAGGCGTCACGTCTCCCACCCACAAATCACAAGGGCAGTGTCTGTCTCAGCTTTTTCAGGCTCCCTCACTCTCAGCCCGTGCCGTGTCTGATGTGGTCATCATAACCGTAAAAAGGCGGGCGGCCACACGACAGGCACAAGAGACATCCCGAGTTGAGGAGGGCCATCTAGACTTTTATTGGCCTCATGTTCATGTTCATCCCCCCCCATCCCCCACCTCGGTGAGAATAATTCACGGTCTTATCACTCCCTTTATGGCCAGTGCAGTTCTCATAACCGTTATGTAAGCAGAGTGTGCAGCTGAGATCATATGAGTCGTGTGTGTGTGTCTGTGTCTGTGTCTGTTGATGTGAGGGAACACCCAACTCAGTTGGGCCTTGTTCTCCCCTTTCGTACTTTATAGTTTTGGCGGTCACCCTAACAACACAACCGTACGTACCGCCACCTTAGACTAAGTTGCCCCAATAGAACATGGAAATAAAAGCAATCTAGATTCTATGGAAATTGTGTGCCACATGAAGGCAGAACAATTGCAATTGTGAACATGCTGTGGTATGTATCCATACACCAAGCCTGTATTGGGACATTGGTTATATCAATCAACTTTTCATCAGTCGAGTTCTATTCGTGCAAACTGGCATGCTTAAAGTGATACTGTACCATCTCTGGAAATGATCATTTTACACATCTTCAGTTATATAATTGTGTTTGACCTTTCTTCGGTTCTTTCAGGCATTGCCTTTCAGACATTCTCTTAGTCTGGTGATGTTCTAGTTACGTTCAAGCTAGCAATTATCATTGAATTTTATAGGTCCAGCAAGCCGCTACCTTGGAGGTCAAATATGCACAGCCAGACCCAGAGAACGGCTGGAAGTACTGGAGAAAGGTAAAACTCATTTAACTCAAGGGGAGGTGCAAAATTGGCTTACTTCCAGAAATGGTACAGTGTCGCATTAAGACACTGTCTGTAATGCAAGGATTAATGTGAATGATTTTGGAGAGATATCTTTCTCAACCGTAACCTAAACATTCCTAAACAGCCAGCATCTCAACACCGACCTTGGGGGAAATCTTTTCAACAAAGATGGAATATCTCAATTTAATGTTTTCTTTGCATTCAAGGCATACCACCAATTGAGTTGGAAGAGGTTTTTTTTCTAGTTAGAACAGAAATTTGCAAGGGTTTATTTGGGGTGCTTCAACATGGCAGCAAAATTAAAATGATTCACACTTCACTGTGTCTTAGACTTAAGACTTAAGACTTACAGGAAATATCTACTTGAAGAAGTTTTTGCTCTCAAGAACAGTGTTCTTTCTTGTGAATGCTACAAATGTCTTTATTGTTGTGTATGTTGTAACGTTTGGGTTATTCCATGAGTCAAGTACTTTATGTCAGTGTACAGTGTGTCAAATATGTTAGTTTCCTAACATCTAACTGGCAAAGCATGACCTCTTGGGACAGCTTGTCAAGATGGTCCTCCAGTCACTTACTGTGTGGCGGGCTGTGTGGCCACGTTCCTTGACGCAGGCCACGGTGTTCCAGTTCTAATCGAACACAGCTGATTCCATTCCACTGATTCAGTGCCCCAGAACTTGCTGAATCTGTGTTTTCTGTATTTAAATTCCTCAAGAAGTAAAAAAGCAGCTCTGCTGGGCTGTATTCCTTCTTTATGGAAGTAGTTGGAATGCAGAAAGTGTTCTAAAAATATCTATTGTCCGAGCCTGGCATTGTGGAGACGAAAGACGTTCAGGCGAGATAATGGGACAGCAGAAACCCCAGTGATAACATGATGACTCTGACCAGACGTCAGCTATTAAAAGTCCCCTCCTATCACATGTATTCAGTAGTGTCCCATTTTCTATTATCGTAGCTGCAGGTGACCTTTGTTATTAAGGCGAGTGGTATTGTCCGCTCGCTCCATAAGACCCGTACAATCAGTGGCCATTCCAGGTCAGTGTAACATTGCTTTGAATGGGGAATCCTTAGGTTGGGGGGAGCCCATACAAAGAGCCCTAGAACAGCATGTGAACCTTAAGGCCTTATATGACCTACTAACCTCACTGAAGCTCACGTTGGGCCTTGTTTGGCGAATTGCCTTCAGCCCTGTACTACAGTATGTGTCCGCTACACATCATTAGCTGGTGGCCAAACAGCCTGATGATCCCTCACAATAAAGCTGCTCCAGTTTTTGGGGCCATATGTCCCCGAGGCTCCAGCAGGGACGCACCAGGAGATTAGCCCAGTGCCTGTCTTTGCTGGTTGCATTCAGAGACTGTGGGCTGGAAAAAGCATCTCAAGTCAGCTTTCCATTCACCATACCGTATGTGCATGAAAATGCACATTCGTTGCAATTTGGGTTAACCAACAGTGACATCAGCAGTTGTTTTTGATTGCCAAGATAAATGCACAACAGTTTTTCCAAAGTGGGGCCTGTTTTGTAAAAAACATATAGCTAAAAATGTGCATTAACAAGTTGGATGAAATCCTGGTTCGTAAGACCATATCCCATTTGCTGCTTACTGTGTAAGCCACACAGCCGTGCTTGTAGCAGTGTGTAATGGGTGGATGTTGAGCCAGTGTGGGTGGTAGTAGTAGTGAGCTCAGAGATGGACGCACTCCAGGCCTCTGTCGATCCCACCAACGAAGCTAAATGGATAATGATGGGGCCTTTAGCGAGTAGAGTACTGAACTCCTAAAAAGCAAATAAATTTCATAAGCGCTCTGCGATTAGCCGTGGCACGGCTAATTGGATTTTAGCATCGAGCGAACTCAGCCTCCAGAGTGTAGCCTAGTAGTCAGGGACAGTCTTTTTGCTCTTTGCGTGTGTGCGTATATGTATCTTGGTCTGCGTCCACCTGAAGGTTTTTTTTTTTGTCTGTCTAATTTGAATGTTTGACTCCGTTCTGTGATCGGGGCTGGGATGCAAATTTGTACCAGGAAGCTGAACAGGAAAGCATTAGACTCACAGCTCAGTGGACCTGGATGAGAGGAGAACAAGCGTGATGGCCGATCACTAACACCTCAAGTGGCCTCTAGTGAGTTTGAGAATTGATCATTAGCAGCAGAGGAGCTGCCCTGTGTTTCTATATTAGACTAGTGTGGAATAGGGATGTGAACATTGAATTAAAACGTTAATCGGTTAAAAACAATGAATTGCAATTAATCACCAGCTCGACTGGCCAGAGACACAGGTGAAATGGGCATGACAAAGTGCGTGCGAAGAAGAGTGGGAACATTTCAATCACCTTTGGATTAAAAAGTAGCATAGGGACACACACACACACACCACTTATCAATTAATCTTAAATTGATCGATAAGGTCAATCAACTAACAATGAATGAATTCATAAAATCATCCCTGGTCAGGAGGTTACGGTAGATTATTGTGTTTTGGAATGCTTTGTTAAACTAATGATTGTGAAGTAGGTGTTAGGTTTTCTTTTTTAGAGTCCACCAGGGAGAAGTTTACAGCAACATAAAGACAAACAGACCACAACATTGAGGTGTTTAACAATGCATAAAATGTGGTTAGGGCATCAGACTTATATCCCTAAGGTTGCTGGTTCGACTCCCAACCCGCCATATTGGTGGGGGGAGTAATTAACCAGTGCTCTCCCCCATCCTCCTCCATGACTGAGGTACCCTGAGCATGGTACCGTCCCGCAGCACTGCTCCCTTGGGGCGCCATTGGGGGCCTCCCCCTTGCACGGGTGAGGCATAAATTCAATTTCATTGTGTGCATTGTGCAGTGAACACTTGTGTGCTGTGGAGTGCTGTGTCACAATGACAATGGGAGTTGGACTTTCCCAATTGGGCTTTCACTTCACTTTCACTTTTCAAAATGCTTGCCAAGAAATGGTTTGTTTTGTCTGCATTCCACTGACTGGAGTAGAGGAGTAGAAGATCTTGAGGGACTAAGTCTTCAGCTGTCATGCTGTCCTGCACTACAATGGGCTTCCACCTCACATAGCACACCGATATATGGCACAGCGACAAGCATCCCTGGCTGCTTGACCATTTCTCTCTCTCTCTCTCTCTCTCTCTCTCTCTCTCTCTCTCTCTCTCTCTCTCTCTCTCTCTCTCTCTCTTTCGCTCTCGCTCTCGCTTGCTCTCTCTCTCGCTCGCTCTCTCTCTCTCTCAACAATGCTCCCTCCCTGTCTGACCATTCTCTCCTCTCTCTCCGGTGCTCATTCACGGCTTTGCCCCCTGCCTTTAGGTCAGAGCCCCTTTAATCCTCGCTGGAATGTCCAAATTTCCCGTGTGTGTGTGTGTGTCTCTGTGTGTGTCTCTGTGTGTGTCTCTGTGTGTGTCTCTGTGTGTGTGTCTGTGTGTGTGTGAGTGTGTGTGTGTGTGTGTGTGTGTGTGTGTGTGTGTGTGTGTGTGTGTGTGTGTGTGTGTGTGTGTGAGTGAGTGAGTGAGTGAGTGAGTGAGTGAGTGAGTGAGTGAGTGAGTGAGTGTGAGTGTGAGTGTGAGTGTGTGTGTGTGTGTGTGTGTGTGTGTGTGTGTGAGAGTGTGTGAGTGAGTGAGTGAGTGAGTGACTGTGCGCGCGCGCGTGTGTGTGTGTGTGCGTGTGTGTGCGTGTGTGTGTGTGTGTGCGTGTGTGTGTGTGTGTGTGTGTGTGTGTGTGTGAGATAGAGAGCGAGAAAGCAAAAGGAGAGTAAGGAGAGGGAAACAGAGAACAGAAATGGTGGATGAGTCAGTAAGATCATGAAAGCCCTTTTTTATTTTTGGTTTTTGTTTTTTCTGTTGTGAAGGACAGCACATTTGTGTGAATGGGGGGGGGGGGGGGGGGGGGGAGGGGGGGGGGGGGAGGGAAGAAGGGGGGGGGGGGGGGGGGGGGGGGGGGGGGGGGGGGGTGGAGTGGTCGTATGGAGAAAGTGAGAGTAAGAGGTTGACACAAAGCCTGTCTAAGAAGTTCAGATCACCTCAGCACGTACAAAGTCCTGAAGGTACACACCGACACAATCACACTCACTTCCTCAGACACAATCGCAGACACACAGACGCGCGAGCAGGCATTTTTTTTCCGCTAACCTCATAATAACCACAAGAGATGTATTGCCCCTTCTCACACTTCATCTTACTCATCACTTCAATCTCACTCGTCAGTCTTTCCTGACTTCACTAGGCTGTGCTGTGTGTGTGCACGTGCACGTGCACTTGCAAGAGTGAGTGTGTCTGCGCTGCATACAGGTACGCCCACACTTAAGCGCTTCACACCATCTTTAAATGTCAAAGGGGTTTCCTCTCCTTTCCGGTCTGTTGCTCGGTCAGACAGAGTGGGGCTTACTTGAAGTCACATGTCATCCTTCACCTATTGCCTCTTCACCGTCAGCCGTCTCACACAGATTCAGGACGTGTAGTACTATGCTCTCATCTTACTGCACTGTGTAGGCTGGTGGCCAGAGTAGGTATTGCAACTGTACTGCTCATTGAAACTGTGCTCCTTATTGCCAAGTAATAAGCTAATGTTTACTAGTTTGACCAAAGTACAGTTAGTTTTTGCAGCTATTAATGGCTATTTCTAGAAATTCAAAATAAGATCCACCTTTCATGTAAGGTGCCCTTTTCCCAATAATAATGAATACTTGGAATTTGATGGGGGTGGTAAATCTTCATGAAAAGGGTAACATTTGTGAATGGGCAGCATGAATTCTGGAAATAAACTACTAATATATTACATAGTGCACCTTTAATGACCTTCAGGGCATTTCAATACGTCATCATTCAGCAGAATGTGAAAACGAGACGGCTTGCTTCCTCGCATCTGCTGCTTTGGTGCATTGACTCAAAATATTTGGCCACCCGAAAACACCGTACGGTTTATTGTTGCAAAACTGATAGTGCAACTATACTTGAAAGCGAGAATTTCCCCAGAATTGAAACTGAGAAGGAGGGGAGAAAGTGCAACCAATAGATGGCAATTAAAAACTTGTATCTGGGTCATTCTACGTTTCCAGTGCGCTTTTGGCAAACGCAAAATGTCAATTATCAGTATTTTTTTCTCAAATAGGGTCATTTCACGTGAAATCAGACACTTTGGGACCCGACCGACCCGGATTTCAATCATACTTGGTGTGCCTTTTTAGTAGCAAGGTAGCACCCCAGAACTGCATTGGTTTGAATCTGCCACTAATATTAAGGGAGAAACAGACTAGGAAAGGTTCACATGTGAGGGTAGGACACTATACATTCAGCCTTGAATATATCAGTCAGTGTTAGTCACAAAACGATGCCTGTGGTGTTGTTTGACAGCTCTTTCCTCGCTCTACATATTACACAATCAGCTTGGAATACAACAACTCTCAGAATATGAATTATGATAAATTGAAAAATTAAAAATTGAATATCTAAAAAAGCTATATTTTAAAATGTATGCCGAGCACTGGAGAGGTGAAACTGAACTTCCTGCATCCTCATGGACCATCTCCATCCTTCACTTTTCCCTTCAGACCAGATAGACTTGTCATGGATCATCAGGATGTGCTTCTGGTAGTGGAACCTGTAACTGCAACGGGACGTACTTATACATTATCTACAAAAGACACAGCTGCTGCTTCAAATGCACTGGTAGAGTACAAAATGAGAGTGTAGCCATTGATTATCTCTATAAAGTACGGTAAAGGGAGGATGGCACAGGTACACAGAGAAGGAATGTTCAAAAGTTCACATATCATCATTTGGTGTGTATAAATGGACATCTGCCTTAATTTCTGAAACCTGGGACCATGGACACTGACCATTTTTGTTTTGTTTTTGTTTTGTCATGTGATGCTACTATGGTATTACCACATTATTAGTAAGTGGTCTGTATGATGCCATATTTGTGAGTCAAATTCTCTCTGAAATGAATAACGAACCAAACACCAGCATTTGAGGTGTTGCTCATGACATTGCCGGCTACGTTTGGACAAGGAACTGGCCATTTTAAAATATAGCTTTTTTAGATATTCAATTTTTCAATTTATCATAATTCATATTCTGAGAGTTGTTGTATTCCAAGCTGATTGTGTAATATGTAGAGCCAGAAAAGAGCTTTCAAACAACACCACAGGCATCTTTTTGTGACTAACACTGACTGATATACAGTGGATATTTAAAGTCTGCACACCCCTGCTGAAATGGCTGGAATTCATATTTTAAAAAAAACAACAACAGGACAAATAATTTCACAAATATTTTCATCTTCAATGTAAACTATAAGCTGTACAGTGCAGTTGAAAAAATCAAACAGGATTATTTCAGGGTGGTGTAGAAAAATAAAAAACTGTTATAATGTGGTTGCATAAGTGTGCACACCCTTTTATAATTGGGGGTGTGGCTGTATTCAGATTTAACCAATTACATTCAAACACATGTCAAAGTAGAGTCTGCACACACCTGTCACCAATTAAAGTGTGTGTGATCAACCCCAAATAAAGTTCAGCATTTTTTCTAGTTGGCTTTTCCTGGCATCATTCTTGCCACATCTTCCAACACAAGCCATGGGCCACAGAGAGCTTCCAAAGCATCAGAGGGACCTCGTAATTCAAAGATACCAGTCCGGTGAAGGCTACAAAAAAATGTCCAAGGCATTAAACATACCATGGAGCACAGTGAAGTCTGTCATTGGCAAGTGGAGGAAGTATGGCACAACAGCGACCTTATCAAGAACAGGAAGACCCTCCAAAATAGATGATAAAACCAGAAGAAAATTGGTCCGGGAGGCTGCCAAGAGGCCGACAGCAACACTCAAAGAGTTGCAGGGATTTCTGGCAAGTACTGGCTGTGTTGTACATGTGACAACAATCTCCCGTCTTCTTCATAGATCTGGGCTATGGGGTAGGGTGGCAAGACGGAAGCCTTATCTGACAAAGAAGAACATCCAAGCCCGGCTGGAGTTTGCAAAGAGGCATCTGAAGTCTCCTAATCGTATGTGGGCAAACGTATTATGGTCAGATGAAACCAAAGTTGACCTTTTTGGAGTTAATTCCAATATATTAATTTAATCTAATATGTGTGGCGCAAAAACAACACAGCACATCACCCAAATAACACCATACCTACAGTGAAGCATGGTGGTGGCAGCATCATGCTTTGGGGCTGTTTTTCTTCAGCTGGAACTGGGGCTTTAGTCAGAGTGGAAGGAATCATGAACAGCGCAAAATACCAATCAGTGTTGGATGAAAACCTTCGGCCCTCAGTGACAGAGCTGAAGATGAGGAGGAACTTTGTGTTTCAACACGACAACGATCCTAAGCATACGTCCAAATCTACAAAGGAATGGCTTCAGCACAATAATATCAAGGTTTTGGAATGGCCAAGCCAGAGTCCAGACCTTAATCCCATTGAACACCTGTGGGGTGATCTGAAGAGGGCTGTGCACAGGAGATGCCCGCGCAATTTGGCTGAATTGGAGCAGTTTTGCCTACAAGAGTGGGCAAAAATTGCCAAATCAAGATGTGCCGCACTAATTGACTCCTACCCTAAGAGATTGAGGGCTGTAATAGAAGCCAAAGGTGCAGCAACAAAATATTAGTTTATGTTGCTGTAGGGGTGTGCATATTTATGCAACCTTGTTTATTTCAGTTTTATATTTTTTGTTTATCCGATTTAAAGGTTTCAGTTTGTTTTTCAGTTGCATTATACAAATCAAAGATTTAATTAAAGGTGGAAAAAAAGGTTAAATTATTTGTCTTGCTGTCAAATTCTTACACCATTAAAACCTTACATTTCAACAAGGGTGTGTAGACTTATTGAAGGCACTGTATTCAAGGCTGAATGTATAGTGTCCTACCCTCACATGTGAACCTTTCCTAGTCGGTTTCACCCTTAATATTAGTGTCAGATTCAAACCCACACAGTTCTGGGGTGCTACCTTGCTACTAAAAAGGCACACCAAGTATGATTGAAATCCGGGTCGGTCGGGTCCCAAAGTGTCTGATTTCAAGTGAAATGACCCAATAAATGACCTAGGTGTTTCCATAGTGTATATATTTAAGTTTCCAAACAAGCAAATTGCCAAGCTTAATCTTAAATCATTTGATAAATACTCTAATGAAAACGAACATTTGCTTGATTATTTTGTCAACAGTGTTATGGACAAATACTATGTCATTTCAAACATATATAAAAATACTACAGAGCTGAAACAACATACGTTTGAAAGTGCGTATGTCCCTTGGCAATAATGTTGTCATTAATCTGTGCAACTGATATAGAAAATGTGATTGTTGAGCTTCATAAGTAGGATTTTATGATTCACTGTGATACAGACTGACACATTTTTCATTATAAATCCCTGTAACGTCTGATTTGAATTTAGTCACCCTCCTTACACAAGACTTCCCTCTCCAGAGGTAATCCCTAGTGTCTGTTCATAGGATTTTTCCAACACATAAGGGATCAATAGCACAAATATACTTTTAAAACAGTCAACCGTGTTACTCAACTGTGTTACGGTCAACAGTGCAGGGGAACAAGTCGGCACTTTTTTAGGAGAAAAAACAGAGTAGACAAACCTATCTCCCTAGAACACAAATTATTTTGTTTGTTTGTCTGTCAATATGGAGATAAATTGGCAAAAACATTCTCCTCCTCAACTGTCATAGCTGATGCGTAACACAGTTGACGGTAACACGGCTTGACATTTCAGCCATTTTTATGGTGTTGTGCTAACTGAGGACCTCAGAGGTTCCACCACAACACCTTACTCAATTCATGTATTTGTATGCTTTATCTGTGTTTTTCTACATGTGATTTCTAATTCAGATTCTTATGAATATGTTGATGACACAGTTGACAGGCAATTTTCCCGCTATGAGACCATAAAAAAGAATGGATTAAATTATGGAAGGATGGAGCTCAAAACTTACCAAAAAGTCTTCCCATATCCTGCCAAAGAGGTTATGACATCACGTGATGTTATTCGTATGGCCTAAGACCAAACCATTACTGATTTATGGAGGGGGTTTCAGACTGTGACACGGTTAACATAGTTTTTGTGGACACACACAAAATGGCAAATTTCATGTTTAATGGAAAGCACAATGGTCTTTCTGACAGTTTTTTCATATTGTGATGATTACTGTGAATCAACATTTGCAATTGTCTTGGGCAAAACAAGTTTCTTTACATGCTAATATGAAGACTGAATCTGACATTTAGAAAACAGGACGGCATGAAAACGCCCAAAACTAGTATTAAATATTCATCCTTGTTGAGGGTAATAATGCCATGTCTTCACTTTCTGTATTATATGAAAGATAAATGTGTGCTAATGTCCAAGACATCATTGGATGCAGTTAATAGTTAGTTTAAATGGCAAATAAAATCCATAGACTTAAATGCGCAGCCGAATCGTAGAATGACCCATCTGCAAAAAAAAAAAACAAAAAAAAAAAAAAACGCGAGATGAATGCCTAAGCCCTTGTTAGGAAAAGGTGCCCTCAACCTATAAAAGCCTTAATACAAACACACAAACATAAAATAAGTTGCATTTAAAAGCTAGGACCCTCATCTTGCATTAGAATGTGTTCATTCACCTCTAACTTACCCACACTTTGAATTAAAAACCTGAAAACTCAAGAGCCTGAATGCAGCCTCCATGCATCTCCAGGCACCTAGGTCAAAGCGAGGTATACGCAGCATCAGGCTTAGATGGGTTAAATCAATGAAACGTTGTGTTTTTTCCTTTGCACACACACACAATTTTCACCATATCTGCTTACCTTTTCTAAATAGTGTATGTATGTGCCATTGTTAAATTGTGTAATGTCACAGAGAACAACAGTGTGTATTTAACAAGGTTAAATAACTAGGCTGGCTCTGCTTCTGGTAGCTTGATACGGTCGCCACACCACACACAGTATCGGTGCACACCAAATTATCTGTTGCTAGGTTACAGGCCTTACGCATGTCAGACGGGTAACTGATTCTATCTGTTCGAGGCCAGCGGGAAAGGTACTCGTGTGTGTGTGTGTGTGTGTGTGTGTGTGTGTGTGTGTGTGTGTGTGTGTGTGTGTGTGTGTGTGTGTGTGTGTGTGTGTGTGTGTGTGTGTGTGTGTGTGTGTGTGTGTGTGTGTGTGTGTTACACCAGGTCATGGCAGGTTTAAGAGGTTGAGTTTGTTCCTGGTAAATATGACGACACTGTATACCGCGCTGTATGAGACAAACTGGACCCCTTTTGTCAGGAGCGTTGTGCCTAACCAGTTACCAACTTAGTTGCAATGCAGTTTCCAATAGACAACCCACTAAGTACTTTGCTAACTTATTTAGTAATGACATTGTTGAGAAACCAACCCCTTTATGGTAGGAAAATATCTACAGTCATCTAGGAAATCATGCTGTCTCTCTCTTTCTTGCTCTGCAAGCCCAATACCTTTTATTTCTTGTTTATTTATTTTTCTCGTTTCTCTCTCTCTCTCTCTCTCTCTCTCTCTCTCTCTCTCTCTCTCTCTCTCTCTCTCTCTCTCTCTCTCTCCATAATGTGATTTTCCCTGAGAGCTCACAGTTTTGATTTCATCTGTCTGAGAGAGGTGCTGGTGTGCGTTACAGCTAATGCTATAATTACATCAGATAAGTAGCGTTATTTGTGGAGAACATTGTTTGGAAGCTAACGGACACAAGTCAGGCATTTGGCACAAGTGGACAAAAAAACGGGTTGTGGCATGAGGTTGATCGCAGAGATTAGTCAACCTTTTTTTGTACTATAAGCTATATAAATGTCCTCTGCTCAGTTTGAGCTGTAACCTTATTTGTTGACTTGTCATATTGTGTGATTCCTTTATTCGTTCTTTTTAGCTGTTGTTTGCCGCTTTTAGCCATACATTTTGTATGTATCTGTCCTAAATGTCAGCCTCCACTTAAGTTTGTAAATATCAACCTAATTTTTTTTTTACGTGACTCCTATTGAGTGATTTCTCTTTTTGTGCTGTCCGCTGTTTCAAACTATTTGCATTTTGTAATGTGTGTTTTTTTGTGTGTTTGTTTTGCCCATCTGAACAGGTGAAAGACCTGACTCGCTTTCTGGATCCCAGTGGCCTTGGTGTCATCAGCTTTGAGGACTTCCACCGTGGCATCACAGCCATCAGCAGTGGAGGTAATACAACACACACACACACACACACACACACACACACACACACACACACACACACACACACGCCACCCTTATCACTTAAGCCAGACTCAAACTACGCGACTATCGGCCCTATTCTCGGCTGAAACCCCCCCTTACAGCAGTCAGTGGAACATTATCCCGCAGGACCATTGCAAGCGATTATCGGGCAAGATTTCCTCATCGTTCAAGATTTCCTCATCGTTCTAAGATAGAATTTTGCCGGTTCCAAGAGTCGCAGATCGCAAATCGTAGATGTCAAACACTGTTTGATGTTTACAACTAGAAATAGAACGTTGGGCATTCAGTGTTTCCCCCAGAAAATTGGCTAGTCAAGGTGGTGAGGCTTCGAGTCTGTCCCTGGGGGGCGGCGTGGCGGGGGGGGTGGGGGTTGGGGGGCGGCACTTGTGCAAAGATATTCCCTCTGTCAAGTAGCCATTTTTGCAGCTGGCACCGTTCGGCCCTCCAGCAACACACTGCGCTTTGTTTTGGTACTAGCCGCCATTGATCTGAACAAGGTGAAATGAGGTGAACTCACCCAAAAAACTCACAAAAAAAGTAAACATAACACTTTTTGGGAACGTTTTAACATGACTTTTAGGACAAAATAGCACCCAGACAATATCCCATTTTATTCACAAGGCTTAGAACTTTCAGAATCTGTCCTGGAAATGGTCAAATTCCTTTACTTTGTTTTCGTTTCATAAACACTTTAAGAGTGACTTCTATGAAGTTTTTTTTCAGCTCTCTGGGACAGTAGCACAGCAAAGACTTTCTGTTGTGAGTTTGGCCAATCGTTTTGTCCACAACTGGAGCAAGAAACAGCACAAATTGATGTGAATTCCAGACATGTCAACAAGTAATATTTCCCTTACACGCGGCACGCGATGTAAACGCAGTTAGCGATGATGCATGCGACTATGCGATTTGGACGAAGATTTTCGCATATCGCCGCGTCATAACGCATCGTTGCGCACATGTTCTGTTACTCACCCGATGTTACTTGTGTGTACACATGAATCAACTGCAATACCCTTACGGTCACTTCCTAATGCTTTCCCCCCATTCTGAGTTACCGTGGGACTAATTATCTAACCAATACATAACCAGCAGCTTGCTACAACTTGCATTACAACTTTTTTTTTTACAAGGTTTTTTTTTTTTTTTTTTTGCCCTCGGACGCATTTTTTTTTTTTTTTTTTAGGGAACGTAGCCAAGGCGGGGGTGGGGTTTAGTCAAGGCGGCCGCCTTGATAAGAAAGCGCTGGGGGAAAGCCTGGGCATTGTCCCGGTGTTTTCGATCAGGGATAAGATTAAAAGTTGTGATTCTCTTCATATGAGCAGCACAACCCGACATCAAAACCGGACACAAAATCGGGAGTCGTGTAATTTTACCCTTGTCTTAGACATGCTGGGTATATTCCTTACTGGTAGAATGGTAGAATTCTCTGAATTCTCAGCAGCCTGTGGTCGAATTTCTTTAAATTATTAATTTGCTAATGACCACATGCATGCGATGGCAACAAACAAACAAACAAACACACACACACACACACAGGATTTTGAAGAGAGTGGAAATTGAATGCAGTATTTCAAAGTCAGAGCAGAACTTAAGAGAGGTAAGAAACTGGTGGATTGTTGGAAAAAAAATGAAAGGGGAGAAAGAAGAAGGGAGTGATTGTGTGAGGGGGGAAAACGAGTGGGAAGTTAAGTTGGAGACTAATGGACTCAGATTCTATTGAATAATTCAGACCCGAACCCACAGACACCTCACATGACATCACAGCACACACACACACACGCACGCAAACACACACACACAAACACACAAACACAAACACAGCCGCGCACACACACACAACCAGTAGTAAAGCAAAGGCACACATATTCCATTCCATGTGCGCTGTGGTGGTGACAAAGCGGGAAGGCCATTTTTGTCGATAACACCTGACTCATAAGCTACTGTAAATCACACACACACACACACACACACTGTAAGGATCTGGCCAAGGATCCTTGCCTTCTTCCCCAGAAACTTTAAGGTACTCAGCCAGGACACAATGTAAAAGTACTGTCTTCTGCGTTTATTGCGTGCAAGATACTATAAAACACCACAGAGTTGACGCTGACTGTACGTCCATAAGCAAACATACAATAATGTGTTTAACAGTACGGCAGCTATTAAGACACGTCTATTCCGCAAGGTGTACACAGACACCTGTGACGTCATCACTGTAGATTGTTACAACAGACACACATACACACACACACAATTGGGCGTATAACCCATGTTGTCTTTCCGTAGGTTCGGATCCAGACCTCTACAGACTGGAGCTCGGTGCCACAGATGCAGGTGTACCAGCAGAGGAGTACGATGAGGTA
>NC_085873.1:16720085-16730085 GCF_034702125.1 Engraulis encrasicolus
CTAACCCTTTGTTTGGTTTCAGTAAGTTCAAGTGAGGTGTGTGTTTGTGTGCATGCACTGCATGCTTTTGTGTGTATCTGTGTAAGTGGCTGTTGAAGCCATAATTACATGTTGTATTAGCCTGTCCCCATCTGTACCTACAGTAGGGATGAGTGAAGTGAAGGGAACATCTTCTGGCACAGGCTTATCTCCTCTGCAGCTGATAACTTTAATGGTAATGAGTCACCAAGTTCTCTTGAAGACTGTGCTTTGTTTGTTCAGTTTTTGGTACATAGGCGGGTGTGTGTGTGTGTGTGCGTGCGTGCGTACGTGCGTGCGCGCGTGTGCGTGTGTGTGTGTGTGTGTGTGTGTGTGTGCGTGCGTATGTGTGTGTTTCTTGAAGCTTCAGTTTAGCTTGTCCTCTGTTTAAGGTGTGTGTGTGTGTGTGTGTGTGTGTGTGTGTGTGTGTGTGTGTGTGTGTGTGTGTGTGTGTGTCTGTGAGAGAGAGAGAGAGAGAGAGAGAGAGAGAGAGAGAGAGAGAGAGAGAGAGAGAGAGAGAGAGAGAGAGAGAGAGAGAGAGAGAGAGAATGTGCTGACTGTGGGGGTCTCTCATGTGTCCTTGGGGTTGGTCAGGAAGCTGGCTCAGATGATTTGGCCAATCAGATGCCAGGAATCAGACATGGTGTGGAGGGTTAATTTCCTAGACAACGCAAAAAAAATAAAACGATACAACTGTGGGACAACATGTTTGTTCATGTTGTTCGAGAGAGAGAGAGAGAGAGAGAGGCAGAGAGGCGCTGGTCAGAAATATCAGCTTACTGTCCCACTTATCTGATCATTGCTATGGGAACACTAGTGGCCTGGTTACAATAGTTTTGGAGTGTGTGTATGTGTGTGTTTGTTCTTGATGCTTCCATTTTGTTCTGTTTTGGGATGTTTGCGTGTGTGCGTGTGTGTGCGCGCACGCTCGCGCTCGTGTGCATATGTTCTTTTCTGAACGTCTGCTGAGTACCAGAATGTTCTTAAACTGCCAAATAGCAGCATGTATACTGGTTGCCAGGGAAACGACTAAAGGATTAAGGTGAATTAGCCGACTGTCATCCAGACTGGACATAATCTCAAACTCAAAACACACACATGCACGCACGCACGCACTCACACACACACACACACACACACACACACACACACACACACACACACACACACACACACACACACACACACACAGGTCAGGACTATAGCAAGTGCATTGTACAGTGTCCAAGCTGAAGGCCCAGATTATCAACAAAACCGGAAGTAAACATGAGTAGTTAAGTAAAGTCATAAAGAGGCAGTGGAAAGAATAGCCAGGAATAGACCAGGAATAGCTCAGCAAATACGGTCATATGTACACTGGCCAGCTCAGAGTCTATATCAGGAGCTTACTACTGTAGGTAAGCGTGCTTACACAAGGTTATGTATGACCAGCATGTGAGTGAGTGTTATGTGGGGACTGTGTGTGTGTGTGTGTGTGTGTGTGTGCGTGCGTGTGTGTGTGTGTGTGTGTGCGTGCGTGTGTGTGTGTGTGTGTGTGTGTGTGTGTGTGTGTGTGTGTGTGTGTGTGTGTGTGTGTGTGTGTGTGTGTGTGTGTGTGTGTGTGTGTGTCTGTTAGATGGTCGGCTGGGATCATACTTTGGGTGAAAAACAAATGAAAGAAAAGAAAAAAAACAGCCAGGGATCCTCTCTCCTCACCGACTCCACAAACATGCACAAGTCTGTCATTAATCCCTTGATGCCTAAAGCACCTGATTAATTTATGCTGTTTGAAATGCCTATTTCGAGTCCCGATTTCTACCTGCTATTTCGTAACTCTTCTGATGTGTCCAGAGCTCTGTCAATCCTGGCTCTGACCTTGAGTGTTACAGTCAGCTCTTACTTTTTTACAGAATGTTTTGAACTCGCGAATCCCAGGTAAATCATCTAATAGAAGAGCCTGGAGTCCTCATTTTCTTAACAAAATGATCAGACCTTTGAAATTGGAGACATGAGTCACATCCCCAATAGAAATAATCCAGGTGCCAGTCATTGAAGTAGATGTTGAGAGAGAACACTAGGTATATTCTCCGGAAATATAGTTTATTTTTGATCAAATGGCAACGTGTCAATCCTCTAGTGACATCCTTCAGGCGCCAAGGCCTATTCCCAGTATGTAGACCTCTCTCCTGCTACTGTATAGAGAAGTTCAAAATGATGCTTTTGCACACCTCTGTCTTTGGACAGGTGCGTATGATATTATCCCAGTGGAGTTGTCATTTAAGAGTAAAGAAATCCTGCACACTGTCCATTCCACCAGCAAACTTTAATACAACGTTTCGGTCATCTGACCTCCCTCGGGCTTTACCTGAAGAAGGTTGGATGACCGAAACTTTGTATTAAAGTTTGCTGGTGGAATGGACAGTGTGCTGGATTCCTTTACTCTTGACTGTATAGAGAAGTGAAACATTAGCAGGATCTGAACCCATGACCCTGTGTGATCTCCTGCCCATGGGGCTGAGGGTTTACTGGCTCCTCGTGCCCAGGTCGTGTGGAGTGCGTCAGAATCTCTCCACTGTGCACATTTCAGTGGCCATCAGCGAATCATGCTGTCAGCTGCTCGGCAGTCCGTGCCAGCCAGCTCTCCTCTCCTCGCCTCGCCTGTCCTCTCCCCTCCTCCTCCCTGTAACTGTGTGCATCAGCATTTCACCTCCATTCTCCCTTCTCCTTAAACACACCCATTTATCTCAGGGCATCACCTGACAAAGCAGACGCCTGGGTGTGAGGAAGAAACGTGTTGCCTTAGGGTGTGTGTGTGTGTGTGTGTGTGTGTGTGTGTGTGTGTGTGTGTGTGTGTGTGTGTGTGTGTGTGTGTGTGTGTGTGTGTGTGTGTGTGTGTGTGTGTGTGTGTGTGTGTGTGTGTGTGTGTGTGTGTGTGTGTGTGTAGTTGGAGCTGGAAATGTTATGCCTGTGCCAGTCATGTGTCTGTATTACTGTCGGCCTCGCTTGACGGGGACACTCAGCTATCGAAATTGACAGAGCATGTATCACAGTGAGTGGGTTATCAGATCAGGAGAGTGTGTGTGTGCGTGCGTGCGTGCGTGCGTGCGTGTGTGTGTGAGAGAGAGAGAGAGAGAAATAGTTCTAGTTATCCCATTCCTGATAGAAATTCAGAAGGTATCTCACTATGGTGTTCATTCCCAGGACCGTTTCTGAAAGGCATACGTTTTTTTTCCTTCAGCCTCTATGACATCAGCGTTGCTATAGTGAAACAAAAACAGAATCTCCACAGAGATGGTTTGTGCATCGCTGGCGCTTGGCAACTATAAGAACCTGCACTATTTTTCTGACTGGGGTGATGGACCAAAAAAAGAAAAAGAAAAACAAGAAAAAGACTAAAAATTACCAACAATCCTCAACCAATGTGGACAAGTGTGCACTTTTCTTGTGAATAACACTGAAATGAATTTGGCTGAAAGGAATTTAAATAATAAATTAATTTGTTTACATTCTGTCAGGTGTGTAAACCACCAGCATGTTTGCTAACATCTGCTATTCCCTCTGTGCCCTCCTCAGGTTCTCTCTGGGGGCCGACTTGCATGGCCACGGCCTGACGGCTGTGATTGGCGGCGAGGAGGAGCACTTTGAGGACTTCGGGGAGAGCAACAACACCTCCGACCTGCTGCTGGCCAATCACGAGGAAGAGTCCACGAGACCTGGACCCGAGGGGGCAGGAGATCCGGAGCCACTCGCAGATGCCAGGAGCCCCAATCGCTGTGCGCCCGTGCTGTCACCCAGGTGCGTCACAGTGTCAACCTTTGTGTGGTTATGTGCCATGCAAATGCTATTGCTGTTGTTATTATCCAGGGTTACACAAGGTTGCAAGCCACTGTTTTTCTATCGCAAAATCATTCAGAAGGGCTATGGGCAGGCTTACCAGAACAAGCAGAGCGGAAAATTCTGAGATTATGACGTTGAAATGGGTGGTGTCATAACAAGGTGGATACCTCTCGCATCCATCACGAACACGCACTCTAGTCACAGATAACACAGGTGTGGTAGCTTGGTCATTTTTATGCAAATGTAAAAGTCCTGTGCACTGTCCATTCCTCAAGCAAAACATTTAGTTTCGGTCAGCCAACCTTCTTCAGGTAAAAGGGGTTATAATTTCACACAAGTCTTTCAAAGAACAGTCTGCTGCAGGGTTTGTTCATGAGCTGAATGTAGCTCTGTCTTTTTTCTTTTTTTTTTTTTTAACACTTTCGATGCTTGGATACTTCCAAGTGGCTGAGTGCGGGTGTTCTCTTGCGAAAAGCAAGAGAGAGAGAAGATATATACCTCTACCCCTTCCCCTCTTTAACGCAGTCCAAAATCCTGCGTTTATCTTTTCACTGTCTCTGCTTTGCCTCCCTAAATTAATTTGTAGTTCTGTTCTTTCTTCTGATTAGTCCCATTTAGCATGAACACGCACACGCGCACACACACATGCGCACACACACACACTTGCACTGGAAAGATAAGAGACCTGAGACAGCAGATCTTACTGGCAAGATCATTGTGTATCTCCTCCCTGTTACACACACACACACGTACACAGACACCCACACACTCTCATATCGACCCACTCATGCAAAATGAGTTATGTAATGGATTGTCCCAAGTCTTGGCCTGAAGAGAGTGCCAAGCGCTCTGAATATATTATAACGCTCTAAGAGTTGAAATAAGGAGAGCCCAAAGTCCACCACAAACGCAAGCACAGGGCTGGATTAATGCACAGGCTAGATATGGCTGCAGCCAAGGGCCCGCCACCTGCCACGGGGTCCTTGATAGGCCAAAAGTGGAAAATTGCAGAATAGTAACAAGATACAATATTGAAAGGTGTATCTGTTGTGTTCAGTACAGAACTGTATGTAGACATGTCATCTTTAATTCCTAGCTTGTAAATATGACTCTGTCTATGTAAATTTGTTGTGAAATTGGCCTTCTGGAAGGGGCCCACAGTAACCTGGAGCCTAGGGGCGCACGCACACGCGCACACGCACACACACACACACACACACACACACACACACACACACACACACACACACACACACACACACACACACACACACACACACACAACAATAACATGCACAGAAAGTTAAAGGGTCTTTGTGTGGATCAAATGGTAATCTAGGTAATCCAAGTAGTCTCAACACGTTTGCTTAGCTCCTTAAAAATACACCACGCACACACACAGAAAAAAACGCTGCACACAAACTCACATACAGAATGCATCACTTAAATAACATAGGTCTTCAACCCTCACTCTTTTCCTGAGATGACTCCTTTCAACTTTCACCTGTGACCTGTCTCCCAAACTTTTCTGCCACTCCTGCATGTCTTGACCAAATTAATCAATTGATTCCTCACTTTTATTACTTACCCTTTCTCTTTCTGTGTGATTTTGCACCAAGTTTACACCAAAATGCACCTGTTTTAAATGTACCCTCTTTTCTTTTTTCCTCCCTCTTGTCTGTTGTCACTCGCTTCTCTTCCTCCTTCTCTTGTCCTCCATTGCAACCTGCCCTTCCTTTTTTTCCCTTCTTCCCTCCTGCCTTCTCTCACTACCTCCTTCTCTCTCTCTCTCTCACTCCCTCTTCCTTCACCCTCTCCTCTCCTGTGCACCTCTCTTGGATACCCCACCGCAACCCTTCCTTTCTCTCTCTCTCTCTCTCTCTCTCTCTCTCTCTCTCTCTCTCTCTCTCTCTCTCTCTCTCTCTCCCTCTCTCTCTCTCTCTCTCTCTCTCTCTCTCTCTCTTCCTCTGCTTTTTTCTTCTCCTACTCCTCCTTCCCTCATTCTCTCTCTCCTTTCCTGTGCCCCTCTCTTGTATCCCTCCCCGCCCTTCCATTCTCTCTCCCTCTTTCTTTTTCTCACACTTTCATTCCCTCACGCAATCTCCAATGAATCTCCTCTCTTGCCACACTACTCTCCTTTCCACTCAATCGCCACTGAACTTCCTCTCCCGTTCTCCGCTCCACTCCTCTCCACTCCTCTCCACCCCTGCTGGGCTTGTGGTGGTGGTGATGGTGGTATACGCTACCTGCTGGTTGGCTGGTTGGCCTATGGGGGGTTCTCCTCTCCAGTGGGGGCGACATGCCGGCCAATCTGGCGGCTCTACTGCAGTCGGAGGCGCTGGACTTCTTCTGCAGCCACTGCCACAAGCAGATCAGCAGGCTGGAGGACCTCTCCACCCGCCTGCACCTGCTGGAGATGAATAGGTAAACACATGACCCGCAGCCAAGGCCTGGTGTGCAGCGCTTGTGTGTTGTTGCGTGTGGGGATGGCTAGGAAGGTCTTTTGTGGTGGTGGCGTGCTGTGCTGGTGCCGTGCTGTGCTGTGGTGAGGCAGTCTGTTGGTGTGGACAAACGATCCTGACCCATATTGTTATGCACTGTGTTGGAGGTGATAAGCATCTATCCTGGAGTGTGTGTGTGTGTGTGTGTGTGCGTGCGTGCGTGCGTGCGTGCGTGCGTGCGTGCGTGCGTGCGTGCGTGCGTGCGTGCGTGGTACACAAGCATACTGCCTCCTTGAGAGCATGAGAGCCTGGTGTGCACATACTGTGTGTAAACCTCTCAAATGAGGTTTTGTCATCTTGTCTCCTTCTTCTGGCCATACCCTTATTTACCTGAATTCACATGGAACCTTCAATACCCAATTGAATTGTTCTTCATATCTGGCCAAAGAGCCATGCTGTGGCTTCTCTGGTCAGCAGAAGTGGCAAGTTATGTGGGTCATTAGCAGGGTTTTTTTTATTTTTTATAAAGTAGTAGATGTCAGGGTGGTGCACCGACAGCTAATGCCACTATTGTATGGAATTTTTGTCTTGTTTTGTCTTTTTTACTGAATTTCTTAGAAGCATATTCATAGTTTGTAGTACAATTATTAATTCATTTATGGCCATTGGCTGGGGTTGTACCACCGTACGTCTGCTACAACAACAAAAAAATAGGGTAACATAATGCCACTCTATCTCTCCTGAAGGTCTCCATCCCCTCTAGAACTAGGGGTGGGTATTGGCAAGGGGTTCACAATTCAGTGCGTATCACGATACACATGCCACGATGCGATACCATCTCAATGCATTGCAATTCAGGTATTATTGCGATACATTTTCATGAATAGATGCAGTATATCGTGAAACTAAGTGTCGTGATGAATTGTCCACTCCTGTCTAGAACTACTCACAATGTGTTAGTTCGTTATGGAGACAAGCAGTGACCGTTCAGTATGTGAATGTACTATATGTCTAAGTGTTTTTGTGTGCTGTGCAATTACTTGTTGTGTATTGATGAGATAGGAGAGTGGAGTGTAAGATGAACAGAAGAACATGAAGATGATGCACTTATTGCACACAGACACGCACGCACACACACACACACACACACACACACACACACACACACACACACACACACACACACACACACACACACACACACACAGTCACACAAGTCACACAGTCATTAGTCATAATCTCCGAGCAGTGCCCAGTCTTGAGTGTTTCACATACCAGCTGGTGGCTGGGCTGCATGCCACCCCCTCACTACTGCCCCCTTCAGGTCACTCTTACAGGCCTGCAATGTGTAGTGGATGGCAGTACTATCTAAACAAAACTTTGTCCTTAAGTTGTATAGCATTGAAAGAATGAATTGTTAAAAATCTATGTTTTTTGTCTTCTTAACCATACAACACACATTATTATACTAAACACGATTGTTTCATAAACTACCTAAAATGACATTAAAATAACTTACTAAAATGCACTAATGCACAAAGTGTGTGTGTGTGTGTGTGTGTGTGTGTGTGCGTGCGTGTGTGCGCGTGCGCGTGCGCGTGCGTGCGTGCGTGCGTGCGTGCGTGCGTGCGTGCGTGCGTGCGTGTCTGGAGTGCTTTTCTGCTTAGCTGAGACTTTGTGGCAGGCAGGCAGGACAGGGGGGCAGAGGGCCCAGTCTCTCTCTCTCTCTCTCTCTCTCTCTCTCTCTCTCTTTCCTGTCCTGCCTCCCTCTCCCCATCACTCTTCCTGACTAACCCCCCTCTTGTGTTTTTTTGTCTCGTCAGCTCGGGCAAGAGGCTGTCCAGCAAAAAAGCAGCAAGGTGAGCCATGGCCTTTTGGCAGCAAAACCCTGGAAAAGAATTTCTGTAGAAGCTGTTGAAGGGAATTCTGTAAATGGTGTGTGTGCGCGTGCGTGCGTTCGTGCGTGCGTTCAGTCACGTAGTACTCCTACATACTTGTTTGTGTGTGTAGTTGTGTTCACACATTCATATATTCCCAAATAGATGTGTTTGTGTTTGTGTGTCTCTCTGTGTGTATTGCTGTGCCTGTGTATTCACTTGTGCTCGATTCTCTGTCTGGACAGGCTCCTCCAGAACAGCGCCCTGGGTCTGGATAGCATGGGAGACCTGAGCCAAGGCCTGCTGGACCTCACAGACACAGACCTCACTGACAAGGTACCAGTACCTGCAACAGCCCTCTGCACTGCCACTGACGGCACACACATACCTGTGGAAACCTCAGTACGTTCATGCTTATGAGTCTTTGAATTGAGGGTGGAGATTGTTGGAGAATCGGAAGAAGACAATGGTCGACATCTACTCCTGCCATAAGATTAAAATATATATATATATATATATTAGGCCTGTAACGATATTGTATCGAACCGAGAAATCGTGATACACAGAGTCAAGATACTGTATCGTGATACAAGGAGGCAGTATCGTGATACGCCCTTTTAACATTTTGATACCCATCAGCCCAGAAAACAACCACATGATATGAGGTGATAGTGCTTCTAAGCATTATCATTATTATATAGAAACATTTTTAATTCATTAGTAGCCTCTTGTAACCTATTCTACCTATAAACTATCATAGTATTTATTCATATTTATTTTATAATGTTGGCAAATGGGAAATCATGGGGTGTATCGAACCGTAGGTCATGAATCGTGATACAAACCGAATCGTGAGTTGAGTGTATCGTTACAGCCCTAATATATATATGAATAAATATACCGGTATTGTCTGCAGACTCCTTGCTACAAAACTGAGTTGTTAAATCATGTAGATTAAGTGGAGATATCAAAACCAGAAGATGGGACAATCCCTCCCATCCCCCCAAAATCACACCTTGCGTGTGTGTATTTGTGTGTTTGTGCGTGTGCGTGTGCGTGTGTGTGTGTGTGCCTGTGTGTGTGTGTGTGTGTGTGTGTGTGTGTGTGTGTGTGTGTGTGTGTGTGTGTGTGTGTGTGTGTATTTGTGTGTTTGTGCGTGTGCGTGTGCGTGTGTGTGTGTGTCACCAGGTGCTGCTGCTGGAGCGTCGCGTGTGCGAGCTGGAGCAGGACTCGGCGGTGAGCGAGGAGCAGCACGGGCGTCTGCGGCAGGAGAACCTGACCCTGGTGCACCGCGCCAACGCCCTGGAGGAGCAGCTGAAGGAGCAGGAGCTGCGGGCCGAGGAGACACTCCACCTGCACGCGCGCAAGCACCGCGACGCCCTGGCCAAGCTGCAGAGGGAGCGGGACCTGGAGATAGAGAACCTGCAGGCCCGGTCAGTACCGTAGGGGGTGTGATGGATGTGTCTGTGTATGTCTGTGTTTCAGTTATTGTTTTGTGTTTGTGTGTGTGTTTGAGTTATTGTTGTGTGCGTGTGTGTGAGGGAACATGACCTGGAGATGTGTGTGTGCATGCGTGCGTCAATGTGTGTTTCAGTTATTGGTGTTTGTGTGTGTTTGTATGTATGTTTTTGTGTGTGTGTGTGTGTGTGTGTGTGTGTGTGTGTGTGTGTGTGTGTGTGTGTGTGTGTGTGTGAGAGAAGATACATGACCTGGGGATAGTTGTGTGTGGTCAGTTGTGGTCAGTGTGTGTGTGTGTGCGCACGTGCGTGTGTGTGCGCGCGTGCGTGTGTGTGTTTTGTTACCTGGCCACCCGGAGAGGTCACGTCATGTGAGGTGTCTATGGGCTCA
>NC_085873.1:16735085-16757585 GCF_034702125.1 Engraulis encrasicolus
GTAGTACCCGTAGTACACGCATTCGCCTTGTTTAATTTGCACATTTGGGGCCCTACCGTGGCTGTAACAGTAGGGCACTGGGCTGCTTCGCCGGCAACCCGGGTTTGATTCTGGCCCGGGTCATTTGCCAACCTTTCCCCATCTCTGTCCCCATTCACTTCCTGTCTACCTCTCCTACTGTACTATCATCAATAAAGTCAAAAAGACCAAAAAAAATCTAATAATAATAAATCATTAAAAAATGTTTTTGCACATTTGGTACATTCAGTACCTGGCACTCACTGAGCTTTCCCTTCTTTCTGTCTATGTGTCTGTTCGCAGTTGATGGAGGCCATCCACAAGCAGAAGGAGATCAACTTCAGGCTACAGGACTACATCGACAAAATCATCGTCGCCATCATGGAGTCCAACCCCTCCATTTTGGAAGTCAAGTAGTTAGTAGGCCGCCAGCCTGGCAATACCACCAACTGCTCTTTACAGAGACAGCCGCACTGCAGAGACCTATATACTGGCTTCACTGGATGCAAAGACACAAGGAGATTAAAGACAATGGAGATGGATGAACCTTTAACATAATCGCCCATATTACTGAGGATGAGTGTTGTTTCACTGTCTAAGCCATCTTGTGTGTGTGTGTGTGTGTCTGTGTGTCTGTGTGTGAGACTGAATGCAGGTTCCAGTGACATCCCTTTGTTTTGGGACGAGGGGCCTTAGGTTCCTCTGTCTCACCGTGCATGTGTGTGTGAGTGAGTGTGCGTGCACACATCCTTTGTGATTGTGCCTTGCATGGAAGTGCAATACATGTATATTATTTTACTTACATTTGTACACAGACATTTCAAACCCCCCAACCACCCCACCGCCCCTTTTGGCACTGCTGGCAAATATTCTCTAATTTCCCCCCCACCCAATGTAATGCCTATGAAGCATTATGCAGTTTTGGAAGTGTGACTCCAGATCACCGTCTGGTCACACTTGCATACTACTGTCTGTGCGGAGAATTATAACATGATTGTCTTTATCGTCGTCCCCCCCCCATTAGCCATGTTTGCCGTGTATTTATCATACTCATTCCATATGAATCATTCACGCCATGTTACCCACGTGAGGGACCACAGAGAGTGGAGAGATGGAAGTGTGTCCCGAGGGTCAAAGGTTGTGAGAGAAAAAATATTATTTTGTGAGTGTGTGTGTGTTTGTTTGTGTTGTCATTTGTTTTTGCTCGTCTTTGAAGGGAGTTCCGGATGATGATGTTGTCATTTAAAAAGGATCACCTGTCACTGTCATGCACTGGCCTTTATGTTCATATATATATATATATATATGAATATTTTAATTTATTGCAATGATGCGGAATTCAAGGGATTGAAGCTTGTGGCTAGCTGACTACACAGAACTTGACAGCACACCTTAGCAAGCCCACAGAGGGACCGCTTTTGCTGCTGTGGCATTGAAAAAAAAAATGAAACAACGCAATGGCTTGTGGGTGATGTAGTTCCAATCCTGCATAGTTCTGCTGAGTGAAAAAGGAAGTGAGGACACCAACTGCATCACTGTTGTGTGTATACACTCTGCCTAAAGAAGAAGAAAAAAATCAAACTACAAAAATGGTGCGCTAAAATGAGGACATGACAATATGGAGAAGCTGTCAGTCTCTCTCTCTTTCTTTCTCTCTTTCTTTCTCTCTTTCTCTCTCTCCCTTTCACTCTTCTTGGATCAAGAGGAGATCTTGAACATTTTCTCTGAACATGTGTGTATATTTGGATATGAAGGATTCACGGGACTGTCTGCGGAAATGTACATAATAAACGCAAGAGTATGTGTATGAGGGTCTACACAGGGAGCAGTTAGGGAAACCTGCTCTCTGGATAGAAGCGCACATCCCCAATCAACCAAACCGCTCTGCACGCTCTTAGGCCTTGTCACTCCCCACGTCCACCTGGCCCGCTCAGAAGCTGACTTCCAAAAGGCCTTGGTTTAAAAAAAAAAAAAAAAGAAAGACAGAAGGAAAGAAAACCGACTTCTGCCTGTAAAGTCTGTGTTTTCTACATGCTGACTGTACTGTAGGTATATTTTGTAGAGTTTTTTGTTTTGTTTTGGTTCATTTTGTCTTCCTCTGGGATGACTTGCGTTCCTGTGTGGCGTGTTCTCAACAGCGTTGGGAACCCGGTTGCACATTTGCTTGTTATTAATAACATGTTGATATTTATTCTTGGAACCACGTTGGCTTGCCCAAATCTAACCACCAATTTGTTTGAAAAAGCTGCTGCTTTCCATGCTCTGAAGGGAATATTGTTATTTCCTAATCTTTGGGAGGCAGGGCTGGTTATTACGATACTGGTGAGGGAATTAATCCTAGAGTCGTTCTAGTCTGGGAAATCCTATTGTTAAAAAAAGTTGCTCCTACACTGGAGCGTTTCTTGTCCTGACACCCTTTAGAGATCACTGGTTTTGCACTTCCGCACTCTCATTGGGCCTGCCCCCGCTTTGTTCCTGGCCCCAAATGGTTAATCCTGAGCTTTCTATTGGCTGCTGGGCTGTGGAGCGAGAGAGTCCAATTCTGGCCTCAGGTTAGGGGCTCTTGCAAGAGGACCACAGGGTTACACCTGATGCACTTTAAATGAAGTTGAAAATATTGAAGGAAGAAAAAAATGTGTGGAAAAAAGTAAAATCTTGGACAATTCTGGCTCTATGGCAACCAAAGAGTGTAGCAAAAAGGCTCAAAGCCTGGTTCCTCACTCCGATTTATTTTGTTTTTGCTCTGACTGGTGCATGTGTGTGTGGTTGTGTGCACCTCATTCACATTCTTTTTGGGTCCCCGCTGAGTGTGCACACTCTCTCACACACACACACACATGTACTCTGTATTCTGTTCAGTCACAATATACTGTGTAAATATGCGAATAAATGAACTGTTGTTCTTTTTCTGTGGACTCACACCTTAGCTTCCAAAGATGCAAGTACAGAGCTCGCCATACTGGAAAGCTCGACCTGCCACGCCATATACACAAAAACAAACAAGAAACGACAACAAAAAAACAGCTAGAAAGCAAAATATACAACAACACATAATCTCATTGTAATGAAGGATTGAATTGTAAAGTGAAGTTTATTACTGTCGTGAAGGACACATGTATAAAGGCTAAGATCAGTATTGTAGATGTAACACTTATTGTTTGGGGGATTATAGATTTTCAAGTATAATTCTGTAAAGATGATATCTGAAATAAAAATAGAGAGAAATAAATCAAGTTGAAATACAGCAAGCATTGTGTTGTATTTTTTTATTGCTTCATCTCCTTAACCAGTGTTGTACTAATTTGTTTGCCAAGTGGAGACTGGAGTGTGAGAATTCTATTTTTGGTGGTGTTTTTTGTTTGTCTGTTTGTTTCAGGATTCCTGTGGGGTTCTAGAAAGTAGTAAAGGAAAATAATCAAAATTATGGCCAATAAAAAGTAGTAAAAGGTAGTACAAGGTATGATCCAGGTAGACAAATGCTGAGGCGCTCAAGGTTGTATTCTTTTTTACTTTTTTATTTGACTACAATGTTGTAGCCAAATAAAAAAGTAAAAATTTCAACCTTGAGTGCCTCAGCATTTGTCTACCTGGATCAAGTTTGAGAGCCCCTACATTGATGAGCACCAAGGAAAAAGGTGAAGACCCAGAAGCACTCCAACCTGCTTGTGTTTGGTAGTATAAGGCAGTGTTTCTCAACCTTTTTTTAGGCAAGGCACCCTTTCAATTCATGCAAACTTTCAAGGTACCCCAAACCAACAAACCATAACATGGCATCGCATCCGATACCACACAAGCTTAGAAAAGTAACACATTAGGAGACGTGAGACGGAGACGGTGACATGACCTACGTTTGAAGTTGCAGCTGACTGGCAACTTTATTGTGCGTAAATGGCAGATGAAAGATTCCACTGACTAGCATTAACTTGTCAATTTAGAAAAATATGTATTATATTACACAATTTGTTTATCAGTCACATTTCCGCGGCACCCCTGAGGGGGGCCTACGGCACCCCAGGGTGCCCGGGCACCCCTGTTAATAAACACTGGTATAAGGTATCTTTTGGGGAAATATTAAATGCTAATCCAGACTATTCAAAGATTCTCAATGGGTTTATGGTCTGTACGTTAGTCTCCTCTTTTGCTCTGGTAGTAAGAAGCATTTTGATGGTATTACTACCAGGTTTCACTACCAAAGGTAGTACAAAAGGCAGTAAACTCAATTAAAAATTCTGTAGGAACCCTGTGTTTGTTTTTACACACAAAGAGGAAGTAAACTGAATTACATTTTCTTTCACTGAACTTTCTGTGTTAAAACACCCACTTCCTGGAACTATGTCAGTGGCAATGTGTGTGTGTCAAAGGCCACCTGTTTATGGTTTTCTGACTAAATTGCTTTTGCCAAGTAGGGAGGTTGACAAAAGTGTTTTCTTTTGGTAAATATTTGGTAGGCCTATTATATTTTCCACACTATGGGAACACCAGTCACTCTCCAGCCTCAGTAGGCCAGGCCTACAATGTGACAAGGACCTTGTCACAAGGTCCTAAATTGCTGGTGACCACAATTGTCCAGAACATTGGTCTAATTTATGTTATCTCTGTAGGCAGACTAATGAAGAAAATGCCACATAGGCCAATGTGCTCGGTGATTTATTTGTAGTGAAAGTACATTTTGGCCACCTGCCCCTCTTCAAACGTACGAAACAGAAATATCCAATGTATAAATTTATGCTCACTCCTGAACACCTGGTCCATTGGAGCATAGGCCTAAAGCTCATCCATCGGCTGATCACTCTTAAAGGTGCACTGTGTAGGATGGTGGCCAGTAGGCACTGCAACTATGCTGCTCATTGAAACTGTGCTGCACATAGCCACAGGTTTTGCAGCTAAAAATGTCTTTTTCTGGAAAGTCAAGGTGGCGACCAATGGAAAAGATCGGAAAGGCCTTAAAAATCAGTTTTCCCTGTCATAATGCATAATTAGAATTACATGGTTTGTGAAATAGGTAACGTGTGATTAGACAGCGTGAGTTCTGTTTTTATATATAAACTATTAAAAATAGCCTATTAGGCCTACTGAGTGCACCTTTATCTGAGGCTCAATCATAGCCAGGCAAATTAATCCTCATTAGGGGTGACTCAGAGACTAGGCTATTTAGCCTACATCCGTTCCATTGAACGTCATAAATAACACAGTCTGAAAACATAAATAACACATTCTACACGTAGCCTAATTTCTCATACTGCACAGGATGAAATTAGCAAAAATCCATATTCTTTGGGGGCGGGGTGTAAACCAAGTGTTACATCCAAAACAGTCCCCTCAGCTCACCATACTTCCAGAGATTATTCTACTCTCTCTGATACTTCCCTAGTCCCTATAACTATAACAGTTGAAATTAAACCTTTGTAAATTAACTTTGTAAAGCTTTGTAAAGTATTTATTTGTTGCCTCAACGTGTGGTAATCAATATTTTATTTATGTTTTTGACGTGCACTTGCATAGGTTCTATTATCACACTAGGCTTTTGTTTCAAGCCGGTTAGCATTTTGCGCAACACATAACAAATGGTGGCGGTGCACTGGTACTGTACGACAGTTCGCAAATTCATGCAGCTTGGGCTTACAGTAGTGCATGAACAAGTTCCAAATAAGTAGGATATAGTTGTTCAAGTGGAGTGGAAAGTCTGACTTCATTATTTCAGTATTTTAGAAAGGCGGCGAAAGATATACGACCACAGGTTTAACTCGTAAGAGCTAACGTTAGCTCTCCAGTGCTCACTTGTTGTGGGGTAAGTCTGTCTTGTCATGGCTATATTTGTCTTCGAATTTATTTCTAAAAGCATACTTTGCAAAAGTTGGGATAGTTGGGTTAGCCAGTTTGTTTGTGTGTCTCGTCAATTGAATTTCCCCGTGAGATCAGATAAATTAAATAATTCTACTACTTTATCTTTGGCTAGGAGCATGTTCACAACCCTGGCTCGATGGTAAAAGCTTTCCCTCCGACAGTTGGCTCGCAGACTGCTTCGGGTATGGAGGCAGAGGTCCGTCTGGAGATTACCAACCTTGTCAGAGCTGTGACACAGTCACGGGACGCCGAGAAGGTCTTCGATGCATTGCGCACTCTTTCAGGTTACCTGGATGACAGTTCACGTGACAGGGCAGAATTCTGTCGCGCTTTCTACACACCTTTGCTACAGGCACTGGTGAAAGGTCTGAATTCGGACTGGTTCCATAAAATGACGGAATCGCAGCGCACTGCACTGTGGAGTAGTTTTTTCCTTCTTGGTCCTCCTGATCAAGCTCTCATGACACTCCTGGATGCCATTACGTCGACCTGGTGAGTGTAATATGTCATTAGTTGTATTTATTCACATTCACTCTAAATATATAGATTGAGTCATGTTGTTTGAGAACGGTGGCTAAGTGTATGAATGGCGAAATATGTGTCAAGCAAATTCAATACTGGGTAATAGCTGAAGTAAAAGTACGACGGCATTGGGCGTGGTCCCTTACATGGGCAAGGTGTCTATGTGTGTGACAGAGGTTGTAGCGATGTGTTTTTTCCTTCTAAATTAATATAGGATTGTTTTGCTCCAGCCCCAGTGCAGGTCTTGAGCATCTGATCTCGGTCCTGGAGCAGTTTCTGAGCACAGGCCGTGTAGAGGTCCTGCTGTGGTCCCGGTGCGAAGGTTTAGCCATGACCGACTCGTTGCAGATCAGAGAGGTGCTGCTGGGCAGACTAGTGGGCCTCCCTTCTCTCACCGCCAACAATCTCAAAACAGAAACACCTCTTGCATTTCTGCCACAGCAATACTGCCCCCTCCTAGCCAATTCAGTGCTCAATGTGCTGGAGAAAACCTGCAAGGCCCTGAGAGGTAACTAGTTCCCAGTAATGGGAAGCTTTGATTCTGAAGCTTGATGCCACTTCATCAAATTACATATTTCAACACATGCATTGCTGCCGTTTTCTTTTTCCCAATCCAACACAACTACTCTTGTCTTCCCACATGCAGGTGGCCAAGACTGCTCTCTGGGGTTTGTTGGTCAGCTGCTGGGAAGAGCATGTGCTCAAGGGCATACAGGTGAGTGTGTTCACATCAAGTGTATTACACAGTTATGCATGTGTAATATGCTAATACATGTTATATTGCTTTTGAATATAAGATTATGCTTTTGTTCAGGGACGTCAAACTCAGCCCTGGGGACAAAGTCATTTTATTCAGCCCGACAAATCATTTACATTAATGTACTTAGTATAAGACTTGAACATGGAATTTTGGTGTATCGCAGCAGGAATATGAGTGGGCCCAGGCCAATGAAACACCTCACAGTCGTATGCAGCACAATATGTGCAGGCATATTTGAACTACCATATATCATCGGAATGAGTATTAGGTGCATGCACGCACAATTAAAAAATAGATTAAAAATAAATAAATATTGAGTTTGTCCCGCGACTTTGTTACAGATTTTGATTTTGGCCCTCAGTCCATTTCAGTTTGACACCCCTGATTTAGTCAGTCACTGTCATTCACCTGGAAAATTGAAGTAGATAAAAACCAAAGAGGTCTGAGATACTCCTTTCTGGCTGTCTGTGAACAGCACTGCTCTTCAAGACGCTGATTCCCCGACTAAGTGCCAACACGCTGTCTGATGCTCTGTGGCGGCGAGTGAGTGCTAAGCTGCTGGAGAACGTTCCAGATCGCTGGATGGAAGCGGTGATCACAGGACTCGTACAAGCAGTCAATGAGTGAGTGTCTCTCTGTGTTTGTGTGTGTTTGTGTGTATTTACAGGGTTGTATAAAGTAGAAGTACTCTTACAGGTGTAATTACAACACTGGTAGTATGAGATTACATAGTTGAAACAATGTTATATCATCATAGTACGTCTACTTCTACCTTATACAGCTCTTGTATATTTCTTTATCTGTGTCTGTGGGCATAACACTGGTCATTTTGTCTTTTCTTTTGGCAGTCCCCAGACCCTGTCCAGGATCCTGGGTAATGTGGTCGTAAAGAGTCAGAAGGCACAGCTGGTCATCACCCACAAGATGCTGCTGCTGCAGTACCATCATAAGGTATACAAGACCAATCTATCACAAATGCCTTGCTGTGCTGTGCTGTGCTTATATATTTGAAAAGGAATGATTAACACTGTTCTACAACCACAGCAAGTTGAGCTTTGATGATGGACTGAGCGTCCGTAACGTGGTGTTACTAAACTTTGTTTGGGAGCATAGGACAGTGTTGCGGACCTTTTTATCACTTCCTTTCAATTATCTTCTGTGTGTTTGGTCCAGGACTTGTGCTACTGATGTGCACACATTCTCTGACTTCTCAGTTATATACGTATTTCACATAGTTGTCAAATGTCTGATTCTGTTGTCCTGCTCTCAGGAATGCGTTTTGAGGACCTTACTGGGGTATTTGGCTCTGGATGCTGAGCGCCGACCGCTGCTTTGTCAGGTATAGGAAGAAATGCACCTGCAACACATTCATTCCAGTTGATGGAGTAGAAGTCCACACACTGTAGCTCCGCTTTGAAGGTTTATTTAGGTCATGATGAAGACCCTGTGTGGTTGAAATGTTGTGTGACCTGAATAAACCTTCAGAGCTACAGTGTGTGGACTTTTACTCTCTCTACTGTCAGATACGCCTTTGTCCTGCACCTGGCCTTTGCGAGGTGGGATGTGCATATTCTTACTCTTACGAAGCACATTCACTGCCCCTCAGTGTTCAGAAATGGTAGTGCGTGGCTGCATTTGTTTTGTGTGTAAAATCAGTGCGTGCGAGTAATGGAATAACTTGAAGTTCACACTGTCATCATAATATTTAGATTTTCATTTGTATTTTACCAGTGAATTATTTGCTTTCCTGTGTGCTGGATGCTTCCGTACTGTACATTTACTTACTGGCCTACTTTGTTGCATCAGTAGTTTTCGTGCCACTACAGGTATATCGATGCCTCTGTTATTGTGCTGGTGTTCCCAGGTGCTGCGGTGTCTGTGTCAGGCGTGGAGTAACAGCAGTGCAGTCAAGCACACCACTGTGGAGCAGCAGCTGTACGTCAGCAAAGCCTTGCTGCTCTGCCTGAGCCTCCTGACAGCACAGGAGATAGAGCAGCAACAGGAAGGTACAGCCAGAGAATCTCTAACAGGGAGAAGGTTCAGTCTCATTGGTTCCCATTGTAGCCAGTTAGCTTTGCATGCATACTGCAGTAACTATGGAGTGTCCACTAGTTGGCGAGCGTAGTTCAGTCCTTCATGTGGGAAAATGTATGGAATGGAAAGGGGAACCCATGCTAAATACATTGCTACTGCGATTTCCAGTCACAAATATTATCAACAAAACATTCCTGGTAAGCACTATGACTGTTGTTTAACAATAGGCTGTATTGACAAATCGTTCAGGTGTGTAGTTTTACAGCAGGTTAGAAGATTTCAACCTGTACTCGCTAGCATCGCGCTAATGTTTATGGGTTTGGTCCCATAAAAATTGAGCTTTGTGACCCAGTATATAATAATCTAGTGGCGCAAAATAATCGAAACGCTACTCAAATGGGGTCTTATTATTTCTAGCTTCGAACTTAATGTTAATATTTCAGGGGAAAAAAATGATTAAAAAATCACAAAAATTATAATGGTAGAAAACTCCATTGACACCCATTCATTTTGCACTGGCCCGTGGTTAGGGTTAGCCAGTTGTGGCTAGTAGCTAGTTCCTTGAGTGAACAGCCCCTGGTACAGCTAGCACTCTCACAGAGCTACCCATGCACACAGGCCACACAGGGGGCCCTGACAGGGGGGACAAAGAGATATGTTGTCCCGGGCCTAGGGAGATAGGTGGCCCATACATTGTGTTTATTGGGTAGGGGGCCCTTTCAGGTTACTTTTTCTCCTGGGCCCAGTGAAAGCTGTCAGCGGCCCTGCATGTGCGCACACACAACCACAATCTCATGTAAACAAAACAGCACAGTCTATTAATGTGGAAACATCAGATGACATTGACCGAATTCCAGTGCTACCGTTATATTAAATTAAAGAAAAAGATGTATGAAAATTGCAACTAAATGGCTTTAATGTGGTGTTTTGGAGATTGTGTCTTGTAGAGTAATTGCAGGACTGTTTATGTTTCATGCTGTGCCCAGTGCTTTGCCAGTGCATGCTGAGCGGTATGAAGTGCCATTTGGACAGCAGTGTGTTGCGGGTGCGCAGGATCGGGATGGTTGTTGGTGAACACATCAGCCAGCACATGGACACAGCTGCCACTCGCCTGTCCTTTGAGGTCGGTCTTATTGGCAAACACACACATTCATTTGGGCCACATGGAGATTTAACCAGTCCAAGGCGGTATACTAAGAAGCTGGTTCAGTAGTAAACCAGGTTACCTGTGGTAGATTTACCACTTCCTGTAGCTTAACTAAGCCTACTTTATCACTTAACCAGCTTTTTGGTATACACCCCCCCAGTATGTAACCTGTATCAGTCAGTGTTTACATTGTGTTGTAAAAGATCTACTACCTGTGAATTTAATGGTTTCTGGTAGGTCTGAAAAAAACGGTTGTAATTATATGTTCTTTTGAGTGGTATTGTCCATATTCCAAATCATGCATTTTTAGATGCGTCCCAGCATCTCTATAAGAGGGTCTGTCCGTCCGCCCGCCCGCCGTCCGTCCGCTGTCCGTCCGTCTGAAACGCATTCCTTCAATTGTTCCTTCCTGTGTCCACAAGGCGGAGGCAGAGAGGCATTTTTGGCCTGGAGCGAATGCGTGCCAAAACGTATATGATATGTTACCAAACGGCAAGGCTAAGCTGATTGCATTGTGAGACAACTGAGGGGGGCATTCAATTTTCAGCATTGTTTTGTGTTTGGACAGTGGGAGGCAACTTCGTTCCTTCTCCACAGCACACCAACACCACTGTGAGTGTCACTTAATGTTCACGGTCTTGTGACACAATTCGGCTCATGAGGATGTCAAACGTGAAGGGGACTTTATCATGTTGTGTATGATAGTGTCGCGTTGTGCTCAGCTATTTTGGTTCATCTGAAACTCGCGGAAATGAACGATTTAGAAGTCGGCGGGCAGTATTTGACACAGATGTTTGTGCTCGGATAGAGGGGCATTTGCATTGCATAACGCTCAACGGCATGGAACCGTAATTAGTTGACAAGCGACCGGCAGCGCATACAGCTCTTCCTCTAAACGTGGACCTGTAATCTTTGGTTAGCTTTTTTTCTTTCATAACATTCATTTTCCTCCGCTTTTCTCCAGTCCACAAACTCGGGCTCAGAAGACTAGAGTATGTACGAGCCTCCCTTTTAATATTCCCAGCGAGTTTGCAAACATTCTGCCACTACGTTTCAGTGAGTAGTCAGTGTGCGCTGCGCACTGAAACATGGTGCTCGAACTACAAGTAGACAGATGGGCCATTTGACATACGGTGTGTTACTGATGTTATCGGACATATTGCAAGGGAGGTTCATTCGTTTTCTGCTGGCGGGCGCGTGGACCCCACAGGTGCTTTCCCTTGCGCTCAGAGAGAGCAAGGGACAGAACCCGTCTTTTGATTCGTAATTGGTTTGCAGTCGTGTGAGTTTGGTCAACTCTGGCACTGGAGCTCACTGCTTTGTGCCTTGACGATGAAAAGCTGGCATCGAAAATTAAGCGCATAATTCACCCAAAGGGTGAACCCATAAGCGCATGATTCACCCAAACGGTTTTATTTATTTATTATTTGGCGATTCTTTCCCACATGCACATGATGCTGAAATAGCGTGATACTAAAGGTTGATAAATAAGCTACTAATAATATCTGGTAATTTGTAATGTAGCCTACTTGATCTATGTGAAATTTGAAATTAGATGGTTCTTTTCCAAATCCAAGCATGATGGACTTATTATAGCCTAAACTGCAAAAAAAATAAAGCCTTGTCTCGTCATTTCTCTGCCTGCCACATTATTTGGAGTTTCCATGGGCAATATGACCAATAAACAAAAAACACATCCTCAGGGGGGGCGTTGACAGGTTAGGAGGAGGCCAGCGGGTCGTTTGGGGGGAAAAAGGTTGGAACTGGCATAGAGGGACGCATCTGTTGTCCGCCTGTCGGCCTTGTTAACTGTATGCTTGGGATGTGCTGTGTCCGACTCGAGATGATCAAGTCTTACTGAAGCTCCAAACGTATTTGAACTTGTTATTCACACTGGCAGTGTTTATTGATCAATGATGTAGTAGCACACGTCAGGGTGGTGCAACCCCAGCTAATGCCATTATTTTATGGAATTGGACACTAATATGGACACTATTTTATGTTTTTTTGTTGTTGTTGTTGTTTAAGTGGATTATCTAAGAAGCATATTAATTGCGGTACAGTGATCACTAACTCCTAATTAATTAATGGGCATTAGCTGTGGTTGTACCTTCTGACGTCTGAGCCCAAAAGATATGTCATTAACCTTTGTATAGATATTGAGATAAGCTCTTTGGACAGGAGAGACCTTTTAGATTATGATGTTATGTGCCTATTTATGTGGTAATGATTTTGAAGTTTTTGTTTCTCTGTATGGCAGTATGAGCATGACGATGAGACCAGAGCCCTGCTTCAAATAACAGAACCAGTGGAACCGAAGCCAAACTCTGCAGACAGGTACGGGCGGCACAAACCACTAACCACCTTCTACATGTCTGATGATGACAGCCTGTAGAAGTCAGGCTTTGACACTGTATTAAATCACTTGTGTGACCATTGTGTGATCCACACTCATTAGTCAGGTTTAGTACAGAGATATTATATTGATCCCAAGGACAGTGCAGAGTCAAGCAGCATATATACAGTATAACACACAGCGCAGACTTATGTTGTTATTGTTTTAAACATGTACATTACTAACACTGTCGCTGTGCTGTTCTGATAGTGCTGAACCAGAGCTGGATGTCCAGATGGCCCCATCCCCTCCAACCCCTGCTGAGTCCTCCCCTGCTGCTGCCCCCCAGCCAGACTCAGATCTGGATAGGTAGGTCACTGCCTCTGCACAGGACACTGCATTGCTATGTCAGTGTTTTTTTATTTAAGAAAAAATACCATAAGGTGTAAGGCGTTTCCTCTCCCTTTGCTGTGCTTCACGTGTTTGTTCTTTGAAAAACAATATTGTCCCTCAGTCTTGTTGAATGTAAAAGGGGTGTGACCGCTGATGAAGCCGAAAGCATACAGTTTTCACCAAGAACGGGAGGAGGAATTCCTATTACCTTTGGTGAAAGAAAAGTGCGCTTTTTTGTGCCATCAGCCACAGGCATTATCAAAGAGACACCTTTTGTCGAAACGGGAGAAGTATTTTACTAACAGTGAGTCTGTTAAGATGACCGTGTGCCCTGCAGCAAAAAAGGGGGTAGGCCTAGTCCTCTCATTTTCGCGGACAAGACATAATACTGCCAAAATAATGTTCTGACCTCATCAAAATTATTTGGCGATATCCCTCACAACAGCACACAACACAGAATAATGGCTAGTGTTTTTCCCTCGGCACGTAAAGCTAATCGGACGTCTACTGAAACGTGGTGGTGCTGAAGGACAGCGCAGGAGGGAAAGAAGTTGCAGCGGTAGATCTTGCTTTCCATCTAGGCAGATCAGAGGTTAGGTATCTCGCGCATAAAAAGGTTGGTGACCACTGCAGCATACAAAGCGGATTCCAAAAAAGTTGGGACACTTTGTATTTTGTGAATAAAATCAAAATTGTGGCATTTTCAAAACATTCAATATGTTAATAAGGTAGAACATCATATACAGGTAACATATCAGTTGTTAAAGTCAAACAGAATTATTGTTTTGAGGTAATTATGTGGTCATTTAAAATTTCACCCTTCCAACAAATCCCAAAAAAGTTGGGACAGGGCCAATAAAATGTTTTTTTATATTGGATAAGACTAAACACAACACAAAGGATGAGACTGAACAGTTAAATACTTTGACTGATGGCATAATTTTATTCAAAAATTAAATATTTTGATGTGCGAGACATGATTTCAGCAGCTCAACTGATAGGCGTGTTCTTCAACTTGTTTACCTTTTTGTTATGCTTAATATGTGGCATATCCTGACTGCAAGAAAACAATTTTGTGACCTGTTTACTCTTATGATGGAACCACACTGTTGGAACATAGAAGAGATTGAAATTTGCCACCGTTATGGGGTAATATCTAAAGGCGGTGCTCCAACATAGCATGCCTTGGTAGCTATGTATGCTGTTTAAAGTCTGTATATATCATTCAACATTCATTTTAATGCTCTACATGAGCAAGAAGACCATAACCAAGGCACCTCTGTACCCCCTTACCATCATATATGCTCTCTTTCAGACTGACCACTAAATCAAGCTGAAGTATTCATTTTCTATATAACCTGGAGGGTGCATGACTCCAAGATTTTAAAAAAGGATGAAATATTTTCCATTCTGTAATCAGAGGACAGTTTCACATGTCTCCTAGGTCCATCTAGAATGAGCTTTTCCGCATGCAACACTGTTTAATGTCTGCATCATGTGCATTAATCAAGTGTTGTGTTTATGAACATTTTTTTCAACAGCTGTCATTGTTGGAGTGTCATAGTTTGCTTATTGACGACGAGTATGCCATGATCTCATAACTCATGTAATGATTACACAGAACTCTATATTATGGAAATAGGCCCTTTATGCCTGCAATTTGGATAATTCAATCTTTCTGTGTAATAGATAAGTAATTAGCCCCTCAAAATCTTCGCTTCTGAGTGCCACAGCCTCTCTGTGATGGTATTTTATTTGTGCATTCATGTTGGCAGTCAATATAGTTCCTTTTAAAATATTCTTCCTTGTGTTATTTTTAGAATTATCCAACTATTACAACATGTTTTGGCCCTGTCCCAACTTTTTTGAGATTTGTTGCATGGGTCAAATTTTTAATTATAACATAATTACCTCAAAACAATAATTCTGTTTGACTTTAACAACTGATATCTTGTCTGTACATAATGCTCTACCTTATTAACATATTGGATGTTTTGAAAATGCCAGCATTTTTATTTTATTCACAACATACAAAGTGTCCCAACTTTTTCGGAATCCGCTTGTATCCATTCCAATGTATGGTGACATTAGCTGTTAGGGTTACTGCAACAAACTTTGACGACGGGAAGGCTTTGGCATTTCGGAAATGCGCTCTTGGTCTACAGACATCGACCTTGGCATTTTTTTCAAAATATTCCACCATTTCTCCATAACAACCATAAGCGATGGCAACGTGCCTAACCAAAATTAATTTTAAACTAGAAAAATAAACTAGACCTAAATGCAATGAAAATCCGTTCGCTGACTACTTGAGTAGCCTCCAACTTGGCGATGGAAATGCTCGGCTCTCCTCTCGATGAAATGCGCTCTCGTTACCAAATATTTCCGACGCAGTGTATTATTTCAAAACAGTCTTGCATGCCATTGGGAAGTGAGTGACCTCACACGTTACCACAACAAACCTTGGTGACGGGGTGCAGAGCCGTGATTTATTCTTTCAAAACATTCTATTTGGCATTTCTCCATGCCAACGAGCGGCATCCTGCGTAACCTTGGTGATGGCTATCTAGCATCAAATTAGCCAAGGCGGGCATTGCTTCGCTTGCTGTTCTTCGCGGTTCATTTAAGGTTAGGGATGCGGTTTGGTCAGGCACAAACATTTTCTGGTCATCACAAGTGCACTTTCTTCTACACACGATCTCTGCTGAATATTTCTGACGCGGGGTATTCTTTTAAAATATTCACAACTTGTAGCTCCATGCAAATGAGAAGTGACATTACACGGTACTACAGCAATCTTGGTGACTGGAACGCAAACCTGAAAACGAAATTTGCCGCCTTGGTGTAGGCTCTATTATTTCAAAATATTATTACATTTCTCCATCTCGTCAAGGATAACCTTGCGCGTTGCCCGTTTTTATTGCACTATTGTGTTGCTCTTGACGCGCTTTTTTTTTTTTTAAATCACCACGCAGGGCGCATGGTCTCTAGGCCACTGTTCGGTCCTCTTTCACCTCAAGATGGACAAGGGCCGTCATCGCTCCACTATAACAGCACTGTAGATAAACTGCCTACAACAAACTTGGTTTTTAAATGCTACTTACCAGGTCCCAACCACGTTGGATGTGTACAACCAATGCGGTTGGTGAAAACGCGGAGATTACTATCTACCTTGCCCTCTATGGTATTTCTCGGTGTGCTGTATTCTTTCAAAGCACCTCCAGCATTTCTCCATTCCAGTGAGTGATGGCATCTGGTGTTACCACAACACATCATGACGACGCTTCTGCTCTCGTGCGCGCTCGCCCCTAGACCACAATCGCATTTACCCACTGACTTGAATATTGCATTTACCACCTCGGTCTATTTTTTAAAAAAAATATTGTAACACCATGGCAATAATAACATGGTAATGGAATCACGTTACCACAACAAACATTGGACAACAAGATTCTGTTCCATGGATTCAAGTGCCTGCCAGCATCATTTTTTCACACGATTTCAAAGATTCAAAATAATGCAGTGTCATCGCATATTACCACAACGGCTTGGTAATGGGAGCTCTTGACAGACCAAGCTCAACAGCTTTTTCAAAAAATACGCCCTTGTGTTGCGTTTAAAAATAAAAATAAATCATAGGCCTATGTCCGGCATTCAGGCGATAGACTTTGCCTAGCAGCGCTCACATTGATTCGGAGTGAGTAGACTTGCTTTTGCAACTAAATTGGCCGCCTCAATGTATTTGAAAACATGTTAACATTTCTCCAGTGAGGGATAACATCGTGTGTTTCCACAGCAAAACTTGGCAACGGGAACGCTCCAGATTTCGATAAGATGCGCTCTCGTTACACTGGTTTCCGCTGTTGTGCATTCGTTCAAAACAGTCGCCAAAACATTCGCCAAGGCAATGAGATGTCACCACAATACACATTGGCGATTTTTCAAAATATGCCTCCCTTTCTCCGTAACAACAAGTGATGGCACCGTACGTAACCAAAATAAATCTTGGCGACGGGCAGGCCTTGGAATGCATACAAATCTGAAGACGTGGGTCTTGTGCGACAAGGACAGGCCTAAAATCAGCCTTAGTTCAAAACCTCGACATGTAATAATGAAATGGAAAAACACACCCTCATGTTGTTTGTCCTTTTTTAACCACCACGTGAGCGCACATTCAGTAGGCCACGGTTTCGCATTGAACCACGAGTAGTAGGCTACTACTTTGTGTTGCCAGTCCGTCATCTCAAACATGGAACGCCACACACATCAGCAACATTAGAGAAAAACGGCAAAACACATTCACATCAGGGACGCTGGGGGAAATGACCAATTCCAGGCAAGGCGCACAAATATTAAACGTGATTTCCCGTTCCCAACACCGTTGTGCAAAGAGATGCGTTGCCAAAATTAAATTTACCACCTTGATGTATTCTATCAAAACATTCTAGTATTTCTCCATGCCAACGAGTGCGCATTGTGTTTGCGTAACCAAAATAAACATTGTTGACGGGCAGGTCTACTACTCACAGCCTCTGTACAAAAATCGAACATGCCATGTTTTCTTAGGACTGAATTCAAAAGTACTACTTTGTGTCGTCGTCCGATCTGTCACTTCAAAACAGGGGTTATCATTCCAAAATGGTCATCCGTAGGCCTCACATTTTTTAATTCTGCCTACTGCGCAGGTTGGTGGAAAAGCTGATTGTGTGCGATTGCCTCTACCCATTTGCCCAAGGGCTGTATTCTGTCAAAATACGCTATATCCATGCCAATGAATGATGACACAAGGTGTTACCACAACAAACATTGGCGACGGGAATGCACTCGCTATACAGACTGCCTCTGCTGAGTATTTCTGATGTAGTGTATTCTTTCAAAATATTCATAGCTTCATGGTAATGAGACATGTAACGTTTGGAGTGCGCACATATCCAGGTAAAACAGGTGCCGGACTAAATGCGATCAAACAAAAAAAAGAAGTAGGTCCGCACACTGTCGTTGCTCTCAGTTTATTATAAACAACGTTTCGACCAGTCTGGTCTTTCTTCAGGTGTAGGTGACATCACACGTTTTCACAGCAAACCCGGGTGACGAGTTGCCTGGTTAACACCAGACCTAATCACAAGTGAGATTAGGTCTGGGGAGTTGCCTATTGTAAATTCTGTATGGGGCCGGAATACTTGGCTATTATGACACACTGCCCTGCTCTCTGATTGGGCAGAGAAACTGTTAAGGTCAGAATGCTTGGCCATTATGACACAGATCCCATGATCTTGTACGTTATGAGTCATCCTCGCCATACTGTCTTTCAGATCGAAACGATTATGTAGAACTAAAGGCAGTATGGGAGTTCCCAGGCTAGGTGACGAGAGCGCAGAAGTAAAAACGAAATGTGTTGCCTCAATGTTTTCCTAACTCTTTGAAAATATTTTAACATTTCTCCTTCTTGTCAAGGATAACATTGTTTACCAAAATAAATCTTGGTGACGGGCGACAGGCAGACGCAGATGGCCTCAGTTCAACAATCCAACGTGTCCTGTTTTTTTAATGCACTGTTGCGTTGCTCTTGGTGTGATTTTCTTAAAACCAACATGTCAGTGCACGGTCTAGGGTAATGGTTTGTATCGGCCGGCTGTCGTGTCACCTCAAAAGGGACATGGGCCGTCATCGCTCCATCAGCAGCACTGGAGACGATCGGTTTTTAAATGCTGCATGCCCGGTCCCAACCACATTGACAACCGGTTGGTGAAAACGCAGAGGTGACATGCTATCTACCTTACCCTCTACGGTATTTCTCGACGTGTGGTATTTTTCAAAGCACTTCTAGCATTTCTCCAACCCAGTGAGTGATGACGTCCCGGACATATGATTAAAAAACAGCAACACAACCACGATATAGGGTTAGGGTTCTCTCTACTCTCTCTGCCTCTACCATCCATCTACAGTTCTCTGGACGCCTACCGAAGTTTACCCTCTCGATGCATTTTTCGAAACATTTTATCACCATGACAATAATAACGTGGTAGTGGCATCGTTACCACAACAAACCTTAGCGACAGGAACGCTTTGGTTCCATCATAGGTTCCAATGACTGCGACGCTGTATTTTTTCAAAACAGTTTGGCTCCATAATGCCATAGAGTAGTATAATCGCACGTTTCCACAACGGCTTGGTGATTGGAGTGCTTGACATAGCAACACTGACTTGTATAGTATACAAGTCAGTGCATAGCAAGCTCAATAGGTTTGTCTAGATCAGGGCCGCGTTAACCCTCGCCGAGGCCCGGTGCAGACGCAATCCGGGGCCCCTACACCACATTATAATGAGCCATATTCAAAACGCATGAAACAGGCTACACGGTTTCCTCCAACACAAAAAAGGGTGCGCTGAACCCCCTGCTGAGTTCACCAGTCACAACGCAAGCCACTGGAAGCATAGCCAGCTGGGAGGAGATTCTGTGCACTGCCGTTTGGCAGACTAAACGTCGGCTCAGCTAGAACTTCCAAACAGAAGCACAACCAAAAGTCTCTTCTTTTTGCTACGTTGCTGCCGACCAATTTGTTGAATCGAAACCGTCGTGGTAAACACGTGTTAAATAATTTAACCTCCAATGGTCTTGGAAAGACTGACTGACTGTCAAAGGAAAGTAGCCTACTCAGCTGTCGCTTGTCGCAAGGAGGGAATCCCCTTAGCAGCGAACCACAGCAAAGTGAAGCTGTCACAAAATCCCCTCAAAATGTACCAATTAAGAAGTCGGCGGTTTTCATCTAGATGGTGCATTAAACTGCAATAGTATGCAATCATTACAGTAGACTACGGTGCAAATTCGTAATGTTAGATGTGGATGTGGATGTGTCACACCATTTTTTTTCTCTGCACTTGCTAACTGAACAATCTGCGAGGTACCCAGGCATATTTTAACTGAACGCAAAGATATAGGCTACGCTGACAGAGCATCAACATTATTACAGTGCTTTAGGGAAATGGCCATAACAGTGCTTTAGGAAAATGCGACTATATCATTTTAATGTTTGCTAAATCCTTGGCTTGCCCTGGTGTTGTCAGAGTGTCAGAACTTTGAGTGCTGGTTGGTGCACTTGCTAGCCTACGCAGCATTATTGTGAACACTTTTTTTAATAACACCTCAGAAGTGCTCCTCGCCGCGCCATGCAAGACTTTTGTTTCGCGAATGCAGTTGGGTGCGTGATTTATTTCCCCATGTTTTCACTATAGAATAAGATAAAGTTAGGTTTGTGGGCTGTGCTCTTGTTTGCTTAGCTTACATGATTGCACACGTCCATGATCGCTATGCAACCATTACAAAAAGCGATTAGGCTATAACACTGACATTACAAAAATGACTAGCCTACGTTGCCAACCTTCTCTTCAATGCGTTAATCCATGCCGGGCTGAAGTTTATCCGTACAATCTGAAGAAAGTGCTGACGCCAAGTTTCTCACATCTTTTGTAGTCAGTAGCCCATCATCAAACTCAAAAAATATTGACCACCGTTTTCACTGGTGGCACACAACCAGAAGCATCTGACTGAAAGGATTATTCCGAAGACCTCCGATTCCTGCGTGCATGCAGAGGCGATTCTAGGCTCAGTAGGGGGGCCACGCGAAAATTAAAAAGAAAGAACACTTGTAACAAATCGCCACTACTGTTCCCCAGCTACAATCTTGGGGGGCCCAAGCTGCCTGTCTAGCCTGGTGACAAGATATGCATATGCGCCTCTGCTTGCCTACGGATGGCGAAATGCATCAAAAATACAATTGATTGTCTCAAAATATCGTTTAATATTTTCCAATCTCACGACGTCCGGGGCCCCCTCTAGTGGCGGGGCCCGGTGCTGCAGCACCGGTTGCACCATAGGATAACGCGTCCCTGGTCTAGATGAAATACGTGGTTGTGTTGCTGTTATTTAATCATATGTCCGGGATTCGGGCGATGGACTTTAGGCCTACCTAGGCCTATTACAGCCGCGCTCACATCGGCAGTGAAATTCGTTTTTAATGTGCCACCTCGATGTGTTTGAGAACATTCTATCATTTCTCCATACCGTGTGATGGACAACATTGTGCGTTTCCACAACAAACCTTCGCAACGGGAAATTGGGAATGCTTCAGATTTCGGTAAGATGCGTGTCAGCATCGGACCTGTCGCTTCTAGCGGACCTGTCGCTTTCGTCGCAGATGGAAACACTTTGGTTGCAGTTCCGAAGTGCTGCTGTGCATTGTTCATGTCACCACCACAAACCTTGGCGATTTTTGATATTCCACCATTTCTCCACAACAACAAGCGATGCCAACGTGCCGCGTAACCAAAACACATTTTGGCGACGGGCCGGCCGTGCATAGCGCCGCTAGACCCAAATGCAGTGAAAATCCGTTCGCTGACTACGTGTGTCTTGTGCGGCAAGGGCAGGCCTAAAATCAGCCTCAGTCCATAACACCGACATGAAATTGGAAAAAACATGCCCTCCTGTTTGTCTTTTTTTTTACCAACACGTGAGTGCTGGTCAGTAGCCTACGGCTTCGCATTGAACAACAAATAGCCTACCGGTAGACTAGTTTGTCGCCGTCTGTTATCTCAAACATGGAACGCCACACCCATCAGCAACCCGTTTCCAGCACTGTTGCGCAAAAAAGATGCTTTGCCAAAATCAATGACTTCAAATAAATTTGCCACCTCGATGTATTCCTTCAAGACATTCTACCATTTCTCCATGTCAGGGAGTGCGCATCGCACTCAAATTCTTGCATTGGGAAGTGATCTCACACGTTAGTTACCACAACAAACCTTGGTGACTGGTTAGCAACAATATCTCTGACTGGGTGCAGTGGCATCAATTAAATTTCAAGCCGTTATGTATTCTTTCAAAACATTCTATTTAGCTTTTCGCCATGCCAACGAGCATCGTGCGTAACCAAAACAAGCATTGGTGATCTAGCATCAAATAGCCAAGACGGACATTGCTTCTCTCGCGGTTCTTTGCGGTTTGATGAGGTTAATTTAAGTGTAGGGATGCGACGTGGTCTAGCACAAACATTCTCTGGCCATCACAGACACTTTCTTCATCGACAGGTTGGAGATGGGTTTCGGTCTAGGCAGGGTTGACATTGATCTCTCATAGAAAACCTATGAGCGGAGAAATGTCCGCCTTCACGATTTGATGAGCGATGAGTGGGAGTAGGCTACTTCGCAAATTTGCTGAGAGCATATTTGTCTGGGTCGAGATTTGTCCAACATTGGCTGAAATGGATCGGCACACATAAAAGAAACTAGGCCTATGCAGTCGTCTCTGACTACTAGGCTATATCCCCGAAGCACAGGATCCAGTCCCCGATCATTCCCACCACCTATTGATAAACTTGTATATAAAAACAACATATAAAAGAACTAGCACATACTGTATTTCATATAAAGCATATAAAATTATCCATG
>NC_085873.1:16762585-16817585 GCF_034702125.1 Engraulis encrasicolus
TGTGGGCATTGCGCTTCCACAGTGATCAGTGAGTTGTTGGTTCAAATGCTTTAAAATATAATCTATGTTAAAATGTGTTTTTATAAAACTGTTTTTAATGTCTCTTCCCCACCCCCACTCCCCACCCCCCCTTATCATTTTCCTTCATGCTCCTGAGGTGTGTGAGGCGAGGTGTGTTGATGTGTGTGTGCGCTGTGTTCTTGGCCATGCCCAGTCAAAGCCTCCTACAAGAGCTTAGCGATGACCTGCTGGATACAAGAGCTTGGCTAGCAGGTAATGACAAAAAAAAAAAACAGAAAGGAAAATATAGGTTGGCAACACTGTTTGATGCTCCCAGACAAAATGTAATGGCATGACATTTCGGACTCTCAGTCCATCATCACAGTCTGGGAGCATCAAACAGTGTTGAGGACCTATATTCTCCTTTTGTTTGGTCCAGCACGTGTGCTACTGATGTGTGTGCATTCTGTCACTGTTTGAATGACAAGAAAACACACAGGTGTTGGAATACTGTTATTATAATGTGCCTGTCCTGTGATTTAAGTGAAGTAGTGAACAAATCTTATTATTTATTTATTTTAAAGTGATTCCTTGCCTTAAAATGGTTACCCAAAGACTTGTGGCTGAAGGGGTATTTATTTCTACCTCAACTGACTGAATACATGTTATCAATAGAAATCACTTTAGCACATGGATTCCATTTTGGCCACAAACACTGATATGTAGTGAGAACAACCCTACACTACTGTTCTTAACCAGGGTTGCCAGATGAGGCTGTTGATTTCCTGCCCAAAAAATGCTCAAACCCCGCCTGGAACCACAAAAAAATGGCATTTAGCAGAAAAACCCGCCCAATTGTTGGCCATAGAAATCAATAGAAGTGGGCGTATTTTTCTGCTAAATGCCATTTTTACCCGCAGACGGCCATCCTAAGCAGCCCAATTGGGCGGGAATCCGCCCAATCTGGCAACACTGTAATCTTAACTGATGTGTTTGTGTGTTTGCAGATGTTGCAGAAACGGATGTGGATGCTGATTGTCGTAACTTGGCAGTGCAGTGCCTGATACTACAAGAGAGGAGTGTGAAGAAAGAACTAAATCCTGACGCCCAGATGTAATCATGTTTTTACTGTAATGCATGCAGACATAAGCCAAGTCTGATTTGCAAGACCTCACTTATGTGGTTTTATAACAAGCCGATACTGCTGCTTCCAATGTGTGTGTGTCTCATGTGTTCACTGGATGAATGCAAATAAAATGTTTTTATTTACTTTTTTCCATTGCTGAGGCATTATTCCCTCTCCAAAAGCAAACACGCAGAATTGACGTGTGAGAAGACTATAAAACTGTGATGTTGCAGTTATCATCTGAGGATGTTGTTTCCTTCTATCAAGCTGTCCATTTGCCTTAAATTTGCAAGTTAGCTATGGGTATATAACCCCCCTACCACCACCACCACCACCTTTTTGTACCCTTTGTACAAGACCTGAAAAATAAACGTAAATTACTCTCGCTACAACTACATGCGTAAACGCACGATTGTCATTAGAAAGCAACAAGTGGCAGAATGTGCGACCACAACCAGCGCGCGCGACATGGTGAAAACCACACTGCAAAATATACATTCAAGGCACAACATAACTGTTTCGTTGTTACGAAGTTTAGCACTGATGTTAATGTTAAAAATCAAGTTTGTTAGACGAAGAGCAACTCGTATCAAATTCGGGTGCAGTCGTAACTCCACCCTTCATGCGAGCCTCGGTAACTCGGTTGTCTGGGTTACAGTAAACGACGCTTCAGCTCAGTGCGAAAACCACAACTGTTATAGCTAACAAACCACAGATTCTGCTCTTATGCCGCGTATACGAGGGACAGCTTTATCAACGCCACTGCTGAGGAACAGTTCCAGGTATGTTTCAAAATACCAAATGAAGGTAGTTGAATAGTAACTTAACGACACGACAGCAATACTTATTTTTTCAGGCCTCGATATGGATTAGCTAGCATAAGGCATCTGCTAACTGCTATCGTTATCTAGATACCTTTTTGCTCGCTAATATTGAAGCATGCACGCGTCTACATGTATTGCTGGCCACACGTTTCATCTGGAAAACAGTGCAGCTTATTAAATACGATATATTTCTATTGTTTCTGAAGCAAGAATGTGCCTCTCATCGCTAACGATACAAAGTGTTCACTTCATGCCCAAGAGTCGTCTCCTGTGTTCGGTAACATTACGCAAACATGCAATGATACTACGCATTACAAACATAGCTTTTGGCTTCTTTCGCCGTAGCAAAACAAATTAAGATATATTCAGAGTGACCGACTGGCAGTGCTTGCGTTTTCCAGCTCTGGCCCCAAGTTGGCGGCCAACTTCAAAGGGAGACGATTGCCTTTAGAGCTGTCAATGAGCCGCCTACTGTACCATTTTATGGACGGTTAGAGTTGTAACCTGATTTTATACAATTGCATAGTTATATAGCAGCTTTTACACAAATGTATTATAACGGCACAGTCTCAAAACTTAGGAATGGCGGTGTATTTTGACCACCGAATCGAGGCTCCGGAGAACAGCGGAACACCTTTTCTCATCGCCTGGCATTCTACTCAACCTGTGCTTGCTGTAGGATCCATCAATCCAGCCACCGGCGGCAGTGTCGAACTGTACCACCAACATGTAAGTAAAATGTATATTATGGCTGATCATCATTGATAGCCTTGATTCCTCGTGGACACTGTACACAAGACTGGATAATTTGTGTACTTATGACTATTGTGTACTTATCACTGTTCTAGAGAAGTGATGATGGATATCTTATTCATTCATTCATTCATTCATGCATGCATGCTCTCTCTCTCTCTCTGTCTGTCTCTCTCTGTCTGTCTCTGTCTCTCTCTCTCTCTCTCTCTCTCTCTCTCTCTCTCTCTCTCTCTCTCTCTCTCTCTCTCTCTCTCTCTCTCTGTGCGTCTGTCTGTCTGTCTGTCTGTCTGTCTGTCTGCCTGCCTGCATCTCCAGGGTGAGCGTGTAGAGCTGTGTAAAACTGAACGGAACTGCAGCCCATGTGTGCTACGTTGGCACCCCAGTAAGCCTGTGCTGTGTGTGGGATGGGAGACCGGAGAGGTGTTGCTCCTCACACATCCCACTGGAGAGACGACACCTCTACCCCAGAACACACACACCTCCGGCATCACACTTCTGGAGTGGAGCCACAATGGAGCTAGACTGGTCACTGGGGATCAGGTCTGTATTAAGTCGTGGCACCAGCATATTTCTCCGATACTTAATTCAAAAAGTTCTTAAGTTCTCAGCAATTTAACTTATTAATGAGCGTGATAGACGTTTCATTCCTCAACCAAGGAACCTCATCAGTCTGGTTGATGTAACTGGGAATACCTATATTTCTTTGGACCCGTCCCTTCTTCACTTGACAAAGGAATTGCATGTCAATGAGTTGTTGGTCACTTGAAACAAAAGTTGACTGCTTTATTCCATCACTGTGCAGAAATATATGATGGTTTTTTGTGGACATGGTCCAAGATTACACTGTGACATTGACAAATTGGTTCTGCTCATTTTTTGTCTTCTGATTGACATGTTTTTGTGAACACAATTTAAAGTAAGGACGGAGAACTACCAAGCAAATGCAGTAAGGTGATACTGATACTGCTGCTTATGTATGAATGGTAAGCTTTTGATTTGCAGAGACTGTCGTGCCATTAAGAACAACCTGTGCCAACAGACACCTGCGCTTGTTTACGTCTAAATTATTAAGCCTCCTCCATGCTGTTGTGTGTGTGCGCGTGTGTGCCTGTGTGCCTGATGTAGGCTGGAGTGCTGGCTCTATGGAGGGTGGATGCTAGAGGGAGATTTCAGGGATCGCATGTGGTGAAGCACGAGTACGGCAAGCCTCTAACCTGCTGCATCTACAAACCCACCGCACCCACAGAGTGAGTTGATGCAGTTTTGGTTGGTTGTTTTTTTTCTAAGGGCTTTTATGCCTTTAATGCAGAAAGGATAGTGAGGAGATGACCGAAAGTAAGTGGGAGAGAGAGATGGGGTCGGGAAATGACCCTGGCCGGACTCGAACCCTGATTGCCCGCATATGGCACAGTGTCTTAGCGTGCTGCGCCATAGCACCCCAGGTCCATTTATCGTACTGTTATTTAATTTCATGCAGCAGCTGTATGCACTAACGTGGTCTGAAAATGGTTTGCAATATAATGTAGGTCTGATGACATTCTTTGTTTTTAGCCATAGTGCACATTTTCTAATAAGGATTGCAGAAAGTTACCTGTCGTGGGCAAGTAAGAATCCATTCAGTCTTTGAATTGTAATCAGTGTGTGTGTGTGTGTGTGTGTGTGTGTGTGTGTGTGTGTGTGTGTGTGTGTGTGTGTGTGTAGAGATGTGGCTCTGCTGGCTCGTGCAGCGGTCAGTGGTGATGAGACTGCTCTGGACATGTTTAACTGGAAGAAGACGGGCAGAGGACCTCCACGCCAAGACACACTCCAGCTGTACTGCAGCACAGCTGACGGTACACATGGCACCAAGTCGGCTAACAGCCAACAGTATAATCCCTTACATTTCTTTTACATCAGACACGTTTGTTAGTATTACCTGACATACTAATACATAGTATTACCAGGTCGCCGAATAATTTCTTCATTGCTTGACATATATAAAAGTGACAAATGTGCTTGCTACAAGTGCAAAACCTTTTGGTTTTGCACTTGTTGGTATCACTTTTAAGCATGTAAAGCAATTAAAAGAAACTCAAGAAATGTATAAAGAAATGATGCCGACCTGTTGTGCAAGTTCCACTCCTTGCTTTGGAACTAACGCACCTACAAGGACTGGAGTTGCTGGTGCAACACCCACCCTGTCTTTAGTCTGGTAATCTATTGACATGTTCTTTGTGTCTGATGTTCTTCTTGTGTGCATCTGCAGGCTCTGTGCACAGTGTTGATGATCGTGGGCGTAGCGTGTGCGTGCTGACGGTGGAGGGAGCGGTCCAGAAGCTGGTGTATGTGGAGCGCAAGGCCACGCTGGCTGTAGTCACCGACTCCCTCATGCTCGCTCAGTTCAGCCTCATGCCTGATGGGGGCGTCCATGAGCTTAGCAAGGTGAGCACCCATTGGAATCCTACCGTACTGATGGAGTTAATGAACTTGATCCGAATCTAAATGCAAGTGTAGGACCCTGTTCCATTTCCACCTCCACATTTTTTGCAGTGGTACCTTAAGCCTGGCTCAAACTACACGACTATCGGCCCAATTCTTGGCTGAAAAAACCCCTTACAACAATCGGTGAAACGTTACCTCCAAGGACCATCGCAAGCGATTGTCGGGCAAGATTTCCTCGTCGTGTGCAGCATTCTAAGATAACTTTGGCAGCTCAGAGTCGCCGATCACAAATGGTAGAAATCAAACACTGTCTGATATTTGCGACTGGAAATAGAACGTCGGGCATTGTCTCGGTGGTTGCGAGCAGGGATAAGATTGACAGTTGCGATTCTCTTCTAGTGTGCGGTGCACCCCGACGTCAAAATCGGACACGCAATTGGGAGTCGTGTAGTTTGAGCCTGGCTTTAAAGTGTGTGTGTCCAAATGCTTTGAGGGGAAGTGTCTCTTTTAAATCCCTTCCAACTTCCCCTTGAATGGCAGTGAGGGTGGGAGTGGCGCCCCACTAAGAACGTAGTTGACTCCAAACGAAGTGAAGTGTGTGCTCGGGGGAGAAATGGGACGGTCAGTAGTTGAAAGGCAGACTGTAAGCCCACAGCCTCAAAAAGCCTTGGCCCAGATAAAAGAGTATTTTTGGGTACTAAATACTGAAGAACGGAGGGGTTGAAAGTAAATGTTTTGAATGGCTTTGCTTAAGGCCTGTCACTCATGATTAGCTTGGAAAGCCGTAAGCAAGCAGAAGAGTACTTATTTGTGCCTGATGTGACTCCTAGACATCACACTTATGGAATGTGTGTATATGTGTGCGTGTGCAGGTGAAGCTGAGTGGGAGGAGTGGCCAGAATATGGACATACTGTGGACGGAGAGTGGCCTTCTGATTACTGCTTCAGGAGAGGCCTTCATCAGGTACATTAATACTGTTTGTATTACTGCTGCATCTATCTCCCCAGACCCACAGGAAATCTGGGGGCGTATTACAGAAACTTCCTATCTTGAAAATCTTATCTTATCTGTCTAGTTACCGCGGCAACGGCACTTTAGGACCGAATTTAGGAAAAGCGTATTACAGAACAGCGTTTCCTAAGTTGTTTTGCGCATCCTATCTTAAGTTAAGAAAGGGGTATTACAGAAGCATCCTAACTTCGAAAAATCCCAAATAATTGGTCCTAACTTTAGGACAGCCACCCAGCTGTCCTAATTCCAGTTATCCATTGATTTGTTAGCCAAAATGTAGCTGGTGTTTATCACCATTTACCCACGCTCAGCTTGCTGTTTCAGCCAGAGCTAACAGTGAAGTCTATCCGGGAAAACAACGCAATTGTGAACGGATGAAATGTTAATTAAATTAGGCTATATTGACTGACCCAAACGATGTGTGAAGTGCAGAGTTGATGATAAATATACCCGACTTCGCTGTTAAGTCCGATATCAACTTCCTTAATTGACAGCCGACCATGGGTCAAGCCAAGTCGGCTAATTGTCATTTATTTATATAGCCTATGCGCTGGTCATACAAAGACATTTCATGAAATTACGTCTTAACTGTTTTGCGTGCATTCGCTTGGAAAAACAAAACATTGGGATGAAAATATGGAAAATGGGAAGCACTTTATTGGGACTGAAACCACAATGCATTTGGTCAACTTGAGGTTGCAGGCAGTGACCAAATTTCGTCCTCACAGATGTTGCTGTATTATAAATCCGTTCTGTGGAACGTCACTAATAAGTGCGTTAATTTTAAAAGTAATGAGCTTAAAAAGTTTAGCGAAATATTTACGTCCTCTTCCTCTCTAGTTTAGTATCACGCAGACCGCGAGATGCAGCAGCAGTCAAATCTGTGTATTCTAGCTTGCGTCGCACTACTGTTGCTAGGTAGCGGTGCATTTGTTGTCAGGTAACAGACATAAAAAGTAGATCGTAGATGTTTAGATCGCTACTTTAGGATTCCTAACTCAAGATAAGATAGGATTTCCAAAGATAAGATAAGAATCCTAAATGAAGTTAGGATTTGTTTCTGTAATACCAAACTGGAAAAAATCTTATCTCAAGTCAAAAGTTAAGATAGGACGACTGAAGATAGGAAGTTTTCTGTAATACGCCCCCTGGCCCATATACTAGATCAGAGGTTTTCAACTGACAGTGAGCCTCCCCTTGGAGTAGATAAAGACAACCAAGCCCCGAGCTGATTGTGGGTAGCTTGAAGTCACCGAATTCCCTCCGAAGTTTACAAACTAATAGAAGCTTTCAAAAGGTTCATTACAAATCCTTAAGATTGTTTACCGCACGCGAGGACTTTTAAGCAGCGCTTGGGAGGGAGTGATGGCACGAGCCGTCACATACTGTATGTCACCTTTTTTCCTCATTTCTCCTACCTGCGCTTTGCTGCTTAATATTTTCCTCTCTATCTCTCTCTCTCTCTCTCTCGCTCTCTCTCTCTCTCCCTCGCTCGCTCTCTCCCCTCTCTCACTTGGTCGCTGGCTGTTCTTCAAGAATAAAAATTGGGTAAAGCACACGGCAGTTCTCCAGTGCTTGCGCCATTGCTTACGTCCTTGGTCTCAATTCACTTCCAAATAATGCCAATTGCCACCCGAACTTCAAATAATATTTAAGAAAGTAAATATGAATATGAATTGTAACATAGGCCTACAAGGTCATGTTCCTACGTTTATGACTCCCCCTTTTTGCTGACTTCTGTTGCTGTAGTGGTAGTAGAAAGGGTGCATTTCATTAGACTACTAGATATTTACAGAAAGTGCACCTTTCTTTGCGTCTTGCCGTGCCTCCCCAAGGGCTCTTTGGCGTCCCCCCAGGGAGGCGCGGCTCACCTATTGAAAACCACTGTACTAGATGAATGTGTTTGATGTAGACTTGTTTACAGTACACTCTTTGTTTCCAGTGCGCTCCCACAAAATATGCAATTCAAGCTCTAGTCCATTTTGTTAATTTGTAGCAGACTGAGTCAATGACGTTTTTTTTGTTTTTTGTTTTTTTTCCCTCAGATGTCAGGTGTTACAACCACCGCTAATGCCCAGAAATTCATTAGGAATGGGTTATTAATGTACTGCAATGGATATGTTTCCTAGATAATCCATTGAAAATAATGTAATCCATGTAATTGTGGCATTAGCTGTGTAGTGGTTGCACCACCCTGATGTCATTTAACCCAACTGCATATCTAATGTGCGCTATAAAAGTAGGAGTATTGACTTTGTATTTCCATATTATAGTTTAGTTCTATGCTCACTGTGATTTTTCTATTTTTCAGGCTATGGGATTTGGAGAAAGATGACAACTACATTTTGTCTTTGGAAGAGAAATTGGGTTTTGAGAAGGGAGAATTATTGAACTGTGTGTCATACTACCCAGCTAAAGGTACAAAACCTGCCTCCAAACCCTGTACAATACACCATGCAAGCACACGTGTCAGACTTTATATTCAGTAATCTTGTGTGTCCTGTTCAACAGACATCCTTGCAGCGGGCACAAGTAAGGGCCGAGTGGCTCTTTGGAGAATGGTCACCACGGACGACTCAAAAGGAGACTCTACAACTCAGTGGAAACTACAGACTCCCACAGAAGTACAGGGGAATGTATCTCAACTCCAGGTACATGTAGTACATGACCTAAAACCTCAAATTCACATGTACATGTATGTTGCCATTATTCTTTTAATCAACTGAATGTAATCAACCTGGCTTGGGGTTTCATGTACTAATGTTCTCTCTACAATACAAAAATCCAGCGTATACTGTGTATTAAAACATTTAGCGACAGAACTTTAGAATAGCTCCCAGGCATGATGACATCCTTGGTTATCAAATTCCAATGTACAGAAATTAGCGTAATCATAGAGGATATATATAAAAAAAGAACTATTTCGGTGCCTTAGACTCAGTCACATAAGCTAACAGATGAAAAATCCCTTCTCCCATGTTCTGTCTCCTGTCCTGTTTGCAGGGGGGACTCGCACACAGAATGACAAACTGAAGCAGATTTCTTTTTTTGAGTTTGTCATTCTGTGGGTGAGTTCCCCCTGCAAACAGTCTATGCTTTACTTGACTACCGCACCACCAGAACCGAAAGGACTTGTGTAAGGAGCACAACTCATTTTATGTTTTTGCTAAACTCTGTCTCCTCTCTTCCCTGTTTTCTTCTGGCCAAAATCCCATAATCTCCCCCCCCCCACCCTCCTGTCCTCTTTTCCACCTCAGTGGGGCTCTAGCCTGTGGCTGCTTGCCGTGTGCACGGGGGCGTCGGTGCAGATCCTGTGCGAGCAGCTCATGTGCTCCCACTTCAGCCAGCAGGTGGCAGCGGTGCAGCTGACGCCCAACACCGTCAGCCTGGCCTACTTCAACACAGACACACACCACATGCTCCGCACAGACACACACATCATGGCAGTGCAGGTGGCCAAGGTAACCTTGATGTTGACCTATCACATGCACACCTAATGCACAGTACAGGTGGACAACTCAAATGCATGAGGACAACTCAAATTTCACTTCACGTTATGCTCTCGTAATAGGCATGTGACAAATAACATCCCTGTGTCATTGATTTTTTTGTTAAATCCTTCCTGCAGGATTCTGTCACTGTTTGGAACGGGAAATATGTGACAGTCTATGAAGCCACTGGATCCTCTCTAAGCAGCACAGGTGACTGGTTCTATGAGCCTGTACATGTTTTTTTTGTGAGATTTAACTGCTATTAACAATGCACTTAGTTTTAGATGTTATGGCTTTATCAGCAGCTTTCATGCAGTCTAAGACAAAATGTGTTTTCTACACACAACCAGGGCTCTAAATTAACACCTGCCAATCCTCCAAATGCTGGTGAGAACTGAGAATTCAGTTTGGCTGGAAGAAAAGAAAATGTACTCTTACGTACTTACTTTGACCTAGTGTTTGACTAGTAAGACTAACATATAAGTACACATTTTGGATGATGAAGAAAATAAGTTAATGTCGAGCCGTGAGCACAACATAGAAAAGCTCAATGAACTTGTAGCCTTAACAAATCGTGTGTAGTCATTTTCTGATGGGTGCTGTATAAAAAGAAACGGCAGCGTAGTTTAGGATTCGAGCAAGTCTGAGATGAGCTCTCCTCCTCCGCAGGTTCGTTCCAGTGTGAGTCTCCAGCTCTGGCCGTTCATGAGGACAACATTTACACTGTGGAGCCCAACAGGGTACAGGTCCGCACCCCTCAGGTGAGACCTGCTGCAAATCATCTTCACACGCACACACGCACACACACACACACACACACACACACACACACACACACACACACACACACACACACAGAGTTTACTTCTTTATTTGTGCCTACAATTCAAAATTAAGTGTCCATAGACACAAATGTATCAGTTGTATCACACACACACACACACACACACACACACACACAAACACACACACACACTTTGTTTTCTTTTCTCCTCGAACTAACCAGTGAAACATGACCACTGGTTCTACATTGTTCCAAAGAAATAGCAATCTGTTAGAGTTTGTTCAAGAGTTCAGCATGTTCGGCCCTGCCGTGGCCTAACGAGTTGAGCATGTTGTATAAACTTCATTCATAAACTATGACAATAAATGATAAAGCTGTGTGTCTATGTGTGTGTTGTAGGGAACAGTGAAGCAGTTGTTGACCTTCTCTGAGGCCGAGGGGAACCCGGTGTTCCTCAATGTCTGTAAATCCTACCTGGCTGTGGGCACAGACACCGCTCACATCAGAGTGTTTGACCTCACTCGCAGGTACAGCGTCAGGGAGCAATCACACAACACTCGATTACAGCTCGAATAGTGTGTACAAGGCCGCTGACAGCTTTGACCGGGCCCGGGACAAAATCACCTGAAAGGGCCCCCCTCTCAATACATACAGTACTATGTAATGGGGTCCCAATTTTGGGGCCCCTCTTTCCCTGGGCACGAGACAACTGTCCCCTTTGGCCTCCCTGAGTGTGTACAACAGATGTTTGTGAAGATAGATTCCCATGCTACCTTTTCTGCATCAGCCATGCACAGTCATAATAATACTGCTTATAAAGATGCCCATTAGTAGCTGATTAAAACTGAAGCTTCATGCTCATTTTTCTCATTGCCAAGCAAAGATTTATTTTGTATTATCTTACATGTATGTTATATTAAAGTGTACATTCATTCTTTCATGCAGAGGCACTTTTATAATAATTATATAATAATAATGACCATGTCCATGTCTTAATCTGTTACTTGCGTAACTTGCGTCCCTGTAATATCTCTGTAATATCATAGCAATGTTGTTATGGTGTAGTTACGCTTTTTCAGCAAATGGGACCGCCGAAGATGGAAAGGGCTGCCGTATTGGATTTAAATCTAGCTGGAATCGCAGCATATTTATCTGTGTGGTGACTTGCATGTATTTTTTTGTGAAAAATATCTGTTGGTTCCCAGGGAAGCTAAGCCAATATGCAATGCAAAAAGCCTGAAGGAGATGATCCCTAATCTGGGAGCCTTGCGCTCAGTCAAGTGCAACGCCGGCGGAAACCAAGTCAGCCTCCTAGTCACACAGGTCAGTTTGGTTTTAGACACACACTCACATTTAGGTTCAAAATCCTAATGAGCACCCAAATAATCAGAAAGGTAGAATTGTACTAAATACAATACAATACCAGGGATTCCCCCAACACTTAACAGTTAAGGCAGCCACCTTGACAACAAACACCAACCACCTTGACTAGATCTTCTGAAAAAAATCTTTTGAATGTTTGTAATTTCCAGTTGCCATTTGGAGGTTTCCATATGTTTCACATGAAACTGCAGAACAATTGCCTTCCCATGATGACAGTTGCTAGCCCCCCACCATCTTGACTAACAAATGTTTTGCGGTAAACACTGAATACAATACAAGTCAGAATTATACTATATAGCGGATTTGTGTTTGGTTCACGGATAAAAAACAATATACTGGTACAAGGATAGTCAAGGGAGTTTTTTGGGCTTTTTTTGTTTTTTGTTTTATACTTTCTACAGGAACAGGTTCCGTAGGACAGAAATTATTTTGTTAAATGTGTGTCAGCTGGGGGTATAGAATAAACATTGATTATTTAACACGGGCTCCTGCCAATATATGTGTCTGTCTAGGTGAACGGCAGACCAGACCACAAAATCTATTTCTATGATGTAGAGATGGACACGGTAACACACTTTGACTTCTTCACTGGAAGACCTCCCAGTGGCTTCTCACAGTCAGAGGATGGGGAGAGGTATGGATGCGATGGATAAAGTAATAAAATAAAATTGACTTATTGACATTTTTATTGACACATGCAGAATAACATCAAAGGTTTGTGCCATACTATTGGACTGATTGAACAAATGTGTGTGCGTGCGTGCGATAGGAATCAATGTGCAGAGGCTGACCTGAGCAAGCGCTACCCCATCTCTCAGTTTTGGGATGAAACTGAACCACGTCTCTTTGCTTGCGAGGCTGCACCGCTGAACTTTGACCTCCAGCAAGACAGCCAATCAGAGAAGGTATATTTTCCAGTACATAATCATTTGCTGCTTGATACACCAGTAAATTAACACTTTCATACATTAGATAATAATTTGTATGTCATGGGGGAAATAACTGGGCTTTGCCAAGATTTTATTTAATCTCATTATAGGGTTATAAGGTTAAGTTCTTTGTTTTTTTTTCTCCTCAAAAGATAAACATATTAACTGTGTGTGTGTGAAAGAAAAGTGTGTGAGTATGTGGGAGAAAAGTGTGTGAGCATGATTAAAGGTAGAGAAAATAGTGCTAAATGTGAAAAAAAGCTTCCACAAAAGGTAAATGTAATTGTTTGGATCAATGTTGCTTTCTCATGTCAAATTTGTCAAATCAAAAAAAAAAAATTGTGATAGGTATTTACGTGACTGACACAAGGTTGTCTTCTCTTTCCTAGGCTGATGTTCTGGTGGTGACGTTCTTTGTGACCCAAGAGCATGGTCTGCTGTTGCAAGATTCTTCTCCTAAACCTGCCTCCACACAGGCACTGCTGGCCCTTGATGCGCCCTACTATTACTACACCTGTAAGGTAAGAAAAAGGCAGTATTAACAAGAATTGAACTTGGAAAAACAGCCCTTTCATCAGGGGCGGAGTGGGAGGACTTTTCCCACCGGGAGAATTTTCCCTTTGGCGGCCCTTTTTACCCCCCCCCCCAAAAAAAAACAATGCGAACAACATGGTTCCCTAACCAAAAAAAAAGACAAAAACCACGAATTCTGCAGTCGTACTACATGTGAATATTAGTGTTGTCAAAATATTACTCTGAAGTGGAGAATTGTAGCCTACACCTTGATGAAATACACAGCCATCATCACAGTCCAAAGCATTCACCATAGAACTAAGTTAGTTGCAGGTTAGTCTACATCACGCTACTGTTCCATGAAAATGTGCACTCCACTGCCATTTTGACAGTTTGTAGGCCTATTGAAATATCAAACAGGATGAGCACGGGCACGAAGTTTTGAGTGTGGGGATTTTTAGAGAGAGTAAGAGTAGGCTATAGCCTACACAAAGGCTGTCTACATTGTGCAATAAACCCACCATGAAGCAAATGAGACAAACCTACTTCAAAGCACAACCATAAGTCAACAAAATTAATAACCAAATGGTGTAGGCCTACCTTAAAACGCTGTCTTCATTGCAGCAAATGTCTTTGTTTCTTGCAATCACTTCACTTTAATCCACAGTCTACACACCCAGCACTGCTCACATCAAAATCTTGTGTGTGGTAATTATTTTGTTCCATTTCTTCAGACATTACATAAATGTGCCACATACAAATATATGTATGATAATAATATTATTTCGACAATAAGGCGATATACCGGTAGTTCTAACAAATCAATGCCATCAAACAAAACTCACTGCTTCCGTGGTATATTGTACTTACTAGCTGCAGTTCACTTCCCTACCACTTGGTGGAGTCTGTTCGTAACCCAAGTCAATAACCACAGAACAAGTGAATCTGGACTGGCAGACTGTAAACTTTAACAGTCATGTGGAAATCGGAAAATAAATTCCCACTAGGCTTTGCTGAATCGAGTTGAGCACTGTGCAGAGCAAAATCAAATTCCTTTTATTTGTGACAACCAATGATCAATAGTGCTTGAATATCCAAGATGGTAATGATTCCGAAAGGGCGCATGAAAATTATCAGTAGAGAAGGGGTGTGGCCAATTTACTGTTCGACACCGTCACTGAGGTATTGCCGTCTGGTACATGGTATATATAGCAGCGGGTCAATCTCAACTAGAATCAAACGGGCAAAAAGAAGTTAAGTCCGCTCCACATCAAACATATGTGAAACATTAATGCTGGCTGAGGAGGTATGGTGGTCGCAGCGTTACATTTGACGGCCGCGGCCCACCGGGACAAGTCCCCAATCTCCCGATGGCCACTCCGCGCCTGCCTTTCATCATATCCACCAAAAGCATGGAATGAACATCAAGCCATTTTAAAATACTGAAGTTTTTCCATCCATTAATTATTTTAAAGACCTCTTAAAATCATCATCAACCGACCACTGGGATAGTTTGTATTTCATCCCTTGTTTGCTGTCTGCTTTTGAGTTTTCTATACTCAGTTTTATGTTTATTTCTGTTTAGACGTGGTGTAACTGCGGTTGGTCTTGTCTGTTGTCTCATGTTTTTTTTATCGTAACGTAGCTTTTGAAGTCACCTTTTTGGCCAGGACTATCTTGCAGAGGAGTTATTGTAACTCAATGGGACCACTTCCTGGTTAAAGAAAAGATAAATAAAAGTTAAAAAAAAAATTATGAGGGGGGAAAAAAACACTGTTATTGGATATGCATGGTTGGACGTTGAGGAACTTGTTTTCTAGACATCCTAAATTTGTCCTACTTTTATTATTAGATTTCCACTCTAGGGGGATACAACTGTAAGGTTAGTTTCAAACAGCAACCAAACTAGTGTCACAGTTTTGGAAGAACCATGCTGGCTTCTGCTACAGTAGTGCTCATTTTGAATACAGAGTACAGTATTTCACATCGCAATTGCTGGGCAGGAATAAAGCGAAATCGTCAATACTGCTACGCAAATTGGCTACCAATGGCTTAATTCTTCTAGTTGCCTAATGCATTTTGATAGACATGCTACAGTAGTAACTCATTTTCAAAGAAATGTAATTTCTTGCCTGAATCGTCTCAATTGCCGGACGGGAATCAAGCAAGCCCCAATACTATGCATATAGCATGCAATTGGATTACAGATGCCTACGCTTTCACAGTGGTGTCAAAAGTAAAAGTTTTAAAAAAAACACACACACACAATTTCTTTCCAACATGGGTAACTTATCCGAGTAACCAGTAGACCTGTATACTTGTCTTGTGGTCAGCTACCTCGGCACTGGTTGGAGCCAATGTGTGGTGGGTTCTGGTTAGGTTTTCAATGTTTTTCAGTTACAACAGTGCCTATCCACCTCATTAGGTACAATGGAGTAAATGATGTAACAGGCAGCTATGCAATATCATGAATATACTTTACTTTTGACACCTCTGGCTTTCACCAATAGCTCATTACTTCTGGTTGCCTTGTGCCAGGTAACCAGTGCTACTGAATCTGTAAGGACACGACCGAAGCCAAGCGACCATTTTAGCGCCTGTTGTTTGACATGTGTATGATTGATCATTGTAATGACCTCTTCCATGACTTTTTTTTTGTTTGTTTTCACCTTTCATCACGTTTTCCAAAACAGTTCTTTTTTCCTTTTGTCATTTTATTCCTTTCTGGTGACATGCTCTGGCATGTCCTCCATCCTCTACATCCTCTCTCTCTCTCTCTCTCTCTCTCTCTCTCTCTCTCTCTCTCTCTCTCTCTCTCTCTCTCTCTCTCTCTCTCTCTCTTCCCCCCTCTCTCCCTCCCTCCCTTCTTTTTCTGTGTCTTCCTCTTTTGAACATGCATTCATTGTCTCTCCCCCTGTGTGGGAGTCTGCTTCAGCTCTTGTTTCGGAGGAGTGGGCTTTTCCTCCCTGTTGTGAGTATCGGGCCTGCTGTCGCAATTCTTCATCATTCCCCTGTTCACTCCCTCCTTCCTCTCCTCTTCTCTCCCCATTTGTCACCTCGTTTTTATTTATTTAAGTGCCGGTGTCCTTAAAACAATGTAAACAAACCATAAGCATTGTCAGAGGCCTCTTCTTCCCATGCCCCAGGAGTAGATCAACTTCTATTTTGTGTCCACTGATGAGAAATATGCAGTAGTCATCAAAAGCCTGTTGCAGTGGTGTTTAGATCACTCCCTGTTTTCCCTGTCAGTCTCCCTGTGTCGATCCAAAAAGTTATATCCTAAGTCCTTTTTCGGAAGTTGTTTTCAACAAAGTAAATTGGTAAACCCTATAATGCTTACAGGACTTTGACCCACATTTTACTGTACTTTGACAAGTAAATGCTTGTGAAGAATGAACTAAGATTATGAAGGAACATTTAAAGGGGCACTGTGTAATATGTTTTGTAGTTCATTTCCAGAATTCATGCTGCCCATTCACAAGTGTTACTTTTTAAACAAATACTTGCCACCACCATCAAATTCTAAATATTCATTATGACTGGGAAAATTGCACTTTTCATACATGAAAAGGGGGATCTTCTCCATGGTCCGCCATCTTGAATGCCACGAAATAGTGGTTTATTACTTAGTAAATATTCGTGAAAAGATCATATTTGGCAATCAGCAGACCTATTCCTTTAATGAGCAGCATAGTTGCAATACCTATTCTGGCCACATCCTACACAGAATTTAGATGGCAGTTGCCGGTTAATGCTCTGGCATTAAGATTACTGCAAATGGTATTGCCCTTCGAGTTATGTACCTTTTTTCATGTAGAACATTTGTATAATTTGAGAAGTACAAGTGAATGGTGAATTAGTACATGAATGAAAGCTCTTGCTCATCAAATCACAGTTAAATGAACAATGAATTAGCGTAAAGGAAGGAAAACTAATGCAATGCTCTTGCATTAATGCTAATGGTATTGCCCTTCAAGCTACCTTTTACCCATAGAAAGTTTGTATAATTTAAAAAGTAAAAATGAAATTAATAATTCATTAACGTAAATGAAAACTCTTTCACTGTGTCCCCTGTAGCTTGTCTACTGTACTAATGCTGTTATTATGACCCCTGTCCCTATAGCCTGGGGAGGGCAGTGAGGCGGGAGAGCCCAGCGCATCTCCTCACATGGTGATGCGTCGCGCCCTGAGGGACTTCACCGGCCTGGAGAACTGCGACAAGCCCACCAGGGACGCTCTGCTCAACTTCAGCTTCTACCTCACCATCTCAGACATGGACGAGGCCTTCAAAGCCATCAAGCTCATCAAGAGGTATGCACACACACACCCACACGCACGCTCCTGCGGACACACACACACACACGCGCGCACACACACACACACACACACACACACACACACACACACATGTTACTGACATTATACAGAAGATCTTAAAGTGGAATTCACCTCTGGTCATTGTGTGCTGTTATTACAGATATTTTATCCTAATTTTGCATTTTACATGAGAAAAATCAAGTAATTTGCATTATTTGGTTTAATTAAATACAATTCACCTTTGGCTAAGGTCCGCCCTAAAGTGCTTTTTGACCAATCACAGCGCAGCAAAAGGACGACCTCGGACAAACCTCGGACAATTTTGACAGCGCTCCATTGAACTCAATGCTGAAATCGCATGTTTTCAAGTTGCGAGATACGGTCGTATTATTATTAAAATATGATTGGAAATTGTGCCTGGGGTATTTGTGACAAAGGTGCAAGTTTCCCCGCGGTGTAAATAATGTGGTAATCGCTTTCCTCTTTACCTAAAACCGGAATGAAGAAACACCGCTAGCAAAGTTAACTATCGGTCACGGCAGGAGTGTTTTGACTAGCAGCTGATGGATGTGATTTTGTTAAGCTACTGAAGATATAAACGCCAAACGTTAATGTTACACATTGCTGTGGTAGCTTTGAAGATGACTACAGGCTACAGCCATCACCGTTGTGTGATTTCGTTTTCGTCTAGCAAGTTTGAGTCAGGGCTCAAAAGATATGAGAGCTCGGCTTACCATGGTGCTGGTTACAATGCCTATCGATACCCATTATTAGAAGAGCCCATAACAGCTGTGATGCATCGCATGACCGTTCAGAAAATAAATAGGCCTACTTAGATTCACAATACTATGAATGCGTTTTTTTTATTGATTAGGAGTGAATAACTGCTGCGATTTGCAGTCACTGCATGAATCACGTTGATATCTCAGCATTGAAAGTTTATCTGTCCGATCTAGCAACTGTAACTAAAGAGGGCGGGGCTTAGCCAAAGGCGAATTATGTGCTGAACCACGATTGTCAATGCTATTTTACCTCATTGGCTGCCTTGGGAGGTGAATGACGTCATTTCGAATAGTGTAGCCCCCTGCCTTTTTACAGCCACGCCTTGAGGACGGTCTGTCCTATATTGTGTGAAAATGTCAGAGCTCTACTCATGTTCTAACTGTTCCTGTAGGTGGCTGAAGTGTCTTTAGGAACAGTCAGGGCAGGGCATTAGCTCAGAGCCTGACAAAAAAAACGTAATGTTCTCATGAACAAAATACAACCCCCTTTTGCTATCTAGGTTAGGGTGACCAGACGTCCCGGTTTGACCGGGACAGTCCCGGTTTGGAGTTGTGTGTCCCATGTCCCGAGCAAACTCTCTCGGGACACAAATATGTCCCGGTTTTGGCCACCCACTACATTGCGCCATGTCTATCAGGGTAAATATATGGAAAAGATTACATTTTACCTACCACAATTAATGGCAGCCAGCGCTTGTATAGAAAGGCTGAAGGAGTCAGTTGCAATTTGTCATTCCGACCTCTAAAATTGCTTAGAATGCAGGAAATTGCATCTAAAAAATACAAATTTTCCTGGGGGAGGACCCCCAGACCCGCCCGCCAAATATTGTTCTCATGAACAAAATACAACCCCCTTTTGCTATCTAGGTAGTAGGCATTGTAACTAGCTTGCCCATACACCATGTTCAACCAGAGATGATCTGTGTGGCAACCGTTTCATTTTGGATAATGTGATCAGCCTACACAATATCAGGTTGATGAGTACAAAAGATCATCTGAGAGGAAAATGCACTAGTATGGGGACTAGTGGTGATGTGTCACCTCAGTTGGGAATGATTGGCTATAAAGTTTGCTACGCTAGCTAGCTAGCACGAAATCGCTAACAACTTACAACTAAGCCTAAATAAAGGAGCCTTGGTAAGTCAACTATTTTTACTCATTCTACAGTTACTTTTTATGGATCTGTATAGTATGATCAGCTTACTGTATCATCAAAAAAGACAGGGGGGTTGCAGATTCTTGGAACAGAGTAGCCTTTGTGTCTGGTCAGATGCATTCAGCTCACATGAGAGAGCATTGCATTTAGCCTCAGACCAGCTAGCCTTCACCACTCCAATCGGCTTGTGAAATGTTGGATATGTGATCAGTACTTTATCAAAAGAAAATTCATTGAACAATATATGACAAGATCACTATAGCAGAAACGTGATGACCGTAATCATCAATCTGCAAATTGTCCGCTCTGCCAAAGAAGCTGCAGTAAGCTATTGCTGGGCTGCCTGCCTGCCTCCCCTTCACACACACACGGTACTGGAGTAAACAAACCAGCTGTGATTCGTTCCCCAACGAGAGGAGAGCACAAAGTAGGCTAAACAGAGGGAGGACGATGAGACAGTATTTCTGTGAGTTCACGGAGTTACGTGCACCTGCTGTCATGATCCATTGTGCGCGCCAGCAACTAAACCAAAACACTCTTGTTTTCGAGCCCACCCCCGTTATATTTCAGTACATTATTAGGTTGAAAAGATCATACAAACGATCTTTTGTTCAGGCTACAGATGACAGAAGACTCTGTAATAGCATCTGATAGGTTTGGAGTTGTTAGGACGATGTCATTATGGGCAAAAACGTTTGCAGTTATAGTTCTACTTCAAATGGCGTTTTCTCAGCTTTTTGGCTAGAAAGCAGCATTTTGGCGAATTCCACTTATTTTCAACAGATGATTATGAAAGAACGGAAAGGGGTAGAGAGACACCGTTTTTTTCTGATGACAGATGAGCATCTAATGTGTTTTGATAGGTATGGTGTTGACATAGACACAGAACTCAATTTTCTGTGAGCCTCCAAAAAACACCCAAAATGCTGAAAAATCTCTGGCACTCTGGGTTACTCTTTAATGAAAATGACTGGCAGCCAATGAGTTAACGTACTCAGTTAACCAGAATGCACTGCGGGTAACTAAGCCGTTGTCGTCAGGTTAACACGTCACAGAATTCGAAGGAATCTTGCGTTCTGGCTGCTCAGTGCTCACTGACAGCAGTCGTGGCAGGTTTTAGGACAAGGCTAATATCCGAGACAGATTGATGTTGAAAATATAGACTGTTGAAAAACAAAAATATAAAAACCATGCATTTTCCTCATTGGGTCTCATTGTGCTTACTGGCTACTAAGTAAGGGTTAACGTTCGGCGAGAAGGTCGCTACCGTGGAATAGCAGCACGACAGAGAGAATCTTTAGACCCCGACGCGGAGCGGAGGGGTCTTGTTCTCTCTGAAGTGCTGCTATTCCACAAAGCGACCGACTCGCCGATAGTTAACCCGCTTATTATATGGATATACTTAAATGATTCACACATGGCGGGGACATTTCTTTAGACCTATTTAATGTTAAGATTGTTGCTGCGCAAAACAAAACAGTGCCGTTGTGGAACACCGCTAGGCAACAGCTAGGTAGCCAGGACAACAGGTGTTGTCTATCACAGCAGCTGATTAGAGTGACAAAAGACCGGACCCCCTGCGGAGTGATATGAAACATTCGCTTTAGCCACTGACTTGTATACAAGCCAGTGGCTTTAGCAGTGAACGTCTTGTTGCCATTGACAGCGGTAGCCAGGACAACGGGTGCTGTCTATCACAGCAGCTGATTAGAGTCTTGTTGAAAAGTCGCTTTAGCAGTGAAAAGTCTTGTTGCCATTGACAGCGGTCTGTTATAGACCAACCCGTCCGTTATCGAAAAATAACAGACGTCCGAACGTTGGGGAGCCCCGTTGAAATGAATGGAGCATTCGACAGATGACGTCACAACCATATAATAACAGCAAATAAAAAGCGAATGGAAAAACAAACTGTTGAGAAGTGCAGCTCGTGGCAACTGTCGCTGTCCTCAGATTAGTGCTGAAACGGAAAATGAGAAGGTAGCCTAACCTTAAATTTAGCCTATTAAAAATATTATGCTCATTAAAGAAGGACGTAGCTGAGCCTATCTATCTCTGCTCATGTTTTAGGCCTATCTATTTATCTATTTAATCCCCTCAAACTAAAGGCGAGGCGGACTTGCTGTCTCCGTTCAACTAACTTTATCAAAGAGTGCTCGCTCCCCCCCTCTCTTGTTTGACCAAAAGCTGTTTCATCCGGACCTCTTTTGTATGTAGCCTACAAATAGGCTAGGCCTACAAGCCTGAGGAAGTTGATTAATCATAAATAAAACTAATGTGCAAGCTGGCTTTTAAAAATGCTCTTCATCCATTCATTGACTCTAATGCAAGTTCAACATGAAGGAAAATCGCCACTGGGTTGCACCGTGCGCACGCATTTCTGGGCATTCAGCTCTTCACAGGTTATGCTTTCTGTTTTTAGAAGTTACTTGCGTGAAACTGTGGCTTACAAACCCGCATAAATAGCGCATCGGGAAGGACACCCCACCGTCTCCTCTCCATCTTGCCAGTTTGAGGGAGGTGTTGGGTACCGCATTTTGAAGATGTAGGATATCGTCGCTTACTTTGGTCAAGTGTTTAATTTGTTTTGTCCGTTCGCGTCTCCCCTGTCCCTCGAGAGGAAGTGTGTTTATCATTGATGAAAAAAAGGTGGCCCTGACTGTCTGGGGAGTGCGCTGGACAATGACTTGACAGCAGATTTCAGTAGCCTGCCTTGGTGTGCCGTGTTCTTGCTCGTGCTTTTTAAATGCAACCAAGTGCAATAGCCTAATGATAGATGGCGCACGCATTTATTTTTATTTTACGCGTTTGCAGCACAGCAGCGCCAGCAGTGCAAGGAGGATGACGCATGGTTCACGCCTCGTTTGAGGATAGAAATGGTCGCAGCCTCCTTCAGCAATCCATCAAATAACTTTGAATAATCTTAAAATAAAGCCTGATTCAATTAAAGACAACTTCACTGGGGTGCGCCTATTGTTTAGCCCATTAGGACTCGAAGTGTCCGTGCTCGCTACACCGTGGTCCGGACCGGATCTCAAACAATTCAGCAAGCCTTTTTTTTCAACTTAAAAAAAACCAAGAACAATAATAATGGTTAAAAAAACATGTGGGCTATGCCTACGTGTCATTACAACTTGCATGTAGGCCTAATAGGCTACAACTGGCAGGCGTAGACATCGTGGACTGGTGCGCTCCGATATCACAGATGATTTTGACAATGAGCGCTATTAACAATGCGGACAAAACTTTTTTTTAAGCCATTGGATTGAATGCACCAAGGCTTTTAGTACTGTGCAGTAACCTATACTTAAAAGATTCTCGACAACGTTAATATCGCCATCCTCGAAATGTGTTTGCCCATCTGCCAGGCTGCTGTTCTGTTCCATGCCGCCTGTCATACCGAGGTGATTTGATGACGTGTCAAATCAAATCACCCAGCAACGTTCTACTGGAATTTGTAGTCGTTATTTTTTCTTCCGGTGATTTGGTGACGCTTCAAATCACCATTTCTAAAACAATGAATAACTTTTATATTTAATATAAACGTATAATATCCAGTGGCAGCATAATACCGTTATAATGTGGTCAAATACAGAGATAGGGCACAATATTGTTTGAAAGGTGAATTCCGCTTTAAATTGTGTTACACCACTCTCAAGATATGCTATTTAAACTAAACAAATAAATAACACACACAGTATGTTAATGAGCCTGATGGCTTGTGGGAAGAAGCTGTAGCCCAGTCTTGTTGCCCACATGCTGCTGTTGTGCTTCCGAGATGATCTTCAAGTCGAAATCAACTCTTCGTCCACAGACACTTTTGAAAACCATGGCCATGGGCAAAATAAATGTTTGTGAAAACAGTGACTTCACAGCCCCTACATTTTTATTGCTTCTTAAATATAGCCTATTCCGAGTTTTATACCTTTTTTATACACCTTTTGAAAACGTTTCTTTCTTACTTGAACACGTCAATGCTAACACGTCTTCTTACATCAAAATTTGGGCTTCCTCGTCACAAACTTCCTGAATGGGTCATCCCGCATTGTCTTAAGGCAGGGACAATCAGACAATACACCTACTCACAGATGTACAGGATGTCATCTCTGTGCCTTATGAGGTTTGCCATGATGCTTCTCATCGTATTGTTGTCACATGTGTGCACGCTAGGCCTGTCATGCTACACTAAAGTCATGATTTGGCTTGTATCATTAGTTTTGACCTACGGTTCAATACATCCCACGCATTTTTTAAATGTGTCATTTTTTATTTCATTTGTTGTTGGGTTTTTTTCCCACTTTTTTTTTGCAATGGATGAATAAAAAAAAAAGAAGTGTGTGTGTGTGTGCACGCGTGTGTGTGTGTGTGTGTGCGCGCGCGCGTGTGTGTGTGCGCGGGCGTGTGCGCACGCGTAGGTACATACTTACTTACTGGCAGGATAAATTTAGGGTTGAAAGGGGATGTGCTTTTATAAACACACGGAGCGTCACACATACATCCTCCGACAGTGGTGCAATTGGCCACGCACTGAAATAGGTCAGAGAAGGGTGTGCGTGTGTGTGTCCATGTCCCAGAGAAGGAGAAATGGAGAGAATAGGGCACACACAGATGGGCACCAGGGAGAAAGTTGCATCACTGTAGAGCGTGGCATGTGCGTCACATGCCCTGGCACACATGTGGATGAGCACGTACCAGCCGCATTGTTTCACATGTAGCCGCATTCCCAGTAGAAGGAGGCACAGCGCGGCGGAGAGGGCCACATCCGAGATCACACATTCTGGAAGCGGCGATGACAGCTAACAGGACAGGCTTCCATTCCACTTTGTCATGTACTCACACGCAGACACACACACAGATACACACACACACACACACACACACACACACACACACACACACACACACACACACACACACACACACACTTGTGTGCATTCATTGACTCTAGCTGAGTTAAATTTTTGCTGTTCAGAAATGGTTGGCTGAGGTTATTGGTTAATCAAAATGCCTTAATCTAAATGTGTTCTGAGATTTAAAGTTAACATTCACATGTGAACACTGTGTTAAACGTTTCGGCTTTTTTTTTCATGTGGTTTGCATGGATGTGACTGTGTGTGTCTTCAGCCAGGAGTCATTTCCTGTAATTCAGAGTGTCCTTGACACACACTTGCTCACACACACACACACACACACACACACACACACACACACACACACACACACACACACACACACACACACACACACACAGTCACACAGTCACACAGGCCATTGAGCAAGCCACAGGGGTTGACATCTGAAATGCACAGCGACATTCTTGTTTGTCTACCATATCCTTTGACCATTTTTCTGTTTGTTTGAAACTCTCTTCCTTTTCTGCGGTCTATGACCATTCATGGTATCGTATTTTTATGGGAAAGCACTTACCACCACCATGTGCCTGGGAAGATTGCACTTTTCATACATGAATAGGTGGATCTTCTCCATGTCTGTCATTTTGAATGTACAGACACATTTTTAGCTGCAAAATGCTCTGTAGCAGTAAATATTAGTTTATTTAGTAATTATTCATGAAAAGATCAAATTTGGCAATAGGCAGCCGATTTTCAATGAACAGCATAGTTGCAATACCTACTCTGGCCACCATCAGTGCCAGCAGTGCACCTAAAGGGGTTAGCAACATAAAGTATAAGGCAGGGCTGGTGCTATATCTCAGATGAGCATGCGCTGATAGCGCTCAGTGTGGCCGGACATAACTGTATCTGATTCACAGCTCAAGGATTTACTCTTATTTTGTGTATTTTTTAAACAGATATTGAATGTAGCATGTAGCGTGAATAAGAGGCATGCTCTAAAATAGACATTTGAAATCAAATCTAATTTCCTGAGATATAATTCCCTGTATTGGCAGTATACAATTCCCTGTATTGGCAGTATATTATGTGACTTTGATTAAAAAATAATAATATATACATATTTTTAAATGGAACAAAAGTATACGGTATGTTAATTAAATATACCGTCTGGTCTGGGAAATAGATAGAAACAATGAAAACTCTATTTGTGTATGTGTCTGTAATTGCATCTTAACAAATTTAATCTCACTAATATGAAGTACAGTGTGGGGATATATTGGGTTGCTGGAAATCAATTAGTAAATGACTAGCATAGTCAAGTCATGAACAATAATAAAATTGTGTTATTGTTAAAATAATCTTGGACAAAATGAATGAAAAGTCTGTGTGATATTGTAAGAAAGACACACATTGGGGCTCAGTTTTCTTGTATTTTATTATGTTCTCCCTCTCTTTATCGGAAGATGTTCATGGAAGATGGACATACAATGTTTACAAACAGATATCAGAATAGCATAGTTTTTTGTAATTAACAGAACTACATTAAATTAATTTAAGTACATGTACCTCAAGCGAGCAGACATTCAACATAGACAGGAACGATATTTAAGTGATTAGAGAACCTTTTTTGTGTATGAAACCCCCTCCTTCCAAACAGCACTTCATTCTTTGTCCATTTGTCAAGCTCTCATTCATGGTTTTCTAACGTGTGTGTGTGCGTGTGCGTGTGTGTGTGTGTGTGTGTGTTGGAAGGATTTAAAATATGAGCATTTCAATTTGGAGGTAGAATGTTTTTTATTTTATTTGCCCAGGTCATTTTGGAAATGGTTCTCATTTTGTTCCTGTTGTGTCGTGCTGTGTGTCTGGCTCTGACTTTACTCCGGTCTTGGTGACCTTACTGGTTGTGCACATTTGCAACATCTAGACTGCAACACTATTCTACTTTGGCTTAGAAACACGCAACATTGTGTCAATACGGTCCGTGTAATGTAACCATTTAGGCTTAAAGCTTTGATTCTATTTTCTGCTTTATCAAGGTAAATATTTTTATGTTTCAAGATACTATTCATCCCTAAACAAGCTCAGCCTACATACAGTTTATAAAAGAGCAGCTTTACTAAGTCCACGTTTGTCCTAACATTGGGGCATTGTGAACATCTATATTAGAATAGAGTATGTTTGAAGTGCAATTATTTGGGATCTTTCTTGCAGTTGTGTGGGCTTAGGGGCCCAGAAATAGGTAACGTCTTGTTGATCAAAGAGTGAAGGTTCTGCCGTTGGTACAAGGTCTACCTCTGTGCACAGCCCAGGTGGTTTTACAAATGACTACAAGCTCATGAACTGTTTGAGTCTGACTGATAAATCAGCCGGTTCTCCAAGTAGTTGTTACAGAAATTGAGCATAACCAATTACTCTTTGAAGCTTCACCCCTATACTTCACCCCTGTGATAGCCATCATAATGTTCAGCATATATAAAATCCCCTTCACATCAAGCCTATAACTATGATCATGTTTTTGTTGGTGGATGGCACAGCTTCCACAATTGAAATGTTCTGGGCTGAAAACACTGTAGCCAAACGGCTAAAACAATTAAGACTAAGTTATGCAATTTTTTAAGTAGTTTATGTCCAGAATGTATGTTGTCCATTCACAAATATTTTCTTTTGTTGTGGAATTGTTCATTGTGACTTTTGAAAATGTTCTCTTTTTCATACATGAATAGGTGGATCCTCTCCATAGCCGCCATTTGGCAATACCAGTCATAGCCATCTTTGGTGGCAAAATGCGCTTTACTTTGGTCAGAGCAGTTAATATTAGTTTACTGCTTTGGAAATATGTCTGAAAAAGATCCAATTTATGAATGTGAAACATATATTTTGAAAGCAAACACCTAAAATTACATACTGGACCTTTTAAAATGATCATCTTCAGTGTGGACCCTCTTTTCATTTCAGATATAGTTATTGGTATAGTTATCGTTCTTGATGTGAACACCGTAAAATTATTTTACCTCTTCTGATGGCAATTCCCACATGTTGCTAGTATTCTACAAGATAGAGAATCAGCATTAGGTACCAAAGAATCCACCACTGGAACTACGTGCCCTGAATACAATACGTGTGGAGTAGCGAGTCCAGATTTGGCTTTATACATCTTTGTCATATTAATATAACAACATAATATAACAGGTATAAACATGTGTACAATTAGACCTAAATATTTAAAATAATATATTTCTGTTATTATTTATAAGTGCCCAGAGAATGAAACATCTCAAGATCCAGCTTGATAGTCCATCAACTCCTCATTGTTCATTGAGGTCCTTCACTTCATTGCAGGTGTGTGTGTGTGTGTGTGTGTGTGTGTGTGTGTGTGTGTGTGTGTGTGTGTGTGTGTGTGTGTGTGTGTGTGTGTGTGTGTGTGTGTGTGTGTGTGTGCGCGTGTGTGTGTTGGTGGGTGTGCAGTGGTATTTTTTTCCATGTGGATCATCTCAGTCCCTTCTTTTCACTCATAGCTAGTATGATGGAGTTTTGTATGAAGCCCAGTGGACCATTCCTTCAGTGATGGAGTTTTTGTTATGTTGGCAGTCCAGTTGGTTGTCCATTCCTCCATCCCTGCACATGTGTTTGGTCAAATGCCTTTTTAGCGTCAGCACGGCGACTCCACATAGTCGTTGTCCAGACGCGGCCTGAAGTTGGTGGCCAGGGAGCGGCTGATGACGATGACGCGCGGGCTCAGGCAGTCGTCACGGCGATGCAGGATGTCCCAGATGAGCACGGCGGCCGCCAGGGTGGCCAGCAGGCACGAGGCGATATTGATGTAGCAGGAGTAGGACAGCTGCGTGTAGGGGCCGATGCGGTAGAACGTCACCAGGCCGATCACTAGCACGAAACCTATACACAGAGTGGAGACACAAAGAAGAAAAGGGACAGGGGTGAACTTTGGCATGAAGGAGGAGGGCAAGAGAATGCAGGACACATTCTTTTATCTAGAATCAAAGGATTTTCAATCACCACACACTGGTAGATGTAGATTTCACACATGTTGTATTTAAAGGTGCACTGTGTAATATTTTTAGTAGTTTAAGTTCAGAATTCATGCTGCCCATTCACAAATGTTACCTTTTTCTTGAATACTTAGCACCACCATCAAATTCTAAGTATTCATTATGACAGGGAAAAGACATGAAAATGGATTGAATTTAAGTCTAAGTCCACTAGTGTGCAGTGATATACCTCCTCAGTTTCTGGATTATTCATGACTATGCTCCTGGACGTTGGCTGGCTGTGGAACTTCATTCCTTTTGAGTTCCACATTCTTTTTCTGGGGTTTTTTGTGTTTAGTGTTCAAGTCAGGACTTTGATTTCTTGATGCTGAGTATATTTGTCTGAGGATGTTTTTCTTGTTGCTCTGTTACTTGAGCACTTTTGGTGGGCTCCTCCTTTGAGGTCGCTCTGTAATTGTAAAAAACTGGAGCTTGTCGCTGGTACGCTCAAAGATTACGACACACACACACACACTCACACACATGCTCAGCAATTCAAATGCACTCACGAATGAGCCAAAAAATAATGGGTTTAATTTCAATAATAATACAAAATTGAAATGATATAGAAGTAATATCACTTTAAAAGATGTCCAAAGTTAATGGAGTCCGCAGTGGTCTAGTCTAAGCAGTTCCCAGCCGTTCTCAGCGGGGTGGTAATGCTGATGGACAGCCATGCTGCATCTCGCTGCTCTCTACGGGGACGCATTCCACAGCAGCCTCGGTCACAGCACACTACACTCACAGCAAGATAGCTAGCCCCACACATAGGACCCGTTCCAACACACCCACTTTCAGCCCACTGATTCACTACACACTGTCTGGGTTACACTGCAGCTTCACCCTCCTCCATATAGGCCTCCCTCTGACACTGCATGGTCACACACACACACACACACACACACACACACACACACACACACACACACACACACACACACACACACACACACACACACACACACACAGACTGCCTTAGTTTTTGCTTATTGTTGCCAGCAAAATCTCCTGATCAAGACCATCGTGGTAATTGTACATCTGTATTTATAAAACACATTTAAAGGCTTGACCGGTGAAAGTAGTCACAGACATCCTCTTATACATATACTGAGTGTTTCATGGTGTAGAAAAAGGACCTTGTTGAAATGGCAAAATTCGGTTTGTTGAATTACTGGCTGTTCTCCATTTTTGTTCTGCATATGAAAAATAAGTTGTCACAAATCATTTGTGCTGAATAATTCCAGGATTTCTAATCACAAGCCAACATGTTATTAGGGGTGGATTGTACAAGGGGTGGATTGTACAAACGGTTTTGAAATTCCTGTACACTGGAGCTCAGCTATGTCACTAAGGAGCTGTTTCCATGTAGCAGAATATTTTTGAAAACACATCGGTTTTGGCCATCCGTTTCCACGAGTTTTAAAATCCACATATCAAAAATCCGGCTTTAAAAATATCCCATTTGTGGAGTTTTTATTTGTATCCACGTATTGTGTTTATACCTAAACAGAAGAAAAAAATATCCTCATGTAAATATATCCTGCAGCGTAGAAACCGCAACCTAATGCCCCGTGTACATCAAGCGCTACCAACGCGACCCAGGTAGCTGGGGTGGTTGAAGAAGTTTCGCCATGAATTAGTTTTATTCGCTCTGGACGCTAAACTGACATGTTTGATTCAGCTAATCACATAACGGCTCTGTCTTGACAGCCTGGGACATTCCTCGATATGAACGTTCCAATTGGTTTTCGCCGAACCGCGTCATAGCGAATTCGCTTAAGATTAGCTTGAGTTTAATCGTCAAAATTCGCCCAGGTCGCTCAAGAAGCTTCGCTCCTGCCGAATTCGCTCTGGTAGCTTTATTCGCCTTCCCTCCATAGAGAAACAATGACTTCCGCCGCGCAGGTCGCTTAGTTCGCCTTCGATGTACACGGGGCATAAGGCCCATAGGTGTCCATTATCATACTGAGCATGTGTAGAGAAGAAAATATCTTTTAAATTAGAGACTTTAACTCGAAGACACTTTAACTCTGGGGTAGCAGTGGTCTGGTGGTTAAGGAGGCCTTAAGATTCAAAAGTCCCAGATTCCTGTATCGGTTTTCAAAAAAAATGGGTGGGGACGTGAATAACTTGCAGTCTACTGCTCCCTCAACATCTGAGCTTTTCCTAAACAAGAGATCTAACCTCTTACTGGGAGCAATGTTGCTACAGTTTCATTGTTTATCCCCTGGAACTAAACAACATGTACTGTAATGTAATTCTGGATTGAGGCTATAATGGCAGCCCCCTGATGAATGCCTTTTGAGTGCGTGCGAAGGAGACGAGAGCGATCCTGGCGCAGCCCTTGAGAACCGCGCGGCTCCCCTGGTCTGGTCTGGTCTGGTCTGGTCTGGACTGTGACATGACATCCTTGGAGAGTCTGGCCTCCCACGGAGGCCTTATCTCATCCGCTCGGGTAAATCTGAAGCCACTCATCATCGCGCCGCATTCCAGCCGTCCGGGCCGGGGGACCCGGGGGCCACAATCCAGGGGAGTCGCCACATCCCGATGTGATCCCAAGGCGCCAGACCTCGGCTCTCAGAAAGGAGTTGCCTTTCTTAAATGTGATTCAGCTTGTAATACCCAAAGCATTTGGGTTGAATGTCTCGCATTAGGGACCATTCAGATCGTCATGCTTTCTTTTTTTCTCCTCCAAAACATTAGCGTGTCACTAGTATTCGAATTCCAAGTGCTTCGCAAGTTACTCTTTTAATTGCAAAGACGATTCAACATCATACCCAAAGCATTGGATTGACTAATATCACATTTAAAGCTAGTCAAGGACAATTTGGGGTTGGACTGTCAGGATGATTGGCTGGTATTTTGCTTGCTGATCATTTTTTCACTGTGTGTGTGTGTGTGTGTGTGTGTGTGTGTGTGTGTGTGTGTGTGTGTGTGTGTGTGTGTCTTTTCTGTGTGTATTTTTGTCTGTGTGTGTCGGTGGATATGTGGTGATGTGATGAATAACCCTTTTGCTCTCGTCTCTTTCCAAGTCCGATGGTGTGTGTTATAACTGTTAGTTTTCTTTGGCAGACTGCTATCCCTGATATCCTTCCTTTCCTTCACCCCTCCTCACCCTCCTGCTCCCCACCCATCCCCGACCTCTTTCATGTCACTTCCCTTCACTTCCCTGCCTGTCTCTCTCTCCCCATGTATCTCTCTCTCTCTCTCTCTCTCTCTCTCTCTCTCTCTCTCTCTCTCTCTCTCTCCCTATAGTCTCTATCTGAATACCGTGTTCAGTTTCTGTGCCATGTGAATCTCAAACGTTCTGGGTCACAGCATGTGAAAAGCCCAGCATGTGCGTAGGCTAGTCAGATGTCACCTGTCGAACCCTTAAGGCAGACTGTCTGGATATGTCGGGCCATAGACAGATCTTTTAGTGCCCCCTCTCCTCTTTTCTTCCCTTCCCCTCCTCTTCTCTTCCCTTCCCCTCCTCTTCTCCTCTCTTTCCTTCACCTCATCTCTATCCATTCTTGAGCCAGCTTTCCATGCCGTGTTGCTATGGAAGACCAGTCATCTGGCCAGTGGTGAGGCCCGGGCAGTGTGATCGGCATCATGCCAGCTGTGTAACTGTGCCCCTCACCTCCCACACTCTCACCCTTATACATCCTAACCCCTCGGGGTGTGTGTGTGTGTGTGTGTGTGTGTGTGTGTGTGTGTGTGTGTGTGTGTGTGTGTGTGTGTGTGTGTGTGTGTGTGTGTGTGTGTGTGTGTGTGTGTGTGTGTGTGTGTGTGTGTACAGTATATGATTCCAGGCAGTGCTGTAGTAGAAATCTGCTTGTGTGTGGGCCTGGAATGCGTCTGTGATGTTTTTGTACAGTCTGAGGTCGATAACGGTGGAAACCAAAACTTGGCATTGTAGATTATCACTGAATAAAAATAACTCATTCACAGCAATGCCCCCCATTCATATCCCGAGGGAACCGTATCAGTTACCTTCCATTCCATTCTGTGTATCTGACCCTGTCAACTTTCAGTGATATACACAGTGCACATGGTACACACACTGAAGGTCTCCTTTAAGATTTATTCCCTCAGCCATTCACATCTTAACTACTCTTCCAGTCCACACAGTGAGAACAAATAGTCCAAAGCAACCTTGCAAATGTTAATTATTGAAGGTACTATTTTACAAGTTGCACTGTGGGGAAATGCAAGGACATGGATTAAAAACATGGATAGAAAAACATCCTTTTTAGCCATGTAAAACTTCCCAACTATCCTCAGTTCCTAATAGCATGACAACTTTGGACTGATCATTAATCCGCTTGGATTCCACTTGTCCCATCTGAGGTTATTTATGGTAGCATTTTATTGCATTGTGGGGAATTGGAAAAAAATCCTTTTTAGCCATTTAAAACTTCCCCACTATCCTCAACTCCTAATATAGCAAGACTACTCATTAATCTGCTTGTATTCCACTTGTCCCATCTAAGGTTGTGTCACCTCCCGTGAGTTACTGACCGCCACTGACCCCTGAGAGGTGATCCCACACTGTGTCTGTTGCCCCTGGGGACGGCTATGGCCGCTGTGGTTCCCAGGGACGCTCCCAGCCTGTCCTGACCTTTCCTCCCCTTTATCCTCCGCAATCCCTCTCCTCCTGACCACAGGACATGAACCATGGACTTTAGGAAGTCTTCTCGTTATTTGACATTTTGTATGATTTCACCTCGTCATGTAGCCAAACCAAAAAAAACAATTCATGCACCAACGTGGTTGGGCTTCGGTGGGAGTCCAGCTCTTACTGGAAGTCCTGAGGTCACGGCTACAGTACAGGCAGCAAAATGGAGGTTTGAAATGTTTCGAAGGGCGTTTTTAATATGCATGAAACGAGATGGTTTGTTTGAACCACGCTAAACAAACATGGACAAACAAATGGCATTTGTTTGCGGTTTTCTTTCCTAACAGTCCCAGCCCTTCACATCCCTCTTCTTCTTTCCTCTGCCTTCCTCTGTGTGTGTGTGTGTGTGTGTGTGTGTGTGTGTGTGTGTGTGTGTGTGTGTGTGTGTGTGTGTGTGTGTGTGTGTGTGTGTGTGTGTGTGTGTGTGTGTGTGTGTGTGTGTGTGTGTGTGTGTGTGTGGAGCGGAGGGCTTCAGGGGATTTTGCATAACAGGTAGTGGCAGCACTTCCCCGTCCTGCGTAGGGAAATCCTGGCGCCTGCCCGTCTCTCGCCGCTCTCCTTCACAGACACTAAATATAACCGCAGCTGTGACAGTCTCACACAAGCCGCCCGCCACTCACACACACACACACACACTCTGTCCAGCCCCCCAACACAATGCAGACAACACAAAACAAACACACACAGACGCACTAGTACACAAGACAGCGCAACCCAGCGCAGCTCTCATACCGCCTACCCTTGGCTTACTTCACCAGCCCAGCGACACCAGTTTGTTTACAGAACGTCCAGGAACAGACGCAGCGAATGGACACAGCCTGCTTTCCTATTCTGATGAACACACACACACACACACACACACACACACACACACACACACACACACACACACACACACACACACACACAGACACTGACACTAACACAGACTCCTCTCCTGGACACAATACCAGTGGCGGCAGCATTTCCCTGGCCAGTGATGGGGGGAGAAACGCCCAAGGAGAGAGACAGCCAAGCACCTTATCTTGCCCAATCACACTAGAATCACAGGCTGACACACAAACAACAATCAATTACGGCAGCACAGTTAATGACAGTGGAAGAACTCTGCACTCTGTTTGCACTGCTGTTGTTGTTCAGGAATATGCCTGATCTAATCCATATCCTGCTGCGCTTTACAGCCTTATTCATGCACATAATTGGTCACGTTTGTTTGTTTTTTTTGTTTTGTTTTTTTTTTTAAGGAATGATTTTCACTTGCATGCATGTGCCCAGGGCACTAAATTAACTTTTTTTTTCATCATCAGCCAAAATGGCTAGTAGACGTTCATCTTACTAGCCTCACTGATGGGTCAAAGTGGCTAGTACAATAGTGAGATGGTCTTTTCTACCAGCCAAACAAAAAAATTACCAGCGTTTGGCAGGTTGGTTGGTGTTCATTTAGAACCCTGCATGTGCCCCAAAAATAACACATGAACATACACACCCATGGATTCATCCATATACAGACATGCATAACATGTACTGTACTGTACATACATACAAGCATTCACACACCCACACATCATGGGCCTATTCCTGGAGCAGCTTCTTGAGTGAAGAGGCTTTCGTAGAAGACGGGAGCTGTGCGATAAGCGTGGGTGACCGCTTGGCTTGCTCCCCCACCCCCTTCCCCAGCTCATTGTTGTGGCTTGTTTGATTGCGGCTGGGTGTTGGGGGGGATAGGGGAAGCTGTATGGGGTTGGGCTTTTTATTTGTTCATATTTGTACTGTCACAGATCCTCAAAGCTGCGTCTGCTTTTGCTCGCCAGCGTCCCACAACAAATAAAAGCAGCAGATAGCCGGCCGCTCCCCTGTTATCAGCACGGACCCCGCGCCTCTGCTCACACGCAAACTCCCCATGTTGCCTTTATACTGTGTTGCTATTGTGACTGAGGTGTTCCCACACGGTTCGTCCCCCTCTGGGAGACGGACCTGCCACCTCGTCAACCACATCAGTTCGGCAATGGGAGGTATGAGACCACTGAGCCGGTCCGATAGCCCAACGCCACCACACTGTATTGAGGCTTCGGGAGATAGGTTTACTAACGTTCCACGCCACACTCTGCTAGTTGGCTTCCGTTACACTATGTCTCTGTGCATTTCAGCTACCGGGCGTATGAAGATGTGTGGCTTGTCTCTCTCTTTGCATGGATGTACAGCCAGTTGTATGTGTGTGTGTGCTTCCATGCGTGTGTATAAGAAAATGGTAGAGGTGTGGAATTGTGTATGAGTAGCTCTGTTGACTATGAATTGCATTGGTTTTGGGTTTGAGTTAAAGGTGCGTGCGTGTGTGTGTGCGTGCATGCATGTGTATCCATTGATGAACGTATAAATAGGGATGGGTAGAGCTGTGTAAAATGCAGTGGAAAGCACTTGGGAGTTGAGTTGATGTGTTACTCACTGGCTAGCTGGAACAAGGCAGCGATGGCCTCCTCCCACCACTGGGAATCCTGGGTAATGAACCTCAACTCCAGGAGCCCCAGCAGGTAGATCAGCTGACCCGCTGTCAGGGCGACGGTTGCCAGGAGATTGCAGGCACGCATCATGTCAAATTGAACTGAAGGGAAGAGAGTGGAACATTGGATCACACCAACAGACAAACATGAAATACTGTCAATTGCAGACATGGAGCTGCTTGTTTTAGACTAAAGAATTCTCAAAAAAATGTTCTCAAAAATGAGCTCTGTGTAGGATTAAAATCACTGTCCTGAGTCAGCCAATGCTTATTTGAGTCATTAGTAAGTGAACAATGACTCTTGGGACCACTTTCACGGTCTGTCCACTGAGAACCCCACATGTAACTTTTGGCAGAGCGGTCCGCTACGAGTGTTGTGGGAAACACTTCTCATACCAAAAATCGCTCTACATACCGTATTCAGATTTGTATCCATTGCTGGCATTCCGTGATGAAAAACATTCTCACAGCGAGTTGATTTAAACAGCATTTTTTCATGACAGTGTCGATTTTGAGACAGGCATGTCACGGGCACCGCGCAAACTACGTCATCCTACATTGTGCCCCTTTAAAGGTGCACTGTGTAGGATGATGGCCAGAGTAGGTATTGCAAGTATGCTGCTTATTGAAACTGTGCTTCCTTTTGCCAAATTTGATCTTTTCATGAATATTTACTAAATAATAAACTGATAATGAAGTACTACAGTACAGTACCGTACAGTAAGTTTTACAACTTAAAATGTCTATTTCTGGAAATTCAAAATGGTGGACATGGAGAATATCCACCTTCCTTTTCAAGTGCAATTTTCCCAGTCATAATGAATACTTACAATTTGATGGTGGTGGTAAGTGTTTGTGAATTAGGTAACCTTTCTGAATGGGAAGACTGTCATGAGTTCTAGAAATAAGCTACTAACTGCAAATATTACACAGTGCACGTTTAAGCAGGCATGCACCAATGTGTTTCAAATCAAACGAGTCATTATCATTTTGTCGGTGTTCTATACTAAACTGAAATCAAAATAGAGGATGTTCATTCTGAGATTCTCACACACCCCCCCGCAGATTCTCACACACACCCACGTAAGGACTGTAATGGCATGCAGCTGTGCTGTCAGCTGTGGTGAGAATCCTGTGTGGGCTATCCTTCCTGTTTCCCAGAGTTCATAGTATCCTGCTACCCATGATTCCTTTTCTGTACCATCCGCACACCATGACTCATTAACAGTAGGGCCCAAAAGCATCAGCTTTTTTTTTTTTTTTTTTTTTTACTGTTGAAATGAATGTCACAATTATTCAGCCCTTTTTTGGAGACAAGGGCACAAAACTCCACACAAGACCATGAACCAAACGAAATGTCTGCCATCAAACAGTCTTTCCCAGATAGGTAGTGCACTTCTTATCTCGAAATTACAACTCATTTAGACTCAACACTGGAGTCTTGTACATCTACATCCTCTTTATGTGTTTACATAAACATTGAGACAAATATTGCACTAAAACACTGCCCTTAACCCCTTTCACAATGCACCAGTTTACAAAAACCCACACCTGTTTTGATTATAATCGGTGAATGGGGCAGGAAAGCGAGCAGTCCATTTAAATGCCATTCATTTTCATTCATGACTGCTGGGTCACGACCCACTCACGCAGCGCTGCTGGCAGCCACATGAAAGCCAGTGGAGAGCACTGCTGCCCGACTACACTGAAGGCCTCAGGCGCAGTTTATACTGTACATACACGGGTATTTTGATAAACTAACATTTTTCTTCCCTACGTTCACCAAAATATCTTTGCTCACACAATCAGTAAATCTGCATAAATATGCTGCCAAGAACTCATAAAGTTAGTGCGCGGTAAGGACAATGCCATTCAAATCTCTGTTTAAAGACAAACGCTAACCAGAGTTTTAAAAAGGAGTTTTTTGGAAGATTCGTTTTCAGAGAAAAAAGCCTCTGTCTGCGTGTAAACGAAAGCCTCAAACAAAGGGAAAGGTCTTCGTTTATCAAAATACCTGGGTGGGTATGTATAAACGGTCCCTCATGTGCAGGCAGACCTCAGTGCAACCTGCTGGGCTGCGGCATTTGTATTCCTGGTCTACTCAGGTTACACTTGGAATTCATTCCAAAATAGTAATTTTACTAGATAAACTAGTGGATAAACTGTTTTGAATTCATTTATTAGCACAAATCCCTTTTTTTGCTACTATTGCCATTTGCACTTGTGCACCTGTACAATCATAAGCCCAAACATACCTTGGTGTACTTATGTGTGTGCATGCATGCACAGTCCCCAGCACACTTACGTTTCACCGTGCTCCGCGACTCCTGGTACCCTGCGTAATCCGCACCCCAGCTGAGGCCCTGGCAGAGCCCGCTCTTGGTGCCCGCGTCCGATGGGCCCCCCATCATCCCCCCCTCGTCCGCCCCCTTGCCACTGTCCAGCGGGCACATCCGCCAGAGCCCCACGCTGCGGCGGCGGCCCCCGTCCAGCGTCTGCAGCACCCAGCTAGAGCTCCAGGCCGCCGTGTTGTTGAGCACCAGCGAGAGCAGCGCCACGGCCGCCGCAGCAAGCACCAGCCGTTGGATTGCCATGCAGCTCCCACGCCACACCAGCCCCCACTAGCACCAGCACCAGCAGTGCAATCCCCCTTGGGGCTGTGCGTCTCCCGCACTATCTTCCTCTACCCCCTGTCTCACAGGCACCTGGCCACAGGCACACCACACACTCACACACACAAAAACCACACACACTCACACAAAAAAGATGGGATGATGCAGTCCAGTACTAGCTAGAGAACATCTCCACTCATCCTTGTCCTTTAGTGGGGGGAGATTTGGGGGGTTATTGTCTGATACTCTGGGGGTCCTCCTTAGCCTTCTTCCTCTGATGTGCGAACTGGAGGAGGTTTCCTGTAGACGACCTGGTCCATGTCCCCAGCGATCTTCTTCCAAGTCTTGTGGTGCTCTCCGTCTCTCTCTCGTCTCCGTGTGGTTGCCTCTGTTGTCTTTAATCCCTTACTGCACTCCTACTTGTTCATATGTCTGATGCGTGTCTGCAGCTGCATTTTTTGTGCCTTCGACCACCAAGAACTTCTCCTCAAACTTTGCAACTACTTGATATTGAAGGCAGGGTCTCAATTTCCCCCCTCCTTGTACCTCTTTTCTCCCCTCCTTGTTTTTTTTTTTTTTTCTCTTTCTGTCTTTTTTCTCCTCTTCCCTGGCTCAGCGGGGGGAAAGTGGCTAAAACCTGTTCCAACTGCTTTTGGTCTCAGTGGGATCTTGAGGGTTTTTTCCCCATTTGCACAGGCATGCATGCATGAGCTGGAGCCTGGATGTTTGGAGATGTTGTCTTGCCCAGTCCCAGATTTGTTGAATTCCAGCAGGAGAGAGAGGGGTCTTCTGGTTGTCTGGAGAGGGGCTGTGAGGCTGCGGAGCGAGCTGGAGAGAGCGAGAGGTCTTGAAGGTGAAAGCTGAGACAGTGGGGGAGCGTGTGAGCGTCCAGCAGTCCCTCTGCTCACTTGCTCGCCCTCCCTCCCTCGCTCTCTCTCTCTTGCTCTCCCTGTCGCTCTCTCTCTTTCCTTCCTTCCCCCTGGTTCAGCTCTCTCTCTCACTCCCTCTCTCGCTCTCGCTCTCTCTCTCTCTCTCTCTCTCTCTCTCTCTCTCTCTCTCTCTCTCTCTCTCTGTGTGACAAGCGCAGTGCTCCTGCAGTCAAACAGCAACAGGATGCGTTTCCTGAGGAAAAGGGGAAGAGGGCGGCAGAGCCCAGCCCCTCCTCCTCCTCTCCCCGCACACTATTTCTTCTCTCCTTTTTTGTCCCTGTCTCCCACTCCTCAGGTCTCTCTCTCTCTGGTCCCTGTCACTCCCTTCTCGTTCTCTCTCTCTCTCTCTTCTCCTCTTGCTTTCTTTTTCTGTTCTTCTTGCGGCCACTGAGGTGAATCGCTCTGGTTTCGCCTTGGTTCAGGGCCCCCAAAGATTCAGGGAATTTCCTGTTGCCTAACTTTAATAAACAAGCCCCATATGTGTCTAGGGGGGTGGGGGTAGCGGCGCACTCAAATAAGGAACAGATGGGTGTGGAATTTGGGAGTGGAGGAGGAGGCAGTGAGAGGAGAGAAGAGGAGAGGGATGGAATGTACAAGAAAGAAAGAACGAAAGAAAGACGGCGTAGAACAGCATTCCTAAAGCTCCACGTTCTGTTCTCTACTTTTTCCCATAGGTCTACCTCAACTATATGTTAAGTGTTTCTCTGCTCTCCATCAACACGGTCATCAAAGGAGAGAATAGCATATTCTTTTCCCTGACCCTGCTTAAGCATAGTATGTATTCATATTGCCAACTTCATCATCGTGTTCACAACCTTCTGTTACCTTTTTTGCAGGGTTTTTTTTATGTGCATATCATAACATCCATCTACAAGCCCATACACATTCCCTCTCCACACAAGAATGAAGGATCTCAGAAGTTCAGCTTCTATTTTTAGCAACGTTTTGATCCTCTGACTCTTCCTGAGCCTTACCTCAGGAATTTCCACAGCCTTGTCGTACATGATCCTATTACATGAGGATACCAAAGACATGTAATAAAGCTTTTCTTTTTGTCGTGTATTCATGGGTGGCCGTGGCCTAATGGTTAGGGATGTGCTCTTTAGGTCAAGGTTGCAGGTTTGAATCCCACCCCTAGCAGTAGGAAGAATGTGTGTGGTCTCCTTACATATTCATCCATGGCTGAAGTGTCCTTGAGCAAGGCGCCTAACATTGCCCCAGGGACTGCAACCAACACCCTGTGCTTAAATGTTTGTTAGTCGCTTTGAATAAAATCCCCAGTTATGTGTTATGTAATGTAATGTATTGGAGGTATTTTGCAGTGCTCATTTTGTTTCCATATTGTTTTGTCTTTACCCGACCCGTGACCTCCAGTGAGGCGGTGTGGGAGAGCATGGCGCGGATGTGTGTGAAGAGCCGGCGGCTGGACGTGGCGCGGGTCTGCCTGGGCAACATGGGCAATGCCCGGGCTGCACATGCCCTCCGTCGGGCCGAGAAAGAGCCGGAGCTGGAGGCCCGAGTCGCGATGCTGGCCACTCAGCTGGGCATGCTGGTGAGAGATACACATGCACACACGTGCACCATACACACACACACACATACAGGTCCTGCCATACAATTAGAATATCATGAAAAAGTTAATTTATTTCCATAATTCCATCAATAATGTTCAACTTTCATGGCTTGTAGATGCATTGCCCACATTTTGAACTATTCGAATCATTTATTTGTTTATTTTTACACATTTTGCCCTTCCAGCTCCAAAAAAAATGAATTGAGGAATTCACATTATTAGAATATTGTAATAAAATCACCATTTTCTTCAGAAAAAAAGGAAGAAATTCAGTCTCATCAAATCAGTTGAAATGTGGTACTAATGTGGTACTAATGTGGCATGTCAATGTTCAATACTTGTTTAGGACTGTCTTTGTCTTAATCTCTGCCATGATGCGGTTAACATTGAAGTCCATGGCAGAGGTATTGCATGGGCGTTATGGAAGCCCAGATATCCTTGATGCTTTGCTGTCAGCTGTTTTTGCTTGTTTGATCTGGTGACCCACACTTCTCTCTTCAGTATACCCTGTAGATTTCCATGCCACGTTTTGGTGCTTTGGTGGTATGGACATTCTAACTCACCAGAAATGAAACCCCATTGAAAATGAATGGTGTTTTATTTCTGGCGGGTTAGAATGTCCATAATAGAATAATAGAATGTCCAGACACACACATACACTGAAATGATACAAAGTGAAGTACACAAAAATATTGGTCTCTCCAAAAACTTTTAATCAACTTCTTATGAGCTGCACAACTGAACTCTTCAGAGAACATGAGCAGAATGAATTATAGTCGTCAAAGACTGTGTTGATCACTAATTAATCAGTGTAAAGGAAGGACTGTGTGTGATAAGTTATGAACTGTATTAAAACACTTCTGGATGCCTTGGGAATTTGAAATGAGAAGACATAGACATTATAGACGTGAATAGAAACAAAGACTAAATCCCCAATGTCGTTTCTCTTGTTTGTCTCTGGTACCTCTGATTCCTCAGGAGGAGGCTGAGCGTCTGTATCGGGCGTGCGGCCGCTACGACCTGCTAAATAAGTTCTACCAGGCGTGCGGCCAGTGGCAGCGCGCCATCGAGACGGCGGAGAGCCACGACCGTGTGCACCTGCGCACCACCTACTACAGCTACGCCAAATACCTGGAGGCCATGGGGGACACCACCACCGCCCTCTCCTAGTGAGTCACTCGCCTCCACAGGCACCGTGAACAAACACCAAACACCAGCATTTCAGCTGTTGTTCATGACATTGCAGGTTATGTTTAGACAAGGAACTGATATTTTTTTTGATATTCAATTTTTAATTTTTCAATTTATGATAATTAATATTCTGAGGGTTGTTGTGTTCCATGCTGTTTGTGTAATTTGTAGAGCCAGAAAAGAGCTTTCAAATAACACCACAGACATCTTTGTGACTTACACTGACTGATATAATCAAGGCTGAATGCATAGTGTCCTACCCTCATATGTAAACCTTTGCTAGTCTGTTTCTCCCTTAATATTGGTGTCAGATTCACACAAATGCAGTTCTGGGGTGCTACCTTGCCACTAAACAGGCACAGCAAGTATGATTGAAATCTGTGTCGGTCGGGTCCCAAAGTGTCTGAATTCACGTGAAATGACCCAGGAGATATTCGGAAATTGTATCCTTAACTCTGGCCATTCCAAATTATATAACAAAGGAGCACAGTCATTCTTCCTTTTTCTCTGTGTGTGTACTGTATATGCAGGCATTTACAATAAGCTCCCCCAACTCTACTTCTGTTTGATGGTGCATGAGTGTATGTGTGACATCACACCAGATCCTCCCGTCCTGTCAACAGGACTTCCTGACAAAAAAAACTTTTTTTTAGCGCCGCCGCTGCTTCTTTTAATAGTGACCTTCATCACTCTTTCCTCATGTGTCACGGCTTTCTTTTTCCTCTCCCCCCCCCCTGCTGTGTTGGCCTCCGTCTGTATTCTCTTCGAGTGTAGTTATGAGAAGTCGGACACCCACCGGGTGGAGGTTCCCAGAATGCTGATCGAAGACTCCCTGGCCTTGGAGATCTACATCAACAAGATGAAAGACAAGTGAGTTCCCGCCCCTCTGCACTTCCTGCATTTTTTGTTTTTAGCCTGATTAATGACGTGGTGAAATACAGTCATTCTCCCTTGTGATTGGTCAGTCATGGGTCCAGTTCTTGGAGAGTCAGCCAGACAGTGTTTCCTAGTGTCTAAATTAGCATGATGGAATGATGAGTGATTATCTTTTGTGATTGGGCAGTTGTGGGCCCCCCAGTACTTGGAGAGTCAGTTAGACATGCTGCATCTTTTCACCTAGTGCCTAATTGACCTGATGGAATAATGTGTGTTTCTCTTTTTTTTGTGATTGATCAGGAATTTGTACAAGTGGTGGGCCCAGTACCTGGAGAGCCAATCAGATATGGAATCTGCTCTGCGCTACTATGAGCATGCCCAGGACTACCTGTCTCTCGTCAGAGTCCACTGTTACCTGGGAAACGTTCAAAAGGTAGCACATGTGAAAGATTGTAATATGTAAGATACATAATATGATTCCATTCCTGTGTGTTAATATTGCACAGTAATACTGTAACTGATTAGCTATGAAGATACTCTTCCTTTTGTAACAACCATTTTATACTGATAGTGGTTGAGATCCTATTTTAACAATACCAAATTTGTTGGGAATTAGGAAATGGTAAGTATGTAGTATGTGATAAGGTTCTTAGTCAGGATCTCACCTTGATCAGTTCCTGTAACAATTCTGCATCATCAGAGTACAGCAACTCTGCCTCATGGATCTAATCTGATGCTGATACTGATCTAATCTGATGATTTGGTCTCAGTTTCTTCTCATTAATTCAGGGGGCATTTTGTCTTTTCTCACAGGCGAGCGAGATCGCCAACGAGACGGGCAACAGGGCGGCCTCCTACCACCTGGCGCGGCAGTACGAGGGCCAGGAGGACATCGGCCAGTCGGTGCACTTCTACACGCGGGCCCAGGCGTACAATAACGCCATCCGCCTCTGCAAGGAGAACAACCTGGACGAGCAGCTGCTGAACCTGGCACTGCTCAGCAACCCCGAGGACATGATGGAGGCTGCCTGCTACTACGAGGAGAAGAACACGCACATGGACCGCGCCGTCATGCTCTACCACAAGGTAAAAGCACACATGTGCACTCACATAGGGTTGCCAAACGTCCCTTGAGGTACGGAATCGTCTCGTATTTAAGAACAAAAGTATGGGTACTATTGAGCTGAAACGTGACTCGTTTTGTCCGTATTGCCGTGAGAATCAATGCTAGTTTTCAAAATGTCAATGGAGTAAATGGGAATCAGATCGGATTTGCCCTAGAAGAGGTCAAAATACCTGAAGATCAAAATGTCAAATTATTGCTACAAAAAGAGAAAAGGGATTGCTTCACTGGGTCCTGTATCCAGTTAGTAAAAAATGGTACTCATCAAAAAGAACTTGGGCGTCCAAACTTCCATGAAAAGATAAAAATCACTATTTGAGGCACTCCTTACTAAAGTTAAAAAGCCTTAATTGAATACTGGCTACATGCCTACGCGTTTCGACCCATTGTCTTCATCAGGGCATGATGAATGCTTTTTAACTTTTGTAAGGAGTGCCTCAAATAGTGTTTTTATCTTTTCATGTCAAATTATTGCCCTCAGATTCGCTGTCTTGAAATTAGTGTGTATCGTAATTGTTTGTAGGTGTTGTAATTGTTTTTCCTGAGTTGGCACCTGCTAAATTACTTTTATGAATATGTGCTCTCCACCCTTTATCTCATATTGTGATGGGAATCTGTAATCCTGTTCAAAATATTTGTTTTAGCAACTGACTTAAATCAGCTGATTTTACATATGAGTGATTCTCTAATTCGCCTACACTTTTAAGTCCGTGGATTTTATTTGCCAATTCCTCTAACTATTAACTGCATCCAATGATGTTTTGGACATTAGAAAACATTTATCTTTCATATAATACAGAAAGTGTAGACATAGCATTATTTCCCTCAGCAAGAATGAATATTTAATACTGGTTTTGGGCGTTTTCATGCCGTCCTGTTTTCCAAATGTCAGATTCAGTCTTCATATTAGCATGTAAAGAAACTTGTTTTGCCCAAGACGATTGCAAATGTTGATTCACAGTAATCATCACAATATGACAAAACTGTCAGAAAGACCACTGTCCTTTCCATTTTACATGAAATTTGCCATTTTGTGTGTGTCCACGAAAACTGTGTTAACCATGTCACGGTCTGAAACCTCCTCCATAAATCAGTAATGGTTTGGTCTTAGGCCATACGAATAACATCACGTGATGTCATAACCTCTTTGGCAGGATACGGGAAGACTTTTTGGTAAATTTTGAGCTCCATCCTACCATAATTTAATCCATTCTTTTTCATGTTCTCATAGCGGGAAAATTGCCTGTCAACTGTGTTATCAACATATTCATAAGAATCTGAATTAGAAATCACATGTAGAAAAACACAGATAAAGCATACAGATGCATGAATTGATTAAGGTGTTGTGGTGGAACTGCTGAGGTCCTCAGTTAGCACAACACCATAAAAATGGCTGAAATGTCAATGGTGTTACCGTCAATGGTGTTACAATTAAGTATGACAGTCAGGGTTGCCAGATGAGGCTGATGATTTCCAGCCCAAAAAATGATCAAAATCCGCCCTAAAAACCCGCCCAATTCTATTGATTTATATGGCAGTGGGAAGGTTTTTCTGATAGATGCCATTTTTACCCGCACTCGGCCATCCTAAGCAGCCCAATTGGGCTGGAGTATGTTTTTGCCAATTTATATCCATATTGACAGACAAACAAACAAAATAATTTGTGTTCTAGGGAGATGGGTTTGTCTGCTCTGTTTTTTCTCCTAAAAAAAGTGCCGACTTGTTCCCCTGCACTGTTGACCGTAACACAGTTGAGTAACACGGTTGACTGTTTTGAAAGTGTTTTTGCGCTATTGATCCCTTATGTGTTGGAAAAATCCTATGAACATACACTAGGGATTATCTCTGGAGAAGGAAGTATTGTTTTAAGGAGGGTGACTATATTCAAATCAGACGTTACAGGGATTTATGATGAAAAATGTGTCAGTCTGTATCACAGTGACTCATAAAATCCTACTTATGAAGCTCAACAATCACATTTTCTATATCAGTTGCACAGATTAATGACAACATTACTGCTAAGGGACATAAGCACTTTCAAACATATGTTGTTTCAACACTGTAGTATTTTTATATATGTTTGAAATGACATAGTATTTGTCCATAACACTGTTGACAAAATAATTAAGCAAATGTTCGCTTTCATTAGAGTATTTATCAAATGATTTCAGATTAAGCTTGGCAATTTGTTTGTTTGGAAACTTAAATATATACACTATGTAAACATCTAGGTCATTTAGTTGAAAAAAATACTGATAATTGACATTTTGCTTTTGCCAAAAGCGTAGGGGAATCGTAGAATCACTCATATCTGTACCGTTCACAATTAGGTAGGAGCAACTTATCTTATCAAGATTCCCATCAGCAGTCATGTTTGATCAGGGAAATTGTTCAGTGTGTTAGGCATTTCAGGATTTCATAGTCAGAGCATTTCATTGTTTGGAATTCTTAGCAAAATAACTAATCTGTGCATGAATGAACTGGATATGTTGACAGAAAGTTAACAGTTGCTTGTACTGTATTATTGGGGCTATTTTGTCTATTTGTATTTTGTTGCTTGTATGATTGTGACTATTTTGGCATTGATTTCTCTCAGGCCGGCCACGTCTCCAAGGCTCTGGAGTTGGCCTTTGCCACAGAGCAGTTTGGCGCGCTGCAGCTGATCGCAGAGGACCTGAATGAGAACAGTGACCCAGCCCTGCTGGCCCGCTGCTCAGACTTCTTCATCAAACACGCGCAGTACCAGAAGGCTGTAGAGCTACTGGTAGCGGCTAAGAAGGTCTGCATTAGTTACTGTGTTTTAACACTACGTGTTTGTGTTGTTTATTTATCTGTGCTAGTGAACCACAGATTGCGTACTCAGAGTGTGGTCACATACAAATAATATGTATACACTCACCGGCCACTTTATTAGGTACACCTTGCTAGTACCGGGTTGGACCCCCTTTTGCCTTCAGAACTGCCTCCATTACTACTCAGGTAGGCTGTGGTGTTTCAACAAAGTTCAACTGATACTATGGGGCCCAAAGTGTGCTAAGACAATATCCCCCACACTATTATACCACCTGTCTGAATCATTGATACATGAGAGGATGGGTCCGTTTTCATTTGATGATGCCAAATTTTTACTCCACTATTTGAGTGCTGCATCAGAAATTGAGACCAATAAGACCAGGCAACATTTTCCAATCTTCTATTGTCCAATTTTGGTGAGCCTGTGTGAATTGTAGGCTCAGTTTCGTGTTCTTGGCTGCCAGGAGAGGCAACCGGTGTGGTCATCTGGTACTGCACCCCATCTGCCTCAAGGCTCAACGTGCTGTACATACATAGACATTCTTCCGCATAGCTCTGTTGTAACAAGTGACTATTTGAGTTATTATTGGCTTTCTATGAGCTCGAACCAGTCTACATGCCCAAATGCATTGAGCTGCTGTCATTTGAATGGCTGATCAGAAAGTTCCATCAATGAGCAGCTGGACAAGTGTGCCTAGTGAAGTGGCTGGTGAGCATATACAGTATGATTGTACTATTTACATATGGTGAATAGTGTTCAGTAACTACGCTACGTATTTTATTACACACTACAGCAGTGTTCTTTCCTGTACTATTCTAGTATTTCTGAGTATCTCATTTTCTATTCTGCTGTATTGTAGTGTTGCTTCTTGTGTAGTCCCATGGGGCACTGCTCTTTCCCACTGACCTGTCTTGTGATGTGATGTGTGTTTAGTACCACGAGGCCCTGCAGCTGTGTCTGGAGCACAACCTGACGGTGACGGAGGAGCTGGCCGAGAGAATGACGGTGGCCCAGGGCTCCGCCCACCTCACGGAAGACCAGCGCAAAGACCTGCTGGAGCGCATAGCCGACTGCTGCATGCGCCAGGGCAACTATCACCTAGCAACCAAGAAGTACACTCAGGGAGGCAATAAAATAAAGGTGAAAATGCCACTTCCTCTTGGCAGTTGATCGATCCATATGGCCTTTAACTCTCTAAGGCTCTACAGCTCTATCATATGATTGTGTAAGTTAAAAAAAAATTGAAAATAAAAAAATCGTAAATTTTTCTTACAGGCGATGCGTGCTCTGTTGAAGTCCGGTGACACAGAAAAGATCATGTTCTTCGCTGGAGTGTCTCGTCAGAAGGAGATCTACATCATGGCTGCCAACTACCTGCAGTCTCTAGACTGGCAGAAAGATCCGGAAATCATGAAGAACATCATCGGATTCTACACCAAAGGCAGAGCCCTCGACCTGCTGGCGGGTTTCTATGAAGCCTGTGCACAGGTGAGTAAACCAATTGGAATAAATGAAGTGTTAAGCCGATTGAATGAAATTCATGAAGGACAGGTTGTATTTGGAAAGCATGATTTTTTTGTATTACTAATGTGTTTGTGTGTGGGTTTTTTATCTTCTGTTAATAGGTGGAGATTGATGACTACCAGAACTATGAGAAGGCATTGGGAGCATTAACGGAGGCCAACAAGTGTCTGTCGAAAACAAAAGGCCGAAACGAAGATGACCAGGACAGTCGAGTGGCTGAGCTCACGCATCGAATCTCGCTGGTGAAGAAGTTCATCCAAGCACGCAGGTAAAAATATGTCCCCCCTCTCCAGCTCAAACTCATCTCAAATTTCAAACATTGGGGCAGCCGTGGTGTAATGGGGGCAGCGGTGGCCCAATGTTAAGGACATGGACTTAAGATCAGAGGGTTGTGTATTCGAATCCCGCCCCTTTCCGCTCCCTACCGCACCCCATGACTTAGGTGCCCTTGAGCAAGGCACCTATCTCCCATATGACTGTAACCAATACCCTGTAAATAACTAAGGGCTTTGTATAAATTGGTAATGTAATGTTCTATTTCGTTCTGACTGCTGAATCATCCAAAACTTATAGAACCGTAACCAACCATCGTTCTTGTCGCATCACCATGTCTCTCGCCTCCACTAGAGGGCAGTCTTATGATTGAAGATATACGGTGTACTCAGCTCTGGATGTGAGAAGAGCTGCATTTTGATTGGTTTGGCATAGATATGATTTGGAGCCATAAAATTGAGAGTGCAGTATTGCCAAAAATATTTCAGTTACAGGCAATTGTCTGAAATGGGAACAAAACTGTTAATAGTGATTTATTGTGAATAAGTAAAGCACAATAAAATGTCAAGCTTATTACGTGCCGCTTTAATTGTATGTCTGTAAAAGAGCTCCTCACAAAAAGGTCTCTGGCCACACTACATGCCATAGTATGTCTTGTCAGTGAAATATCTACAAATGTAGGTGCTGTTTCCACGTAGCTGGATATTTTTATATAATGGATATTTTTTTCTCCTGGTTGCATTGGTTTTGGCCTTCCGTTTCCACGTAGCAGATATTTAAAATCCAGGTATAAAAAGCAGGAGAAAAAAATATCCTATTTAAGGGGCTGAAACGCATTAGTTACAATGGAGGATTTATTTTTATCCACATGTTGCGTTTACACCTAAACAGGATAAAAAAATACCCTGTTAAAAAATATCCTGCTACGTGGAAACAGCACCTTAGCTGGGAAATGCATACTACTGTGTATTATTATTATTGTCATTTATTATTATTATTACCGGTATTATTATTATTTGCAGCTCCATTCAAGGTATCTAGCCCCCTGTAACTGAGTATCCATGATTCCTTTGTAAGTCTGATACAAATGAAGAAATTGTCTGTAAAGCTGACTGCTTTTCTCCATGTTGCAGGATGTATGAGGACGACCCTGCACAGGCGGTGCATGTGTGTGAGACGCTACTGCAGGAGTCGGATCTGGATCCAGCGGTGCGAGTCGGTGATGTTTACGGCTTCCTGGTGGAGCACCACTGCCAACAGGGAAACTATCAGCAGGTGAGTACAACATGGCAAGCTTGGATGTCTGCACAAATTAACATTTTTTTCTAATGTTGTGTAGTCCTCTTTTAACAGTATTATCTACAGTAAATGTGCAGTTAATGGTGTGAGACATCAATGCCAATGTTTCTTGAATATTGTCTTTACGTAGTACAGTGCTTTGATGTCGAATATGATGCATATCCATCACATGCAATGACTAGTTGTGCATTCATGTGGTCTTCCTAAGTAGATATTATCCATTTGCGAAGTGGTATTTACCAAAGCGTTGCGTTCATGTGCTTTTTTGTTGTTTACAAACTAAAGATGGTGGACCAGATTGAGACTCAGGCCTGTGTTTTTACTAGAACGATTATAGACTGTAGTGTTCATCAGCTACAGCAGGAAAATGAATTAGAAAGTCAAAAGGTAAAAATGCTGAATATTTTCTGACACTGACATTTACCATGTCCATGACACTGTCTTTATACTCAATGCCGTTTCTTTTTGATTAGTATTTAAACTTAGTATGGTGAGAATAGAGCCAGCTGTTGTGTATGTCACCATCTCGTCAATTCGTGTATCAAAATTTTCTACGAGTTGTCCAGTGGAAAATACCAGAAGGGGTGTTCATGTGTGCTTTGAATGTCGGCATTTGGTATTTACCATAATTACGAGACCACATGAACGCACAATAAATAGTCCATAGCAATCACTGGCCATGGAATAAAACATTTACATTATCAAATTGCTTTTTACATATCATTACATTACATTCTTTCTGTGTTTTGAGTAAATGGCATACTTCACTGTGCACTCCACCACACATTAATCCCAGATTTAGTTATTCCTTTCTTGTCTTTAAAAATGCCATACTGTAATCATTGCATTGGATGTTGTGTCATGTAGTCATGATACACTGGGGGAAGCTAGCAGGCAGCACATGTATAAAACTGTCTATTTGATTGTGTGTGTGTGTGTGTCTGCACATGTGTGCGTGTGTGTGTGTGTAGGCCGTGTCTCGGCTGGAGGAGCTGCGGCGCTCCATGCCGTCTGTGAACATCGGCCTGTACGTCAGCCAGCAGAGCCTGGCAGCCCTGCAGAACGCCACGGGGCTGCAGCTCGCTCGCGGGGACAACCGGGACTCCCACTCCCAAAACCTCCTCAACTCCTCACGCCATGACAGCGGCGGCGAGGAGGAGGAGGAAGAGGTGGTGGAGGAAGAGGAGGAAAACATGCCAGACTGAGATTGATGCACACTGCCTTCTGCTTGTTTAGTCCCCTGTTTTAGCCATACGTACATTCATTAGTTGGTCCGTAAGAATGATATTCCCTTTTTAGCACCCCTCCCATGGATGAACATCAGACACACCTCACCACAGTCATTCTGTCATTTCATGTTTGTCTTAATTTCTCCATTGTTTTTCTTCTTACTTCATTTCAACTCATTTCGGTTCTCTTCTCTTTTGCTCTGTATGGAAAATGCTCACTCACATTGTAAAAGAATATAATGGCTGACCAAGCTTGGGCACAGAGCTGTACCTGTGACTTATTTTGCTACATTTCTACTGACTGTGCCAGCCTGCTAATAGCCCTGTGCAGAGGTGTGTGTGTGTGTGTGTGTGTGTGTGTGTGTGTGTGTGTGTGTGTGTGTGTGTGTGTGTGTGTGTGTGTGTGTGTGTGTGTGTGTGTGTGTGTTGCGCCACAGACAGACAAAAAGACATTTCCGCACAAACTGTAACAATTGGAAAAGCCTTTGATATTTTGTAATAAAAAAAATATTTGGGATGTACTTTAATAAATGTTTTGTATATTGTCTAATTACTCTTGTTTTTTGTTATTGTGTGTCTAAATTAAAAAGAACACGTGGCATGTTTAATGCAACAACAACAACAACAAAAATCCATGACAAATAAGCCTATAAGTTTGAAAGTTTAATGTGACAACTGCTGCTGTGAGGTTTCAAGGAAACTGTTACTCAAAATACAGGGCATACACCATACCAACAGCATACAGGTGACGGTTCTCATAGGTAACAGTCAGGTAATTGTCTTTCTCTTTGTCCCAGAGTGCTCGACCAACGATTTTCACAGTTTGTCCTTTCTTTTCGCCAGCCACTACCCTGACTACATATCGATATCGGTCGAACGATTGTTCTTTCAGAAAAGCCATTATGTCATTTGATACCTTGTCAGTCACTTCTCGGAATTGGTCATGGTCATAGGTCAGGTCCCCGAAAGCTTTGTCAAGGATCTCCTGGCCTTTTTTCTTCACCACATGTGGTTGAAACTTGCGCACAGGCCCCATCCTATAGGTACAGGCCATTTTTGTTTTCGGCTTCCAGGCCGCTTCTTTTGCTTCTTTGTCATCGTCCACCTCAACGTCGGCACTGGAGACCTTTAACACCAGGCTCTCTCTTCGACCCCGACTGGCGCGACGCTCCATACGAGCTTTATCTGGTCCGGACATTTTGAGGAAATTTCCGGTTGGTCTTATCTGTTTGTGTTGTCTGTCTTTTTGCCTTGAGTCAATCGGTATTATCGGGTGTATTTAGACTCAACAGCGTGTGTTTGTATCCATCCAAAAATAACATCACTCTAGAATAGTAAGATCCAACCGTCACCGCACGAGGGCGCCCTTATCACACGAATTCAGCGTCACATTCCATAAGCACAGGACAAGTTCAAGGGTCCAAAAAAAAACCCATCATCTTTGACTTGCTCAACATTTTAAGCGTTTAGAACATATTGGGAAAAATAGGATTTGAAGAGTGCCAAAAACATCAGTTGTGGCCTACTGCAACGGAGTAGCCTAGGCCTAGACTACCGCAGTAGGCCCATTGATTGTCTAATAATAATAATGCAATAATAGGCCTATGATAGGACAATCAATGAGTAGGCCCACAACACCCTTTTTTTCTCAAAAAGATCAGGAGGCGTCACGGGCTGATTTAGAATTTGTCCAATCATGTTATAGTGGCCTCGTTTATTCCTAGGCTACATGAGACATATTTCAGAATAAACTCAATTTAATTCAGAATAAAACCTACGTTTTGTAAACAGCATGTTAACACTTAACAATTCAGAATTAAATGAAAGTGCAATGTAAACTCGACAGAACTATTTAATTCTGAAGTATTAATTTAGAATTACATCATGTAAACATGGCCATCATTGTTAATCGGGACAAGAAAACCTGAAGCTGTGTTGATGTCCTAAACTGTGCATATGACATGAACATTCCATGCTGTATTTGAAGTGTGCACTGTTCAACTAATCATTCACTGCACTAAAACGATGGTAGACCTACCCTAATGATGCAGTAATACATTACAATGGAATTGCAGTTTTATCATGCCTGTACACAGGGGCATAGCACCAAATTCTGGGCCCTATGTCACCTGAAATGGACCCTCTTTATATAGTCACCCCGGTGGCATACACTTTCTTGACACCCTTTGCACCCTTGAGATTCATACAACATAGTTTTTTTTCTATAAGAGAATGGCCATGTTCCAGCCAAAGAAGTGTGCATAGCCTGGTTTAATGTACACAGGCTACCCGTCATGTCCTGTAACCTACAATCATGAGGCCTTGGCAACCACTTGCTGTTTGTGGTTACTCAGAATGCCAGGTGCATTTGTAACCTGGAAACCTGCAGTTTAATCTGTTCGCCGGATGAGTTCGCGTGAAGGCCAGCCAAGCTAAGGAATGAAGGACACCCAGGAGCAAATCCGCACTCTCACTGAGGAAAATGTAAGCAATCTAGGCTGTTTTGAACTCAAGTTGGGGGGGCAGACTGTTACTCAATACATTCATGGTGCATGTAGTCCCTTGAGCCCATACAGCCAGCATTTGAGTCCAAATGACAAGGCATGGCCCACAAGGGTATTAGAGGGGAAAAAGAAATGTAGAAATGAAAACTAACTCAGCTAAGAAAACGTATTTCCAGCAGGGAATACTGCATTGCACAGAAATACTGTCTACATGTTCTGATACTTTTACTAAGGTTCAACTCAGGGACAGAAATGAGCAGCTCTTCAGCAAACTGGGTGCTCTGCAAGGTAAACTGGGATCACTTGGGACCTCAAAGACTGAGCTGTCTTCCAAACTTATTCTCAGTGAGGAAGAGAAACTTAAGGTAAGACTTTGTCATAACTGAAGAGCTTTGTTGTGAAATGACTTGTATCCATTTTGGGACATTTATATTTTTGTTTTGGGCATTGCATTGCATTTATTTAGGTTTAAAAGGTATGCTCTCAAAGGCAATAATTCACACATAGATGATATGATATCTGAACAGTCATTTCCAATAATAAAGTGCAAAATTAAATGTCGCTTACACTGTGGTCTGTATCCCTGTTCAGGATTTGTCTCTTTGCTCTTGTCATTCGGTTTCAAACACAAACAGAGATCATAGTTGTAATAAAGTAGAAGTAGAAGCACTCTTTTCTGTCCTTTGGGCAGTCATGGGTGAGCGGTTAGGGCGTCAGACTTGCATCCCAGAGGTTGCCGGTTTGACTCCCGACCCGCCAGGTTGGTGGGGGGAGTAATCAACCAGTGCTCTCCCCCATCCTCCTCCATGACTGAGGTACCCTGAGCATGGTACCGTCCCACCGCACTGCTCCCCATGGGGCGCCACTGAGGGTTGCCCCCTTGCACGGGTGAGGCATAAATGCAATTTCGTTGTGTGCAGTGTTCACTTGTGTGCTGTGTCACAATGACAATGGGAGTTGGAGTTTCAATGGGCTTTCACTTTCACTTCTTACAGATGTATTACACTATTGGAATCATTACACTTTGTCATATCATGTGTTGTAACTATATCTGTAAGAGAACTTTTACTTCTACTTTATACAACTCTGCCAGAGATACAGTAACACATGCTTTGTTGCATTTGCAGATGTCAAAGGAGCTTGTGGAAGTTGAAATCAGGGCCAATAAGATGAGAGAGCAATATGAAGAGGAGAACTTTGAGTTGAAAAATAAGGTAATAAGAACTGGTTGTAGAAACATGTATTTTTTTCTTATGGCTTGAAGTTACACAGACACATCGATGGAACTAATGAAAAATACACACACATGACATACCGTACCTGCCTCAAAGGTCTGGTTGTTGGCCCAGGGAATTAACTCAGAAAATACAAATGACACCATATTGCTCCCATTGATGCCCTCCATCAGATTCATGGGTAAATTAAGTTTTTTTTGGCGGGCTCAGATGTCAGGTGGTAGCCTACAATCACAGCTAATAAGTAAGTATGCCTTTAATTATCCCGCCATGGGGAAATTCATTTGTTGC